>NC_091821.1:369904697-370204697 GCF_038994185.2 Dermacentor albipictus
GGCGACCGGCCCGTGCCCCGCGCATAAGGCATTGTGATCGAGCGACCTAGGGGCTAACGAACCGGACTTTCTTCATAATCCGAAGTCTTCATTGAGGTTGCAGGGCAGCAAAATGATTGGTGACCGGCGTCAAAGCGTGATAGCTGCATTATCAATGTCTCTTATCAACATTGCGAAATAGTGCGTGATGTTTCCTATATATACATGAACGTCACACTGGAAGCGTGGCTGACAAGAACGTCGCGGCCGCCTACATAATCGATGTTTCATCGCAGTGATAGGGTTACCTTGACGACACAGAACAGAGCGCTTCAGTTCCAAACGCAGTTGAAGGCAGTGTGGTAATGACGTTCAAGCCAGTTTGGAGGAAGCGAGATTGACTGACTGACCGACTGACTGACTGACTGACTGACTGACTGACTGACTGACTGACTGACTGACTGACTGATTGATTGATTGATTGATTGATTGATTGATTGATTGATTGATTGATTGATTGATTGATTGATTGATTGATTGATTGATTGATTGATTGATTGATTGCACTTCACATTAACAAAAAATGTGAGATGGCGGGAGAATAGAGAGAACAGCGGCGACAGGCTTGCCGCGTTGTGAGCACCTGAGAAATCCTGCGGCCGAATGACGAACAGAGTAAAATGTGAAGGAGGGGTCCAAGGAAAGATCAAGAGATTATAGGAGAAAGATCTGTGTACAGGAGATATGAATGAATGTGTGGTTTTTATTGACGCAAGGGCCAAGTATGGCCAAAGAGCGCCACGAGGACAGGAGATAAGGGAGCAAGATATAAATTTTGAATCCGTTCTAACTTCTCTGTGCTTCAGTGCTTCTAATTCGTTCCTAATGTTTTCTCATCCATTCATTCTTTTTCTTTAATCGTAATTCGTTGCAGTGCCTCAATCGGTTAACGCTGAACTGCGCAAGCGCTGGAGGAAGGAAAATGGGTGGAAATTCTCCCCTAGGCATCAGTATCAGTCAAGAAAAGGAAGCGAGTGAAACCACACGTGGTAAGGGCGGTCGGTCGCGAAACATTTGACCTCCAGGAGACCATCCGGAGGGAAGAAGCCGAAATCGACACCAGCGTCCTCCGCAGACGATTAGGACGGACTGGCGCGGCCGATACGTAGACGAGGGCGCAGACTGTGGGTGAGGAGGTTCAAGGTCGCAGGGACCCTTCGTGGAAGCGCCCGTCTCGTATTTCGCGGCCAAAGGAACCGCCGAGAACAACTCGCAACATTGAGAAGCTCGAACGCTTTTGTCTGTTTGATTAGTTATGGAGCATCTTCCTGTTCACTTCCCCCCAAAGCGCTCAACCATGTGCAGTGAAGCTTTTCGTTGCATAAGAAGAAACCAACCGCTACGCGGTTCAATGGGGGCAGCTTTAGAACGAGCGGCGGCCGACGAACGCGTCAGATGCTCGCAGCAGAGTGAACATTGCAGACGCTGGTTCAATTCATTCAAGCCGTTTCTTACCGTCTTAAAATACAAGTTCCTGTCTTCAAGCTCTAGTTCGATGCCTTATACTTCACTTACTGATTCAATATTGCGCATCGCATTGTAGAAAGGCCAGCCGACATTGAATTGTGCAAGACATGAAAGCAGTGAATTCAGTTATTGCTTCTCTGAGATTGGCATAAGATGTCCAGCTTCCTACCCTGCTGAGTTGTGCTGCGACTTTCTACACCAAAGGGCCACACGCAGTCCTTGTCATCGAGCACACCTCGTAAATAGTCAAAGGAAAAAATAGACTGCCACTCTAAACAATAAAAATATAAGACGATTCGTCTCGAGCAAGACTCTTGTGTGCACGGGAGAAATGTCTCATATTTTTATTATTTGAGCTCAGGCTGTATATGTGCACTTGACTATGATAAATCCTGATCAGACCAGCTTTCGTCAAACTCTTTATTACCGTTAAAGCTACGAAACTCAAGAAATTCAATGTGTCGCTTCAATTTTCAAACAACGAAACGTTTCTCTCGTTTCGTTCTGGGATAACCCTTTCACTTTAACTATGCTTTAATAATACTCGAAAGTTCCGCAGAATTGGATTGATACTCTTGTCCGCTTTCAATGGTTCAGGGTAAAATCACCCACAGCTTAGAAAACTTGCTAGCTCCAGCTATTTCATGTTACAGATTTAAATGCATGTATGCAAACTTTTACATGTTGCTGCTTCCAAGTATGACTTCTTTGATATAACTTTCTTTCACAATAATGTGTCCTTATTTATTTTGTTAGAATAATGGGCTTGTGGTACACTATTCACCAAATCTCGTCACTTATTGGGAAGCAACTGCGCATCAAAGGCCGTTTATTGCTCCTTTGGAGACCGTAATATTCGTTCACTTCACAAAAGTTGACACTCCACGATGCTGCCTCCTTACTCGTATACAAAAAAAGGAGGACCCTGACATCCGGACGGCTTCGGTAACACTGCACCGATCTACTGTATTATACTTGGCACAGTGACCGGAAATTCTTCTTTCTGCTTTTCCTGCATGCAACCCCACGACCATCGAAGCCACCCACGCACCCATCTCTGAGTGGAAGCACCGCCCGCGAGGTCCCGGCAGCTGGCCGGGAAGTTGGCCCACTTCGAGAGAAAGTGGCGCACTGGACATTTTTTTTTTTTTTCACAAGCGCCAATGCGCCATATATGCTAGCTAGGGACGGCCGTGAAACACATGGCAAACGGGAGCTGCCGCTATTTCGCGGAACACTTTTGTGTATCTCTTGCAGGGACATCGTCGCACCGTCACAGGGACGTCCGGCGCTGTCTTCCCTTTTGCGGGACGGAAGAGATGGACGCAAGCCTGGGAACGTCAGGTCGAGTGCGTGTCGGTTTCGGTTTCGAGTTGGAATTGCGCGAGCGAGGTTCCTCCTGACCGTATTCGCAATTATTGACAGCGTTTCCCTTGGAGTATTCGCGCAGTCGGCCGCTTACGAGCATCTTTTCAGCTGGCGTCCAGATGCTCGTCTTGCAAACGTTAAAAGCGGGTCACAACTTCGACCCCTCTGCGTAACGAGTGACGGGGCTTACGAGTACGCTGCTTGTAGGTCGGTGTAGCGACGGGCAAATTGATCAAGCGCAGATTACTGTAAGTGCAAAATTTAAGCGCAATGTCCGATATTAATTTATTTGTGCGCATTAGCGCATGCCTTATGTGGGTAGTTGGCGGCTATGTCGTAGCTCCAAGTATATAGAAGTAACACAAGTTATTTATTTCTACGGCTTCTGTCGTCCATCTCTATGTATAATTATTCCTCTCTCTCAGACAATAAGATGTTCACTTCACAAAAACGAAGACATCTCAGAACGCCTCAAAGTTTCCCACCTTAATAATAATTATTACAGTGACTTTATATTGATGACATTCGTCGGATATCAATCAATTAGAGATCTCCTGTTTGCGTAGACAACTTTCTGAACTTGGCTGCTGATTGGCCGTCATTAGCTATAGCTCCCACAAAGCTGCCTGGTTTCAGTAAGATATACACTGACGATGCGCTATGATCGTCATTGTAGTAGCCAAGCAGTAAAGCTGACGTCAGCATCTCTGCATTCTGCCAAGGTTTCAAAATTTCTCCCCATTCACAGCTGACCAAGAAAAGCCTCCTGAGTGATTTATGAAGGTACCGGAAATAAGTTTGTGAGACACACAATTTGTTACGCAGGCTCTTCCAATGACAAGTGTGCAGCGATCAGCTTAGCTGTTTTCCAATCCGGAAACAATGCGACGTAACCGCGACAAATAAATTAGTGACTATCTTTTTCAGCAGAGAGCGCACGCTATAATAGTGGGAAGCCTATAGTCAAAATTTACATGATTGATTGATTGATTGATTGATTGATTGATTGATTGATTGATTGATTGATTGATTGATTGATTGATTGATTGATTGATTGATTGATTGATTGATTGATTGATTGAGAACACGTTTCATTACCACTAACCACGTGTACATAAGGTTGAAAAAGAGAAAGGGCTGTTAACAGCGGTCTTCCCCACTATCGACGATCCTTCAGTGGTGTCACCGTGAACCGGTGTCTCTGGGCTTGGACTTCTATTTGTAGCCCTTTAGCAGGGCGCCTTCGCCTGCTGACAGAACATAACACTAAGGTAAATTCAATCAGAAACGCTGTTGACGCCATGTCTGCTGCAGCGTTTTCAATTCACAGCAGCCAACGTAGAAGTAGAAGCAGTGGTGCCGAGCAGCTACACGCCCCCGACTTCTGGAGCATGCAAGCTTTGTGTCGTGAAGGCAGATATACTTGAAGCATCAGTGTAAAGAAAAAAATAATAGTTGCACTGGAAGATACTGCCACCTGTGCTATTGGGTGACGCGTAAAAGAAGAAGCCGGCGAGGACAGAAAGGAGATGGTGCACGCACCCTTCTGCTCGAGCCTCGGGTCTAACAACGTTTCTCAGGAGCCAGCTGCTCTTCGACTGTGAAAGACAGCAGCATGTTAGAGTTTTGGCTCTATAGTTACTTTTACAATTTGCGGGTAGCACGCACTGTTGTTGCTTCTCTCCTTTCTCTTTTCAGGCCCACCTCCTCGGCTACACTAACTCTTCGTACATACTAGCCGATCAGAAGTACCTCATTGTAATGCTCTTGTTTTTCTATCACTGCAAAAAATGTTTACACCCTTAAGGGTGTTTTCTTGTCGCACTAGTAATATCCTTACCGTTAGGACCTTACAAAAAATTGATAGAGGACGACAACAGAGCACTAACTAGACATGCGATGACAAAATACGTGGTTGAAAACTATGTAATCGTCCTGACCGCATTAGGCGTAAAATAAATATCCGACAGGAGACTTTCATATCTCTCCCTGTTAAATTCTGTTGTCCGATATTTCTGTGCACACAAGGCTGACGTAATGATTACATAATCTAACGTCTAGTTAGAGCTCTGTTGTCGTCCTCTATAAATTTTTTTAAGGCCCTCCCTCTCCCTAGTTACGTCAGTATAACGGTCAGTCTTAAGCTATTATTCCTTTGAACATTTGCAATATAGTTGCCGACCGCAAATAACATGTAACATGAACAGACGGATGGTTGTGGAGGCCCTGTCCTACAGCCTTCCTGCCCGACAAACCGATTTCTCAACCGATGGTCCGCTAGCAACTCCTAAAGAACACCATCCTCAAAGTCGCGTTTTATGCGTATGCTGCCTGCTCCGCAACTCCAGTGGCCTGTTGTATATATATATACATCCGCGAGCCGTTGGTCTACTGGCGGGACCACGCGGCATTGGCTGCCGATCGCTCTTTCTTCCGCCACAAACACAAAGCGGACCGTTTTGGCTCCGCGTCCGTCAAACGCACCAGGGCGCCCCACAACGGCAATCCTTTCAAACGTCGAGTCGCATGGAACACGCCGTCTCGCAAACATCCGGGCGCGCGGGAGACGCGGGGGCTCGCGCGCCGAAGCGACAACAAACGACCGTAGCTTACACCCAGACGTCGCGGCCGCGCATCCATTGATGAGCGACGAAAGAAAGGGCGAAAGAAAAGGACGAGGGGTGAGCGGAACGCGAAGGGGAGAAGGTCGGGGAAAGGAATTGGTTGGAGGGTGCCAGAACACGCAGGGTTGTAACCCTTTGAAGCGGACCCCTCGTCGCTATTTTGGTGGCCATCTCAACGCCCGCGGGGTTCGCTGCTGATGAGATGGGCAGGCAGGCGGGAAGGCAGGCTTGCAAGCGGGGGCAATGGAGGAGGGTGGGGGAGGTGTCCTCGCGGCTTCGAAGCGTGTGCGTGGCGCGAAACGCACGCAGCTGGGTGCAACTCCTTGTGCCTAAAAGCCAACCCTTGAGGGATCCCTCTCCGGATTCTGGGTCACGAGGTCAAGGGTCGCGCCCGGGTCGCGCGCGTTGAGACGCGTGGGGAGGGGGCACACAGAGCACCGATGGGCTCGGTCGATAACGAGTTTTGCACGGTTTGGACCCCGCGAACGACGTTGTTGGGACGGAACGACGGACGACTGTCCCTGGTTGGCTGGAAAGCGAACGGCGTTGGGCCCAGCGGGATGGCATGCGCCTCTGAAACACGGCCTGTTCGGGTTTGTGAACCGGCCAATGAGATGAAGGGCTTGCAACGGCCGCAGCCGTGATTCCATTGGCAATTTGTTCGCGCGGCTGCAAGGGCGGCGCCGAGTAGCGTGGTCATTAGGGACCGGTCAGCGACGCACCCGACCGGCGCGCTGAAGCCATGTTGTCGACAGAGACCACTTCGCAACGATTTGTTCGGCGTTCAGTGATCCGGAAACAGCGGCAGCAGAGATTACCGTAACGCTTATGTGGTGATGTTGAAAGCTCTGCGCATGAACAAGCTCCCGCTCGAGTTGCAGTTGCGCGTGCATGCTATCAATTTCTTTTGAGAAATTTTAGATTTGTACTAGTATTACTACTGGTTTCTTCACAGCCTCATATGTAACTGCTTAAAGCCCTAACCTAGCACAGAAATGAAAATGCTTGCAGGCACCTTTAAGCGATCAGAACATGTGGATTCCTCAGAAATTAGGCAATATATTGCGTATATACGTGACGGCACATGCAAAGTGTGTGGAAGAGAAGGAAGTGTGTCGCACCAGAAAAGAGAAACAACACAGCTCGAAGCTACCACTGCAACACCCAGAGGTGAAGCGGTAAAGCGCGCTATCCCGATGCCAGAAGGATGACGCAAACACTATCATTACTTTCGTGCCTTGAAGAAGAGAAGCAAGAAGCAAGAAAAGTAGGACAGCAAGTAAGAAAATGGCGTCAGGCGAAACGGCGCTCTCGGCACAACAACATTCGACACCGATCGGCAGTCGAACGCGAATGAAAGGACTCCCCAAGCAATGCGGGCGCCTGCAGTCATATATCCCTGAAATATAGATTCACTCTCTCCACGTGGTGCGACTATACGGTGCCCCAGGCGGTCTCGAGCGCCACGAACGGATGCCGACTGGCGCTGCGCTATCTCCGGAAAGCAAGCAAGCCCCTAACTGTTTTGCGGCTCGCCTAGGCGCTGCAGCGCCTCCACGAGCTGCGCTTACTCTCTTACGCCATTACTCCCCACCAGCAAAGCGTTCCCGAAGCTTTCCCGTCTACGTTGTTTTGTTGACTGCCACGCGGCAAGTGGGAGTCGTGAGGGAAGGCCCCCGAGGCTCCTGTATAAACAGGTAAACAAGATAAGATTTCCCCGCCCACAGTATACGTGGGCCTCCAAGGACTGCTTTGCCCGAGTGGAAATGTCGGTACGAATGCACCGCCGCGCTGTACGCCGGCTCACAAACAAAACGTATACCACGCAACAAACAACGGGAGAGAAACCATACCACACCAACCCGCACGTTTCGCGCGCACAAGGCGAGGGATGCGGCCACGCACGCACACATACACGCACGCACACACAAAGGAGGCGGAAAACAAACAACCCAGTGCATATTCGCATCCACAGAGCACAGGCAGAAACAAACAGGCGAGGCCAGACAAAAGGCACCCACCCCCCGACCGCATCACAACAACAGCAACGTGAAGAGACAGGCACGCGCCAGGTCGAGCAGACGGAAGAAACCAACGCCAAAAGGCAGCACAAGCATTCGAATACGCAATGGCCCACCCTGTACGGCGTGGCTCGAATGTGGAGCATGCCTGTATACCTGCTCTTTTGCTTCTCAGAGCAGGCGTCGGTCGAGGAGCGGGACGGGGCACTCCCGCTATCGGCTTCTCCGTATGCGGTCTCTGCCATATTCGCGAATCCCATAGTCGGGGCAGAGAGGAGAGCGCCTCTGGCCATGGTGCCTCGTGACTCGCCGTCTGCTAGAGGCCCGGATATCTGCTATCGGCCCCCCGAGGATATATGCGCAACCTCTAAATGCACGCGTGAACCTCCACTGAGCAGCCCACTCGGGGTGTCGCGCGGAACATACGTACTGCTACGGCAAAATGCTGCACATATATATGCTTTGGAGAAGCAGAAAACAGGGTCCAGTACAGTGGCGCGCACAGCTTGTGCCTTCTTTAGCGCCGAGTCTTCTTCTAGGCCTTTGTTTCTTGCGCGCAGAAGTATCGATTTTGCGTCCTCAGTTTATCGTCTTAAGCCATCCAGCTCGCACGTGAGTGTACGCGTGCGCATAAGCTTGTGCATCAGTACGCGGGTACTAGATTATAGCCTCATCTATGGTAAGACTGTGAAGTGGAGGATCACAAATCAGTAATACAAGTTGTAAGACATATTTGGCCGCAAAAAGAGACACAAAGAAAATAAGACACATTGACGGCGACACGGGGGTTCTGTGTTCTCGTCGACGTGTCTCACTTTTTGGGTGTCTCTTTCTGCGGCCAAACATGTTTTTCAGCAAATACCAACTATTGACCAAGAAGTTTTCTTGAAATATAAGCTGCATTGTGTTTGCCGCTGTCAGGCTGTTGACGAAAATCACGGAGCTCTGACTACGACTGTTCAACACCAGTCTCCTGATCGTCCAGTCGATGTACTTTGGGTTAAGATAAAGAAAGTCAGTTGTAAACATCCGGGCAAATGAACACGTTTGGGGTCTATTAATCTCTGCCACACTCCCCATGCTATAGCTCTACAGTACATACATTGACAAAGCATAGTAATATATCGTCAAGCTAACTTTAATCCTGCATGCTCATGAGTGCACATTATTGCAAGAGATTTCACCCTAGATGCACAAGTGTTCGTTTCCATAAGGTTTAAAACTTGCATTTTTTTTGTTTTGCAGATTCCGAACTAATAAGAATGGCATTTTATATCGCCCTGGATATATTATGCAATTACGGATTTCTTTTTTTATTCTATAGTTGCCTGGTCGGGTTCAAGGACAACGGGACGATGCCTCACACTATAGTGTTATACAGAGACAGGCCACGTGTGTTCGTTGAAAGGAGCCTGTCTGGAGAGAAGCGCGGCGTACGAATAGCTTAATCAACTAGGCTCTTTCACCAGCCAACGGCGTATCCTGAGCGCTCGCTGAACCGGTGACCACTATATAGGTTTTTCTCTTCCTCGATATATTATATATATCTTTCGATATAGAAGTTTTTTTTTCTCCCTCCACGCCAACATATAACCCAGGGTGGCAGAAGAAACCATCAATTATGACCGCGCGACTTCTCCCCCATCTATATCTCTATAGGAACGT
Source organism: Dermacentor albipictus (assembly GCF_038994185.2). Classification (NCBI taxonomy): domain Eukaryota; kingdom Metazoa; phylum Arthropoda; class Arachnida; order Ixodida; family Ixodidae; genus Dermacentor; species Dermacentor albipictus. The sequence goes on from NC_091821.1 coordinate 369,913,882, forward strand.
GCAGCATAAGCCTGTGCACGCGCAAGCATCCGGTCAACCAGCCGTGCATATCGCACCATTTGCATGCCGCGCTCGGCTATCGGCCACGCGGCAAGGAAGTAAACACCTACACCGAACAACTGCGCTATGAAACAAAAGACGGCAGCGTCGCCGGCGCGGTAAGCAAAGGGCGAGGTGACTACGAGCCGGAGCCACGTGGTGGCAGCAAAACTCTCCTGAGAGCTACGCCTCGGCTCCCCGTACGCACAACGCTGCACGCATGCGCGCACTCCCGACGTCTCCAGCGACGGCGGCGTCGCGCCTTTTACCGGCGCATTCTAGCACGCATCGCCGCGCGCGCGAGCTCGCGGTCACGTGAGCGACATGGCCGCCGACAGTCTCTCTCGGCACGTGCCTTCAAGAAGCGGCGTTCTTTTGAAAGAAGCGAAAAAGAAGAGGGGTTCCTCGCGGCGAGAAAAAGGGGGCGGAATGAAGAGGGGGCAGGAAGCGACTCCTCTTCGGCACTCTATCAAGAGAGTTCAGGGAGATAGGACGAAAATGAAAACCCAGCCGCCCGAACGGCCCGAAGTTTCCGGTGCTTCGAGCCGCTATAGCAGTTCGCGAGCGTCCGCTGCGCGTGCCCCGTTACGTGTTTATTTGTTTGTCGGGAACACTGCGCTGGCGTGTGCACGCATTACGTGTTGGCAGTCTCGCACATGCCTTATTTCTTTCCTCCTTTCTTACTTTTTCTGTCCGCTTGCTTCCTTCTACAGAAGCAGCTGCTTAGCGTTCTGTGTGCGACGCTCCGTGCTTCGCTTTTGTCATCGCGCCATCTCAGTAAGGCTGACCGGCCTGCTATATACGTTATTCCCTGCTGACAACGGCGCGGACACCGGGTTCAGAGCATCCCCTTTGAAAGAGATTGGGGCCCCGGGACGAGTTCCTCTCTTAAATGGTCAACAGGGCTCGACGGGGCGAGGCGATAAAAGGGGCGCCTTGCATAACGTGGGCGCATTTCCTGCTGCCCATTTCAATGCTTTCATTTTTTAAATATTTCCTCAGAATGTGTGCTCTTGCCTCGCTTTATGGCCTTTTCTTTTCTGTTCCATATCGTACTTGAACCACCTCTTGATATTTGCCGTCCGTGCTTTCTTTCCCCACCCCCTCCTCTACCTCAAATACCCCCCGCTCCCCACACACACGCTCTTCATACACATGCTGCTGTCGCCCTCGGAGTCCTCATGTTTCCGACCTTTCTTCCATCGACTACTTTAAAATTTCATTTCCCTGATTTTGTTGATTCATATGTTGTTATAAAGGCTATTCTATGAATTTCTCAAAGTCAGCTATTTATGACGAACGGTGCTTTTGTAAATATTATAGCTGGGCAGAGGTCAACTGAGTTATTATGCAAATGTTGTTTAGCCCCTGAGAGCTATATTTTGCTTCTGTTATCGTAACGGAAAGACCCACGAACGCTTTCATAGCGTGACATTTGAATATAGAACACTAGCCAATGACGCTTGTAACAAAATAAGAAATACGAGTTATAATGGCACTCAGCGATAGCGCACGCACAGTACTTGGTATAGTTTAGAAAAAGGAAGCAACCTTCAATCGAAGCTGAAAAAAAAAACGTTTTTTCTTACCTAAATGCTGCTGCGTCAACTCTGATCTGAGCAGGGGCGATTTATAGATATTGGTATCGTTATCCGCATTTTCACTTCGCCGCTTTCACAATGACTAGCTTTCTAAAGAAGATTGCTGCCCAATATTTTTGTTCGTCTACGAACACGTGGGCTATTCGAAAGGTATGAGGTGCTATGCAATGCGTTCGTATACAAGATCTTCGTGCAATCATCGAAGAGACGCTATATACATATCGAGTGACTATTATCTGAGAAATCTTCATTTAAAAAGGAAATTGTGGGGTTTTACGTGCCAAAACCAGGATCTGAATATGATCCACGCTGTATTGGGGGACTCCGGCTCAATTTAGACCCCCTGGGCTTCATTACCGTACACCTAAATCTAAGTACACAGGTGTTCTTGCATTTCGCCCCCATCGTGGCCGGGATTTGATCCCGTGACCTCGTGCTTAGCAGCGCAACGCCAAAGCCACTAAGCAACCATGGCCGGTAAATCCTCAATTCGCAGAAGTTGCTTTGAGGTTAGCTTAAGTACGAGGAGTACGTGGCGTTATTTGTCAGTGTGAACATCTTCAGAACGAAGCATGAACAGATAAGGAACATGGCAAAACCGGCAATAACTGGCGCTACTCTACTAGTGCGGCTTCATTATACTACTGCTTATTACTGCTGCTTTACCACCACCTGCTTTACAATGTCTGTAGTCTGTGGGCGCTCTGTTTACAAGATGAATGAACTTGACCAGATCTTTTTTTCAATATAGCTGTTTCACTAATTGAAACCGTCTAGTGACCTACTATTGTCCACAAGTGCATAGGAAGGCCTGTCACAGCCAAGCAATTTACTTGGCGGAAAAAAGAAAAGAAAAAGAAACTTAAAAGGAAGAAGTTTGACTAGTGTTTATTTCCGTTTCTTTAGTTTATCTCGGCTCCTCACAACAGAGGTCGTCGTTTTAATTTTAGAGCTATATGTTGTGCAAGCAGAAAACAGTAAAAACAAAATGTGAGGGACTCCGCGTGCGTGTCAGATGCGTTTTGACGTGAAGCCTTTACACGGGCAGTGCACACAGGGCCAGCAGCCCATGCCAGTTTATTTTCTTTAGGAGAAAGAAAGAAAGAAAGAAAGAGAAAGAAAGAAAGAAAGAAAGAAAGAAAGAAAGAAAGAAAGAAAGAAAGAAAGAAAGAAAGAAAGAAAGAAAGAAAGAAAGAAAGAAAGAAAGAAAGAAAGAAAGAAAGAAAGAAAGAAAGAAAGAAAGAAAGGAACAGCCGAACGGTGTAAGCGCACCTTATTCACCTTTGACGTCGGCCAGCAAGCAGCCATAAGGCAGGCCATCCACCGACTCACCGTGGCCTGCAGACATGCCCGAGGCAACGGACGCGCTCTGAACACCAACAAAGACCGCTTACGCGCGCTCGGAGCGCAGAACTCGTTTCACGTAACCTATGCTTTCTGACTGGCGGAGCAGTTTGGGAGTAATTTCACGCTCTTCAATGGAAAACTGTTATTGCGTGCGTCGCGGGGGCCCGTCGGCTGAACAAAATTACAACGAGTTTGTCTCGTGATTGCGCCGCTTATTTATTGGCACCGCGGCACATGTTGCGCCCACGTAGAACGCGTTGAACTACTGCAGCACACCACCTTTTCCCGGTCGACTTGTTCATTGCTAGCAGCTGAGTCCATTTCTTTCTCTCTTCTTTAGTCAGAGAGACCTTAGCGCAGTTAATCTAAAAGTGCTGGAGAGCCCTTGCTCTTCTTGGTATTTGTGAGCATTCATTTGTACGTGGAGTTTTCCTTGTTAGAAAACTTCAACTCTGTGGATGCATAGAAGCTCCAGTGAGAGCAATGGCTCTTCAGCAGTTTAAATTCACTTCGAAAAGTACTCTTTAATTAAAGAAAAGGAACTAGTGCTCTATCTTTTTTCTTTCTTTCTTTCTGTTCGCTTCTTTATACTCTTCCCCCAGTGCAGGGTAGACGTGCGCGTGCGTCTGATTCTCCTCCCTGCCTTTCCTTGCTTTCTTATCTCTCACGCTCTCTCTCTCTCTCTCTCTCTCTCTCTCTCTCTCTCTCTCTCTCTATATATATATATATATATATATATATATCAGACGCACGCTCTCTCTCTCTCTCTCTCTCTCTCTATATATATATATATATATATATATATATATATATATATATATATATATATATATATATATATATATATATATAGAGAGAGAGAGAGAGAGAGAGAGAGAGAGAGAGAGAGAAGCCGAAACGTTTGATGCAGTAGGTATTCTGGGTGGGTACGGGTTGAACTTGGTGAAGTGATAGTGTTCTGCCTCTGCTCTGTGGATACGCTACGCTTCACTCAGCCACGTTTACTTCCTTTAAAAGGAGTTGCTCGGTCAGGGCAATTGCCGGATTGCCTTTGCAAAGCTAGATTCGCCCTCTTATGAAATAGCTAAGAAGTGCTCGGCTCGCGATCTGACATTGTGGTTGTCAAAAGGCCCGTTGTTTCATTGGCGCTATCTTCATTATGTTTTCAACAGTAGAGCGGATTGTAACGTGCTTACGCATTTCTCCAAAGCGAAAGAAAGTAGCAGGGAGTACGCTGTGAAAGCTAGTTACCATCCATCTTTCTTGCAGCAAAAAAGGGACACGATAGACGCATACAGGAAAGATGTTGACAGGTGCCCCCACGCAAGTCATCGTATATATAGAAAGTTGTACTGTCGTTTTTCCACCACGAGTAGTATTAGCAGACGCCTAACGCATTAATGTATATCTATATAGGTATCAATGTCTATAAGACGGAAAGTTGTTTCTAAATGTACTTACAAACAACAAATATACAAAATGTAAGTCCTTCATTCTGCATTCTTCGATAGAAATGCTTTTAAGAAGCATAAAGTAGCTGTATACTGTGCCACCGGCGTGTAATGGCATATTTTTGATTCGTTAAGATGCGATATCGAAACAAAATTAAGATGGCTGCTAACGAAGAACCAACAACTCCAATGGTATCTTAAACAGGGAAGGCTGACGACGAGTACATCAAATAATTTGTTTTTAGTACCCATGGGTATGTCTCCTGGGGCGCTATACCGTAAAACTACTCCAAACTTTTCTGTTCCAATTCTGCAATCAGCCCTCCGCGATTGGTCAAAAACTTTTCTAGACCACCCCCACTTCACTTGTCTGTCACGCGACGTCACGAAAACCGCGACAGCTCCCCATGTGGTATGATTTGTACACACTAATTATGCATGATTTTACCGAAAAAAAAATTGTTAGTTCTGATTGGACGTCTTTTTGCCATTAGCCCTCGAATATTGGTCAAAAGCTTTTGGGCTGCACCCACTTCACCTGCCTGTCATGCGACGTCACAAAACCGCGAAAACTCATCGCGTCACAGTGACGTGTACGCGTTAAAGATGCATTAATATGCAGAAAAAAACTGAAGTTTCTTCTGAATAGCTGCAAGGCTGCCCTGTTCCGAAACGAAGGAAAGATGGTTGCCACCGATCACTCAGGCACTGGCTATTCGCACCTGCCGGAGAGCACGGGTTTATTTGCGTATAATAAAACTTTTTGCGCGACCGTGCATCGTTTTCGAGCACTTTCGGCACGTTTACGACCTCCTTTTGCCAACTATTCTTTGCTGCGGATCCGTTTTAGCAACATTCCTAAGCTTCCGTTGTCTGCCGCCGTGATTTTCGAGCAGCCACTGCAAGCTAAGTAAGGGAAAGCGGACCAATCGCAGACGCCGGCACCACTCTCTTCAACTAGTTATCGATTTTCTGGTGCATTGGCTCGACTCCATTGAATCCCTCTCTACTTAAGCGTGCTCCTCGCCTCTTGTCAACCAATTAGATCGGACAAGCCGCTCAGTGTAGGTAATGCTGTTCGTTTTTGAAGCAAAGAAAAATGACCTCCTATGAAAGAGGAGAGCGTTTGATTGGTCTGTTCAGACAACTCTGCGGGGCACCGCCGGATGCTTGCGTCGGCGGTTACGCAAATTTGACGTCAGGAGGTTGGAATAAAAACATATTGGTATAGTTTTACGTTATAGGGCCTCTGGTGCGATCAAACGAGAATTCAGAAACAACGCAGCTAGAACGTCCGCCAGATTTTGCGAATAACGCATCGTAATGTGTCCTACAAAATTTAAATAGGAAATGGCAAAAAGCAGTGTGCGGTAAAGCCTCTCTAGTTAAAGAACGCGTGCCTGCCGCAATCGTGGAAGCCGGCTGCGTTACTGCATTAATACCGGCACCCAAGCAGGGCTTTCGTGGGCAAGAAGCAATGAGAATCCGGTGCTATATAAGGGTCGAGGATAACTACGACCAAGTATTAAGGTTAACAAGAGATGCTATAGGATGTATCGCACGCTTAATGACTAATTTGGCACACAGACAACCGATTAAGTACTGCAGGCGAAGGCCTTATGTATATACGTGGCGACAGCGGAGAGCAGCTTGCACCTTTCAAAGGGATCTCGTTACGCGTGACGATGTCGATTGGGTCGAAGCAAAGAAAGCGACGTGATATATACGCCCTGCGCCCGACCGAGAACACGTCTGCGACCTTATTGACTTCGCACGCCGCCGGCACGACTCAGAACGCGCTGTGCTATCGAGCGCCGGGGCAGTGGGGAACAGCCTCTCGACCACAGCTGGGTCGCTGCTTATGCTTCACGCTCTGCATTCCGCGGATCGATGGTATCCGCTGCTATATCATGGACAACGCGCGCATGACCGCCAAGGATGGACCTCTCACGCTTTTACGTACAGCTGGTCATGCTTTTGGTTGCGTCACGCCAGCCGGGGCGTCGCAGCAAGAGAGAAAAAAATTCATCGCCCTTCCGCGAGCTGCGATGCGTGCTCCCAACTTCTTGCGATGAACAGCACTCGACGAACGTTTATACCCCAGTGGTTGTGCGTTTAAACGTGATCAGGCTCATCACGCCCTACTTACTTTTCTAGAGTTAACCAATTAGGTTCACGTTTGTAGCGTCGAAACTATTCTATTCAACTTTCTGTAGTAGGGTGACCTTCGGTGACTGGCCCTATACTGTGTGTGATCTGTACTGTGTTCTACTTTAGTCTTTAGATTTCTGCTGTTGCTGTCACCTCCCCTCTGAAGAGTAGGCAGGCGTTGTGCCCCTTCCGATGGAAGTTGCCAGCCTGCTCCTCGCTTTAACTTTCCTATTAATTGTGTATATGTGTTTAAAACAAATAATAATAATAATAATAATAATAATAATAATAATAATAATAATAATAATAATAAGAAGAAGAAGAAGAAGAAGAAGAAGAAGAAGAAGAAGAATGAACCGCCCTGGGCTGTTAACATTGCTTGATAGGCCTCCGCGGATCACCAGGGTGCTCGCTTCTGTTTGCATTTGACTGCTGGCAATCGGTCTCGCACCTACAATTATGACAATGAAACAACCTGTACTTTCCTTTCACGCTTGTTTGCAGTTTTCACAATCTTCCGTCAATTTTTTTCTGACTGCTTTATTGATTCACTGTCGCAAGACGTGACCCAGCGCTCGCATCCAGCACTGTACGGTTATAGATGTGTGCTTGCTCTGAGAAACCTTGGGCAGTTATTATATTTTTTTGTTATTAGAAAACTCCATACTGCGGCGGCTCAGTCACCGTGGTTTTCTTGAGCTAAGCGCAGTCACAGGTTCCATACCGGCTAGATCCAGATGGTGACGGAACACAAGAGCATTCGTCTACAAACATCCAATTACACACTGAAATTTGGGAAGCCCTCATAATACGGAGCCGTCCGCTACGAAGTCTCTTGCGTAGGTCAACAAAGCAAACGGAAGTCACTCAATCTTATATACTCACAGAATATATCTTCAGTTTAGGGCTCGCATCACACTCAGCACAGCTAGTCTTATCCTCACTCGGACAGAAATTCACCAACTATCCCAGCTTGGCTTACTGGGATTTACTCCACAAAGTAAAACACCGCCTAGTTCTTTGGCACTCAGGCTCACAAAAATCAGACTCGGGCAGTTTCAGTGACACTCGCGGGCTCGTCGACTTACACTGAAGGATTTACGGTCGCATAACCTAATTCAACTGACGGAATCGCATACTTACTAAGGCTCATTTACCGCCGTATTCAGAAACGCATCTTGACTTGAAGCCCATGCTTGACTTGATATAAATGACGCCTGTTGCGAACGCGCCCAAGATGCTCATCGCGTTTCTTACGGTGCGTTCGCGACAGGCGTCATTAAAATCAAGTCAAGCATGGGCTTCAAGTCAAGGTGCGTTTCTGAATACGGGGGTCAGTCTCGTCAAAGTAACACACCAGCAGAGACTAAGACTTATTTGACACAGATGCGCGGACTAATAATTCACCGAGATGCAGTATCACTTGCCTAGTACAGGAGCATTCGCTCGCCGAAACGTCTGATCTCCATGCACCGGCATCGTGATAGGCTGTTTGCGTATAGGAGTGCACGAAATACCTGCAAGGACGTGCGCGCGGGTTCATGTGTGCGGGTTAGGGGATGGGTTGAGAATGGCTCACATATTTAGATAACGTAAAAATAATTTGTCGTTTTAGTAATATGTTCAACGATTCTTACACAGTGAAGTGCCACGCTTTGTACCGGGATTTGCAGAAAATCTAGTCTAGTGGGCTCACATGCTGGTGAACTGAATACAGCTCAGTGAACACATGCTGGCACTGTCCAACAGTGGAAAGGGCACTGTCGCCTTCGTAAGCGTGGACGCAGAGATCCCGAAATCCTAAAACAGGAGGACGAGGGCACTCCAGAGCCAAAAGCGTTAGAAACACTTTGGAGAAAACGACGGAAGAACGAAAAACACAACGGTACTCGCAAGATGAAACAGCTATAACAGCTCGGCTCGCGGCTATCGGTATTCCTGGGTATATGGCATGCATTAGCGCCAATGTGCCGACCCTCGGACCTCTGGCTGCCGGCAGAGCAGACAGTACTGCACGGAAATACAGGGGTAGAAAGTTTGCGAGATTTGTCGGCTGCCGCTGGACATGCGAGGTGTCGAAGAAAGCTCGAGAACAACTATAGTGAACCCTAATAAGTTAGGCCACCTAGTTAGGCAGGCGCGACCAATTTCCTTCAATTATCAAAATTTTCACCTCTGCGCAGAATCAGGAGACACAGAGAGAGAAACAGAAGCGAGAAAATGCAGGAAGATTCATCATACGCATGTCTGGTTTGCTACCCTGCACTGGGTAAGGGTGATATACATAGGTATAAAGAGAGAGAGAGCACATTTTTGTGCTCAATCGAAGGTGCGCACCGAGTCTATAAACGGTCGTCAAACCTGTCTACTCGAGGTACTTCGATAATGCTTTCGTGACTTTCTGGTCATCGACGCGCACGGCCACGGTCCAAGGATCTTCATTTCCGAAAGTGGTCTAGAGTTCAGCCGGTTCAATGCTGTCCGGAGATGTCCACGCTCGACGTCGTGCAGGGTATAAAGACAGAAAATGTTCAGCAGTTTCTGTTGTTCCACAAGAGTAGTACGTGGACGTATCTTCCATTTCTAGGGTGCATCAATGACCTCCTCAGTCTCAGTGTTATTTTTGGCTGATTGGCCACCTTTTTTACACCCGTCACGTGGGCGCACCTGAGGCTGTTGGAGACACCACAAGGGGAATCAAGTCTTTGCTGCAAGTATGTATGCTAATGGAAGACACACTGGATGGGGGATGATAACTTCAGAAAACGTGAAACGACGTCTCTGCAAGGGTAAGTACGCCAAGTGGTTGGAGGGGGCGCGGGAAGGATGTCGAATATGCACCCTGAAGCAATTTGCAGCAACGTATGTTTGGATGGGATTATTTTTGAAGAGCCCAAATGTTGCTCATTGTCCCAATAATTGATGGGTCTTTCCATAGTTGATAGTGTGTCCATCAATGGAGATTGGGTACGGCATGAGAAGTCGCCGAAGAGAGAAAGAAATAACAAGGAATAACAAAATTCGTGAGTTAGCGGAGATAACTGTGAAAGCAAGGCACGACAAAGGTAACTCTGGTCACACGTTGAAGCTCGATCTATACTGTACGTAATACATCATAGAAAGGAGTATGGGAAATTATGCCATATCCAGAGTTACATCTATGTGAGCGGAATACGCCAAAATGTGTACTTTACGTTCTGCATGCATCGCAGAAGAAAACAGAATTAAAGAAGATGTGATTATGTGTTCATCTTTCTCTTGCGTTGAGCGTTACAAGTGGGGGTGGTATAATTTAAATACCTACTCAACTTGCTCTAAATGTCTTTTATCGCTAATTATTGGCAAACCATGTCTACAATACAGTGTAGTCATTTTTAAGATTTATGACATTTTTAAGATAGCCTGTTGCAGACAGCATCATTCTAGTGCTTGAGCTAGATTATTCAGAGAGGTGGACATTGGTTGCACGAGAAATCGAAACACATGTTCAACTAATTCACAAAAATCCACTCATTATCTTTAAAATTGCTTTCCGGCAAATATTTAAATTAACTAATGGTAACCGGTTAGTTCGCAAGGCGCATCCACTTGGAATGAATTTACAGAATGACGCCAGTACGGGGATATGCGCCATCCAACTTACCGTAAAAATTCACTGCTGTTCCACTTACTTTTCCTAACAAAACGCTCTTTCCTGCATTGAAGCAGCAAAGTAACCGGAACGCCCATGTGTTTCGTTCCACGCTTTGGAAAGTTATTTCTGGAAACAGGTGTCATCGTGGAAATTCATTTCACTGGACACGTCTCGCAAGCTCACCGGCTACAATTCTTAAATTGCAATATGCGTCGTAGGGTACGTAATGAAAAATTTAACCGAATTTTTGTTAATTTGTGAGATATACGCATTTCAATACCTCGCGCTAGTAATGTTCGCCTCTTCGAATGACAAAAATTAAGCTACCTAGCACACGCGATTTTGAAATAAAACCTAAATATTATCCCCCTGTGTATATTTGTCCTCGTATTTACATAAGAAAGCTCGACGGTTTATAAAGGTAAAGCTGTTGCGTAGTGTTCCCGAATTATATAAAAAAAAGTTTTGTTTGCTAACGGTCACCCAACTGCATCTAGTGCTTCTTGCGGTCGTTTCACCAAATAAGAAGATACAGAAGATAAACGCGCTCCGGAGATTCATCTCACCTTTCCGCGCTATAAAATTAAAACGTCGCGCGTCGACTGTTGAGACGGCCCATTATGAGGGGTCGTGGAGCCAATTTCACGCACAGCGCAGGCCCGCTTCGACTCTCCGATGCGCCCCCGGATCGAGTGCTCGGCGCGACCTTTCGCGCGAACCTTGGCTGCGTGGTGACCCTCGAACGAATTGCGCGTCGTATAGTCTTGCGTCTGGCGTTGTCGAAAGAGACGTGCAAATACGCATTCATGAATGCCCGTGTTTTACGGTCCTTCGCGGCGCGCACGCGCGCTTCGTGCTCCAGAAAAAAAAAAGGTAAAGGCCGCACACGCTGCAGGCTATACGTACGCCCTTTGACGTTGTTAGTTGTTCTCGCTCTCTCCGCCAGCATTCGCACTTCTTTTCTCTCACTCTATCTGTTTGATGTCTTCTGCTTTTTTTTTCTCTGACTGCAGTGTTTGCCTTCCACCCGCCACTTTCTGCTGTCCTCTCCTTCTCGACAGCGCGTGTCGTGCACGTCCAAAAAATCGGGACGGCTACATAACGCACGTCTCTCTGCAAGGGCCTTTGATGCGGCGCTTAGTGGCGCTCCAAGCTGCGACACCGGCATACTTTGCGTGGCGGCTTTTAATGGCGTTCCGGGCAATAAATGCGGTAAGGACTTTAGTCAACGACTAGGCTATACTCTTCAAGCTTATACAGGGACGTGAAATTGTTTTTTGTAGCTATTGCGCTCTGTTTCGCCGCCACGCACGCTCTCTTGCGTTACAGTGGCGACACTCGGTCCGAGCCCAAGACACCCACCGCCGACGCTCAGTGACCGCTGCTGCTGCGCACGAGGATCCCGGGTTCGATTACACGTTAAGGTGGCCCAATTTTTTATGGGGGATCACAGAGATAGAGAGAGAGAAGGGAAGAAGGAAAGGTAGGGAGGTTAACCATACTGAGTCCAGTTTGCTACCCTATACGTGGGAAGGGGAATGGGGAGCGAAAGAGAAATGCAGCCAGAAATGTGTGCGCCGAGCTCTGAGTCAAAATTAATTTGCAGCCCTCAACTAAACTGCGTCTCTCACAGCCCCCGAGTGTTCCTTTTGCCGCACTACACAATCATCCCATCAGCTGCGCGGCGAAGACGACGTTTGGGAACCAGGTCATGTCCTTTGCGTGCGGCAGCGACAACTGATTTATACATGACCGAGCATCCTGGGACTAAACGAACATGAACTGTCAGCTAGCGGCTACATTACGGCGTTTTATCTACTCGTTTATCGACTTTAAAAGCCAGAATTTTCATCTTCATTAAACGTTAAGTGCTTATGCACCACATTGTTGGATGTTGGAAAAAAGGAACTCTTCAATTCAACGTTGCCCGCTCCAGAAATTAATGGAAAGTGAACGGAAAGTGAACGAAGTTTCATTTATTTTGGATGTTGTCTAAATTCTCTTCACATTAATACAAAATTAGGAGGACGCTTAAGCTTCACCTTTAATAGCGGAATGCGATAGCATTCAAAGATCCCTGACTGCTTCTCACGCTTCACAGCAAGTGGAGCGTATGTAACCCTAATGTTTACCGAGAAACGCTGGCCGTGAACGCTATGCACGAAGGCGGGCTTTGTGATAGAAACGCGGCCTCTTGCGTGGGCCGCGATGCGACGGAGGTGAGATCCAGCTGGAGGTATTGCAAGGAACCGGGCGCGCCGCTCCCTGGCCCCCAAGACACCCGCGCGCCGGCGTGCGCAAATGGCGGACGCTGCGGCTGCTCTGTGAATGGTAGAAACGCTGGAAAAGGGGTTTCTTTGAGTTTTCACGTAACAGAATTATGTTTTCTCGTATAGTCAAATTACAATCCGACAGCCATCATGTCTGTAGGTTGTGTGAAAGTCTAGTTCAAGATTTTTTCACGTATAATAGCTTGAGAAATTCGATTAGTTCAGTAAATTCCTTGCGTCGCGTGGAGGGCCTTGGTATGGTTATTTCGAAAATCTTTTTGCCGACCGGACGTTCGACGCCGGATGCCCACGTCGGATTACTTGTCACGGTCTCTCGAATGATGCTGTGTTGATGAGTACATGTAAGCTCATCGACGAGGCACCTTCAAAGGTGCCAAGTCCTCTTCCCATCTGACAACGGTTCCTTAACGCTACCGCGTTGAAAGGCGAAAAATACACCCCATCAAGACATACCATTATCGCATGAGTAAGCTACTTTATACCCCCGCCCCCTCACCCTCGTCTCAACCGCAAGCAGGCTACTGTCGGCATCAACTACAAACAGGCTCCTTTCTCTAATCCTTACATACTTTTCCGTATGTATCCGGGCGACCGTGAGCCTCACTGCCTCTCGTGCAATGCACCGGCCACTTTCGCCCTCATGCTACGGGGATGTATACGGCCTTCCCTCCTCACTCTCAGTTCTTACTATCTCCCTCACCGGAAGCATGGGACCACATCCTGCGATCAACCGACAGTCGCATCTAGGCCGCAACCTTTCTACACGCCCAAGACGTCGCGGGTGGGTTCCGCCAGCCTGCGACTGAATGGGTCACATGGTCAGTTCTACCTTTGGGGAATAATGTTGTTCTGTCTCTCTCCGCAGTGCGCGTATCGAGCTCAGAAAATATTTACCATGTGCGGTAGATAGCCAGACGCGCTAATTAGTAACTATATCCTGCAACCCAAGCATGCAGACGCCTTCATTTACGCGGGTGCACACAACACACCGTGATGCAGCCTCAGATATCTCTGCAGCACCTTCAGGTATTCTTCAAGTCCTGGAGAACAAAAATCGCAACTTGTCAGTAGCACTTGGAGGTTCAGAGGTTTAGAACGAGCTAGAAGGAAACAACAACGATCCTTAGGAGTGAGAAGTGTCAGATTTCTCAATGACGCGACTCGTCGCACAGATGCGACTCCTTCCTGTAGCTCGGCGGCAAGGGTACACATGGAGAAGTTCTACAAAGCAAAAGTCAGACGAGGAGATAATGACAGGGTACAGCTGCAGTTCTGATCAATGGGAGACGAGCCACCTTAGCAGTTAAGGAAGCGAGGATAGCTCACATTCTACCTTCAAGATTTTGACGCACAGTTCTGCATCAGACGTCGTAGAAGAAGACGCCTATAATTAGGCGTCTATAATCCATATTAAGAACGATTCAGTTCTCGCAGATTCTGTATATGTATGGAACTCGCCATCAATCGTGTTTTGCGTTTCCTTCCTTTGGTGAACCCTTGTTCATAAGCAGGAAAACAGAACTCAGCAGTAAAATGTCTACTCATTTTAGCTGCTGGTATTTGTTCTAAAGTTGTACTAATGTGGGCTGGGAGCGACACCTTAGAGACTGAGGCTACAGATTAATTTTTACTTCGTGATGCCACCGCAGTTTTAATCACACGAGCGTTCTCACATTCAACGTCCATAGGTATGGATACATTGCGAGCGGGATTAGACACCAGAACCTCCGCAGTAGAAAGCCATCGCCTCATAGTATATAAAGTTGCTACTGCGGCGTGTAAGGTAGTCGAAGACAACATTAGGAGTCTTTCAGTGAATCCGGATTTCCCACATATTCTTACGTCGCATCCCGAAAATAAGCTGACAAGACTACCGAGATAGGAAAGTACGTCACGAAGCGTTTCATTTTCCTAAAGCTGGCAGAGAGAAAGATGAATAAAAAAAAAAGCGCCGTCCTCCCAACCAAATATCCTCCCTCTCTGTAGTGTTCCAAGCGCCTCTTACGTTACATATTCGTCCCCCAAGCATAAAAACTCTTAGTGTCTGGCAATAAGGCTCGTTCCAGTTCTCCGAGTTTCTGCTCCCGACTTCAACAATGCGCGCATAAGCCGCTTGCTCCGTGCAACTCCGCAGTGCCGTTTCCGACTTCGAATGTTCCCAAAACACCCTATAGCATAACCATCCCCGAATCGAGCATAAGTTGCGCTCGCGTCATTGGCGAAACGATTGTCAACGTATATATGGCTCGAAAGTAGTCGGTTACTGCTGCTTGCTATCTGCTACGGCGGCTTTCGAAAGCTCCCTTGCAAATCGCGTCAGTTCGCGCGCCAGAGCATGGAAAAGCGGTTTTCTTTGGATGCCGCAAAGAGAAAGAAGATGGCGGAGAATTCCGCAAGAAGCAGAGGCTCAGGACCGCATAACACAGTCCCGCTCGTGCATCGAAGGCAGAGAAAACTCGGTCCTTCTCAAAAGGGCGATGAATTCAGCGACCAGCTCGGTTTTTCTTGGGCGAAGAAGGGGTGGCTTCGGGGATAAGTCAATTATCTCCGCCTGGCAGCCGTTCGAGCCTCTTCACCCTGCACGGGAGAAAGCAATGAGAAACTGCAAAAGTGGAACACACACACACAGACACACACACACATTGGGCAGCCAATGGGGATGGCAACTGTCGCGCGAGTTGTAATGAACCCGATTATGCGAGGCGCGAATCGTCCGGATGCTTTGCCGCCGAAGACGCACGCGCCGATTTCCAAGCCGATTCCCATGCGCATGCAAGGACGACGTCGTTAATCGCGTTTAGGTTTCGCTGATTATATTTTTTTCCTTTATTTGTATTTCTTTGCGCAATCGGATCCGACAGAGCTGTATGTGCGCAGGTCTCAGTTTTTCATACGATGTCTCGGGGCGTGCTCGAACGATTAGTGCCAGATGCTTGAGGAGACGATTACCGCCGCGTTGCGCACCGATTTTGCCGTTGTATACTCGCTGGCTTGGCGCGCGTGCTTAGTCCGAGGAAATGAATTCCTCGCGGTGTTTGCGTTGTGCCGAACGAGTTGCCTTCGGTGCATAATCCGCATTACTTGCTAAGCGATTCGGAGGAGTATATTGAAAGATTCGCGTGTTCGTAAAACAACACCATCAGTGCGCTTTGTAAGCTCATCGCCAAGGAACGCAGATGATTTTATGGATTTCCCACCTTCTTTTCTTTTTTCTTGCATTAGTTCTGCATCGACATGAGCGGAGGTGAGCAGAGGATAGATAATATAAGAAAATAAGGCAAAGTAAGAAACTTTAGACAATTTAATTGTTTTATGCGACAGAAAAAATATCCGCATATGGAGAAAGGTGGATGGAGAGTAGTTCGTAATAAACAGAGATTCTTCGATGAGGGGTAGATTTTGGCGCCACCAAGGTGTCATACGTATACATACTAAGGTATGCATACTATACATAGAAGAACGTATACATAATAGTCAGCAATTCCGATCAGTACTTAAAATGCCGCGCTTCCCGACGTGTGTTTTTCAGCCAATGATATCCGACGAAATATGTTCGCTAAACGTGCATATGCTTTGAAACAGTGAATCTATACTGCCACAGAAAGCCCACGTGGCTTCAGCCATAACTTCATAAGAAGCACTCATTACCCCATTTGAATGGATACCTTTTTCAGGCTACTGCTCCGCTTCTAACAATTTGGCCAAGCCCTTAACGCTGAGCTCTGGTCCGTAGGTGACATTCTGACTTTCGGTTCCTGTATGCTTCCGTGCAGTGTTGGCAGCAGGCCGTTACGCAAGCCCACCTCCGTGCTTTTTCTGGCATTTTCTCTTCATTTCTCTGAGTAGAATTTCGCATCACAGGTGCTCAAATATCAGTGAAGTACAATTCCTCGTGCCATCGACACAAGCGTATAAAGTTTGACTATTCGGCTCCAGGTAGACACTCCAAGAAACGTTGAGGGCCGCAGGCCAGAAGTAACAAGGCGTACGGCACAGGTACAGGCAGTCAACTGCGTTTCATTTCAGTAAGATTAACTAGACTATTGCATACTTGCCAGTTGCTGATGAGATAACGCAAAGACCTGTGGTTATAATGCACAACACCACATGCAAGTTTCTTAGCAAAAGACTTCGGCTCGCTTGTGGTCTGCGCTGTTTTTGGGGCGGTGCATGGCACCGCAGAAGCGTTAGGTGAACACGATAGCTGTCAGGTTCTCAAACATGTCCATCGCGTGGCAGTGTTCAGCTAAAGCCTCAAACAGCCCCTCATCGCTCCCTCTTTGCGGAACCTGTGCTCCTAATCGCCGGTACAAGCCCTCACAAAAGCAAGCGACGTCGTTAATCTTCCGTGAAAGAGGTGCAATTTAGAAAACATGCAATCTTCGGAAGCTGACTTCTTTAAGAAGATTAATCCCTCTCTGAACAGACGATGACTTCTTATTTTAACTATTTATGTGACGTGTCTTTTTCTGCCCGTGGTGCACTCCTCGCATAACAAACGTGCGCGCCACTTTGCTCTCTGGTATGTTCTGCGAGAGAGATCTTAAGAATAAGAAGCCACCATCCTCTCCTTGCCACCATCATCGCATGCTTTAGATTAGGCAGCGACAGGCTCCTCTCTTAATGCGACATACACCACTCTTGGTCTTTCTTCTTTAGCACTACTCCTCCGCTCTTCCTTAATCTGCAGGCGTGGTAATCCCTTCGCTGCAGCCGCTATCGTCGCCAAACACCTTGCTTCTTAGTACACGCGCCTGTACACGTTCTTTCAAGGATTGCCGGAGAAGCAGCAGAAGTGCTTAGGACGTTCTCGTATCGTTTTATGAAGCTCTAGCGAACGCTGTTTCTGAAAGGCGGAGTTCGGTTCCCCTCCTACATTTTCTTCCTCTATTTTTTTTTTCAATTTCTCGGTTTGCTCGTTAATAATCGCCGATTGTGTGCATGAACATAAGAATAACATTTAACAGAAATGGGTACTTCGCCAAGGAATCCCTCCTTCGCATGTGCATGATTTCTACGAATTGAAAGTTATTCCTACTTTAGCGCTGAGAATGCCGAAATTGTTTCCAGAAATTTCAACAAAACCCAAAGAAAAAACGCGGCACTTGGTGTACAGAATTATACTAATGGCAGATTATTTATTGCAGCGCTCTTGGGTGATATTCAGCATATACTTTCATTTAATTCTACAGTTGGTTAAACGATTCTAGCATATGTCGAACTGTTCGTTAACTTCCAAACTGTTATGTGAAAAAATTGTAGAGCATGTTCGCACACAACTGGCAGTTGTTTTCATAAAGCTGTGTTAAAGTAAAACGTTTTGTGACAAATCGTTTTTAGACTTCTAGAAAAGTTTGCAAGCTACGGTATTACAAAATAAAATGAAGAAAGACAAGCTTCGCAATGCGTGTCGGTACATGTCCTCGCACGTGTACGTGGGTAAGTGCACATGCACGTTACGTGTACTGTATGCTCTCTCCCACTCGATTTCTATAATAAATAGAAGAGTATATTCCACTGCAAAGTGACAACGGCTACCTACTCCTTTTCTTTTACAAGTGTTTTCAACTAGTGTTGGAACGAAAAAAAAAATACCGATTTAGTTCGGGTTCGAGTTCAACGCGCTTCGATTTCGTTCCGGTTCAGTTCCCGTTTGGAGAAATAAAAAAATGTTAACAACTTATCTGTTAACAACGGTGGAGAATAGAGATCAAAAAATGTTAACAACTTAACTGTTAACAACGGTGGAGAATAGAGATCAACCGACCACATATAACGAAATTGCGCAGCACTTTTATCTCGGCAGGAGAGAGTTTCCCCTTCCACACAAGAAGTTAAATAGAGCGCAGGCATTGACCCTCAGATTACTGCAAACAGGCTCATATTCCAGCCCGGCTTTATTCCACAAAATTTATCCCGACACCTATGCCACTAGTTCTTGCAGGCATTGCAATGACATCGCTAGCCTAGATCATATGCTCTGGCGTTGCCCCTCGCTACGAGGCACAGAAGAAATCAATGAAGACAAGTGGCTCTCCGCTATCAAGAGCCCTGATGCCGGGGTGCAACTATGGGCTGTCCAGAGGGCCCACGATGCGGCGGTCGGGCAAGGCCTGACTGTCCCAACGTGGGAGCGGCCCGCAGCGCGCTGGGTCGCGTACCTCAGGACCTTATTAAAGTTTCGCATCCATCCATCCATCCAACAACTTATTCGCTAAGCTAGGCTGAACTGAGCTGGTTGGCAAACCGGTTCGGTGCATTCCTTCTTATCCTGGCCCATGACGACACGCTGCATAATGCTATCGACATGTCCGCATGGCGCATGCGTAAATTTCATCAGGAGAAGGCAAAAATTTACGAAAGCATTACACGGATACAGGAGAACTTTCATGTACGTATTAAAGATGGAAGTAATTAATAAGACGCCCTGCGTCACCATAATGACTGCGTAGCTTCCACACTCGTTACTTTGACAGCAGCAAAGTCACTTAATTTTCGTTCTGCTTCACATTTTTACTATAGGGCTGGTAGAGTGACCTGTGGCATGTGAACTATAGCATCGAAGACGGCCCGAATTCTCATGCTATAATATAAATTACAACTTAAAGCTTCTAGTCTGTAGCAAAGGAAGCAGCCTGCATTTGGCATTTCGTTCAGTTTCCTGCATTTTATTTTTTATGCAGGTGAGGACTGATGCACCTGAACGATGAACAAGGACGGTTTGTGCTGAACCATACCTCGGTCTTCCTTGCTCACCTGCACATTCGCGTGATCTTGTGTTGGCTAAGGGTGGACAAAGAAGTCAAAAGCACGCATATTATGCCCCACGAATAACTCCTACAACTCGAAGAGCGTTGCACTTTGCTTAGCTAAGCATCAAACGTGCGTTGAAACTCGACACGTAAAAAAAATAAGATTTCGCGTCCCATTTACAGTCGCGATTACCACTCACTGAGAAGTAGACGGCATTCATTAGCTACCACTTTGTTATGGTTACATTAAATCATGCAGTTGAACTCGTTGATAACCTTCCTCAAGGACATCATCTCAAGCGCTCTCCGTGTTCACCTAGTTAATCTAGTTTTAGTAGCAAGTTGGCCTAACGGCCGCATTGGGAACCTCCTCCGAAACGTTGATTCCGCGGAGTCCTTGAAACAACTTTTCAGCCGCGGAACACAACTGGCATGGTCGACTTCAATAGTGCCAGCGTTTGTGCCGAGGTGGCTGAAGTTACCAGCACATACGCATCGTTTATCCCCACTGTCGCTCATAATGCAACTCGTTAGTCCTAACAATCTGCTAGTATAGGTTGCACCTATTGAAGTAGTTATTTGAAGAATCATGCAAACAATTGAGCACCCGTCGTCACCTTACATGCTTGAACAGTTTCAGGCAGAACCGCTAACCATTGTCATTTCTTTTTCGGCTCAGGTTCACTTTGGGTTCAAGCACGTTCCAAAATATCGGTTTCAATTCAAGTTCAGAGCCATCCAAGATTACGGTTTGGGCATTGCTTTCGGTTCAGGTTCCGTTCGACGCCCTGTTCTCAGCCAGCGCCGAATAATATCGCGAATAATGTCATTAGTATTGTACTACGATATTGTAGTACTCTGACCCGCAATACTCTTATTTACATGTTCGGCTTACAGTTATGTCAAATACCTGGTATAAATTTTGGTCAAGGCACAGTGAAATGTTTCTTTGTTTTGCGATTTTGCGCGTAGGCTACTATAGCGAATACGAAGCTCGGAAATAAGCCTCACTTATGTGTAACTTCAAGACCTGAAACTTCAGAAAGGGCGCACAACTACGCAATCGTGCGTGCTGGGGCGACGCGAAGAAGTAATTCGCTAACTTCGATTCGTCCTTAAGTGTAAATGCCTATTTAGCGAAGTACAATCCAACTAACACTCTGGAGCAATGGGAGGCGCAACTAGCCAGCTTAGACCCGGAGGTGCAGAAGGCTCCTCTACAGGTAACGTCCGGCTGGCGGAAGGAGCCGGTGGAGCCCCTGACTTGGGGCCCCACCCGTCAAGCTCCCAATCCCCTATCCCCTTTTCCCAAATTCAACAAAGTTCTTCTTCTTCAGTGGTTTGCGCCAGCTGTGTCGACTGTCCGAATGTAGTGCTAGCTTTGACTAAGAACCGCTCACACAGCTGAAGAATGGTAAGAAAGACAAGGCGCTGATAAAGCTGAAACAGAACATTCGTAATGATAACCGTCACTGACGCTGCTGACATGAGAATCTAATAAAATGATGTGCTTGGAAAGCTATGTAGAACCCACTTCGATCAAGAAAGAGAACGAGAAATATCCTCTATGCGCACTCGCTGTTTTCATTTTTATTTTCGTAGTTACAAAATATACCTCCGTTTAACAGCATCTAAGCCCCGCAAGGAGGAATATATTATTATGCCTAAAGCGCAAACAGTCGATCCTGAAAGGGGGCTTCATGGTGCATGCTAAGTAAGTGCAAAAAAACCAGCCTTACAGGCGTGGAGAGAATATTTGTTGCTCATGCGTGGGGGAAAGGAAAAGCTAACAAAGCAAAGCTACTTCTGTGCTGTCAGCAAACAAGGCAACCAGGCAGGCAGTAGGATGGTGAAAAAATCAAGGATACGCTTTCTTGAACTCGGAAAGACAGAAACTGCTTTGTGTTCTCCCGTGACTCTGTGGGCTTGTAACAGGACAAATCACTTAGTGTGAGTTGACAAGTTCGTTGCGCTCATCCTAGCTATGGGGATATGTTTGCAACTCGACAAATCGACAAAGTAACGATCTAGACAGTAACTATCTGGTACTACCAAAATGTTAACTTCAAGCGATTTTTCTGCTGTAGAACTGTAGCTGTAAAATTACCTTGTACATGCCTAAAGGATTACATGCCTAAAGCCTTTCTGTAGTTGTGAAAGCATAAAGGAACATAGGCTGTGAGGAACGTAACAGAGTGACTCCTTTCTTGAAAATACCAGTAATTGTAGAAAAGAAGCTTACGTACATCTTCTTCATCTTTTTAAGAGAAACAATGCTAAGCTTTTCGAGTGCATCCAGCAATTCGTTCTTTACGTCGAAAAATTTACATGAATAAACTAGCGCGACATAGACTTGAGTTGCATATTTTCTGCTGAATGGCCCATAGTGCATTGTAATCAGTACAGTGCGCATTGCCTCCCAGCGTTGTCTTTTCTTTGCACTCGTTCTCAAACTTTACTTTGGTGACTTTCTGAATACTGTTCTTTTTGTTGGCGCCCTATCAATTATCAACTTTCTCAGAACTCTATCTCGACGTCTCGTGTGACTTTGCGTCTATCAAAAAGGGCGAATAGGTTCGACATGGCCTGACATGTACTCCACTTCCAGAAAGAGAGACATTGACGATTAGGAGAAGCGAAGCGCTAGCCAAACTGATGCACCTTTTACGCCTTCTTGCAAAAGTAAGCTGCGCAAGTACATGTCATCTGAAGTGACGACCTCCAAATCTCTCCAGACTGTGCTTCGCGCACGCTACGCACCACGCCGCCAATGTTCCCAAGGCTCCTCACTTCTCCCCGAGTCTTTGGCAGAGTAAATGGAATCGTGTCGCCTGTAGCGCACGAGGTGGTGACGTCGATGAAGCCTCGATACGACCCTCAGTCAGCGAACGGCGAAAAAAGGCAACAGCAAAAAAAGACAGCAAAACGTGGAACCGAGGTCTGGCGACCGGCGGCCATATAGAAACGGCAGCAAAATTCTTTATCGGCGTTACGCAGCCCCGCCGCCTCACCGTGTGCAAAAGCTGGACCACAAGCTTCACAAGCACGGTAGCTATAGAGCGAGGCTCAGTGGGCAGGGAGAGCAGGGTAGCTGGCGGTCTAAAAATGAGCGCGGTCACGATAACCCCGCGCCACTGCACGCGGTAGCGTGACGGGGCGAGCGGGGATGTGACACGGGATCTTTGCCGCTTCGTCTAATCCTGGGCCGACGCGCTTTTGAGCGCGTGGGTCGGGGATTAGCTCCGCGTAAAAGAAAAGAGGGCCCTCGTAATGAAGGGACAGTCTGTGCGGCTTGGTCTTGTATGTGGCTGGAAGAGCTGGAATTTGGGCGCCGCAAATGAAACCTCTTTGCAGTGCAGTTGATTTTGGGGCGGCCAAAGAATATACCGTGGAAAATTTGAAAGCCGCGAGGTGGTACGCATATTACGGTCCAGTGGCCGACGAGAATGTTTCCTTTAAAAATGTTATTGCAAGAGCTGTGCGCGGCCTAGGTAATTAAGAAAATGGTTTATTCAAAAAGAAAGGTGCAGTAAAGTTTTTCTTAGCCAAAAGCTTGACGCACTGACACCAAATCTCTCTCTCTCTCTCTCTCTCTTTCTCTCTCCTTTTTATTCTTTATCACGTCTTCTCGACTTCCTATCATAAAACAAAAATGTCGGGTACTCTTAAGTCGCAAGCAGAGCTTTAATTAGAAATTAAACGCGGAATTTTCGACGCACCATTTGCTTCTAGCAAAGTTGGCGAGCACTGTATGGTTCCTGAAATGTTTACCTGGAAATGTTCTCTAGAAAAGAAAAAAAAGAGTTTGGTTAAAGAGAAGCTTCGACAACTTGATGTGAAGAACGTGTGAAAGGCCCGCTTTCACGGGTTATTAAACAGACGGTTTCTTCAGCATAAAGTTCGTTAGCTTTTGCTGATATGAAAGCAGCCGACGAAGAACGTCCACAAACGCCAGTGGATATCGGTGGTTCTTCTGTCGTCCCGCTTACAGCCTCTGCAAGCACAGCTGGTCGATGTCGCCAACCTGGGCGATCGATATTCGACAAGAAAGAATTCCCATAGAAGTTCCCGACCACCATGCTGACAACAGCGCACGGTCCCGTGTCCTTTTGACGAACGTGCGGCAGCGGCAAGCGTCCACACATCAGCGGGGACACACCGCCGTTCCCTGCTTCCCGGTCCCAGTCGGCAAGCTTTGAGGCGTCCCCTCCATGCGCGGCGCTTGGCAACCCATTGTGGACGCCCACGCAATCTCGGCGATTCCGTCGTGCGCCGCCGCGCTTGCGACTTTTAATCGACGCCCCGCCTGCGCGCTGGAGCATGATTGGACGAGCCGCGGGTCTGCGCTATTGGTCGCCGCGGCGGGGGTCAGCTGACCCCGGAGACCTTTGGCCCCGGCGTTACTGGTCGGGTCACCGGGGCGCAGCCTCGCCAGGCGCCGGGTTCGGACCTCACGGCGCACGCGCGGGGGGCGGGGTCACCAAAGGTCTCGGGCCGCTCGCGCGCGAGCGCGTCGCGGGTTGTGCGCGCGCGCTGTTTCAACTCCGGCCCTCTTTTCTCTCTGTGTATTCGTGCGCCCTCTGCATCTCGGCGTCTGTTTCATTTCCCTTGGTTGCAGCAGAACAGCTATAGCGTCTCCCCCAAGGGCTAGTATGGAGTTGCAAAGTTGGTGCACGCTTCCAATGCGACCGTCGAGATCAGGAAGAGGAACGAATTCTTAGTTCTTGGTGCAGAAAAGACCATGACACTCACAGCCTTCAGGACTAGAGCAAATGTGTCAGGCATGCCGTGAATCGGTGCAGGTGCATCACTGGTGTAAACAGGGAATGCTCAAGAAAGCCTTCTGTAACTACTAGACGTGCGGGAAGAGTCAAATCCGTCGGCATACTGAGGGAATGCGCTATGTGTAATTCTCGTCGAATGAAAGCGAAACGTTGCTGCCGCGCAGCGTGCAGTTTCCAACTGATAATTTTGCCCATTTTATCTAGCAATTGGCAGGTATTTTAACATAACAGGTCACCCACTGGCACGTCCGGCGCTTCCGGCGTACGATACTTAGTGTGCAGTTTGCCGTGCCCTCATTAAAGTTCCTATACTCGCGGACAACTTTCTGTGGCTATGAAGGGGACGCACGGAGGCAAAGCGCGCACAAGTAAGAGCGCTTCTGAAAGGAGTCCCACGTTTTCATCCACGTTAGTTTAAGCTGGGGAAGAGAAAACATAAACACTACATTAGCAACAGTTAACTAAGACCAAACACACTACTGTATGTAAGTGCTTACTTATTTTGGGGTACTTCCCTTCCGCGTCTGGGCGAACGTGAAACCGTCGCACGTGGAAGCGGCGTCGATTCGCCGTCTGTTCCGAGCAACCAAAATCACTGTCAGACGCTGGCGGACTACTTAGCGCAGTAACCCTTATGTAGAAGCTCCGCCCCCGTAGCTTTTCCTTCATATCCACAGAAAGTTGTCCGCAGGTATAGTCTTCAGCGAAGAATTGCATGGTATTGTGTGGTGGCAGCGGTACACACAGTGTGAGGCCGGAGGAAGTAGAAACAGGACAAGCGCTAAACTCTCAACTAATCTTGTATAGGGAATAACGTTAGCATACATACAAATGAAGAAACGGGTGAGTGAAAAGTATCAGGGCGTCGCGAACACGACTGCGCAACAACAAAGATTGGCTAAGTGGTATTCTGCCATGTGCTGGCTATAGATGTTCAAATTCCTTGTTATTGAGGGCGATGGACGCTTGACTAAGACATTTGTCCCCTTTTCCTTCTAATATGGAAGGACTCATTGACCTCGCAGGCCAGCTGGCGGCCATCACGAGACAAGACTGACGTGTCACAAAAGATGGGGTCCCACCCACACATTCGGTTAACGTGGTCAGATGCGAAGGATTGGAAGCAAAGAGTGACCACTCTGGCTCTGTGATGCTCAATCATTCTTCTCCTTTGGCCAGTGAATCTTTTGCCTCACGTTAAGGACAACCGATACGTGACGTCAGGTTTGCATGTAACAAATCTTTAAACGTGACCTACACTGCACTTGCCCTCTGAAAACCTGCCCGTATTCCGTCGTTGTCTATTGACCATTGCGCAAAACACCACTTGAATATCGTATAGTTTAGGGCGTTTTTTATGCGAAGCATATTACGAGGGCTCAACCCAGCTCCTCAGGCGCGGCGGTGACCATGAAATCACGTGACACCGTGACGTCACGACAGAGGAGAAGTGGCTTTGGCTCAACTCTTGCAAGACGGGCTGGGTGGCAACCCAGCTCCTCAGGCGCGGCGGTGACCATGAAATCACGTGACACCGTGACGTCACGACAGAGGAGAAGTGGCTTTGGCTCAACTCTTGCAAGACGGGCTGGGTGGGAATCGAACCAGGGTCTCCGGAGTGTGGGACGGAGACGCTACCACTGAGCCACGAGTACAACGCTTCAAAGCGGTACAAAAGCGCCTCTAGTGAATGCGGTGTTGCCTTAGAAACGCGCTGTTTCTAAGGCGTGCGTCTCTTGCTCAGGCGCACATTTCGTTGCCGCGCCGAACGCTGCTTTGCTCGACGCTCACCGCGTCCAATGCGGGGCGCGTAGTCGCTGCCCTGTAGCCCATTGTCTTACACCCCTTGGCGGGTCGACGGGAACGCTGTCGCGTTCCACTCTTGAAGGCGAAGAAGTAATGCATGAGTTGTTTCTTCGTCTAGCCGAACCAAATATAGCCAAGCAACAGCAGTTCACCAGGCTAAACAGTGGTTCAACAACTAAAATAAAGGCTAGTATGCTTCGCATCCTGGGCTTAACCTTACCTAAGCCACAGCCATTTTTTTTAATGCATGGGGGAGTTTCTATGTATAGGTTATGATAGCTTACCTTTTTTGGTTTCAATAATTGTTACCCGCCATCGCTTTCTGGCTTTTATTTCTATGACTTGATCTGTTAATATTTTTTTTTCGCAAGCTCCTGCAATTACATGCGTTGGAACGGCGGCCAAGCGCAACATTTGCACTTGCTCTCGGAAGATGCTTTCCATGCAATCAGTGCATGAGTCTAATAGCGCTAAAAGAATACATGGAAACACAATACCTTGTTTAATCAGCTTTATTTTTAATACCTTTAATTAGCTCAGTATTCTATTTTCATATATTAGAAATGTGTAAAAATTAGGGTTGGCATCAACATGCAGCACTCACGCAACCGACGTGGTAACATATATAGGTGTCTGTGTATAATGAGAGGTACACTGTTTAGGACAGAAGATTAACGGTGCCCCCTGGGTTCCTATTCTTTAGGGTTTTTTTTTTTTTTTTTGCAGCGTGTACCAGCTATTCTTCTTTTCGTTACACACGCACTCGCGAACAAATAACCGATTCTTGTCCTTGGCCTGACCAGTCGCCTACGCTCCTGCATCGTCCTTCTACGTGCCCTTCATTTGTAGGACTCCGCCTCGGTTCCTATGAAATGTTCTCTGTGATGCACCAACATGGCCCCACTTTTTGTCTTGGGCTCGCCGAAGTTCCGCTGAGATCATGGATAGATAGAAAGGCTGTCTGCAGATGCTGTGTGCTTCTAGCAAAGTGACGTGTTCGGCAAGTTGAAACAAAATAATACTAAGGAACCAACGAAGCAAACTGAATGAGTGCTTTTACTTGCAACTAGCTTATGATTAGTATAATTATTATTACTAGTATTACTTGTAGTAGTAGTAGTAGTAGTAGTAGTAGTAGTAGTAGTAGTAGTAGTAGTAGTAGTAGTAGTAGTAGTAGTAGTAGTAGTAGTGGCAGTAGTAGTAATAGTAGTAGTGTCGAAAGTGCATTAATATCGGCGCACACAGCCACTTCGTAAATATGAACGGATGCATCAGACATCTGAAAAATACTCAACCAAAGTAGGAACCCAGTGACACGTGAACAGCTTGATGCATTTGCTCGCAGTGCGTCATTGACACACCCGTTAACCTAAGGAAAGACGGGTTTGAATTCTGCGCGATGCACAAAAATTACTTCCTTTCCTCAACAAGTATGACTTCTAAGTGAACCCTTGACCAGTATCCTTCCTGAGCGGAGGCACCGTTGGGTGAACTTGGATCTGCGGCACAGTCGGCTGATTTGTCGGGTTGCTGTCCTTGAGAAACCTTCGTGGCGTGGGTTCAATTCCACTCGGCATCTGATAAATTCAAGGGACCTTTTTCATCGTTGTAGAGTGGCACACTCCCAGTGACACATACCTATTTACCCTAGTTGGAGTCATTCAACTTCAACGTTCATTCAACTTCAAGACGTCCATTGAAGAGGGGCATACACGTGCTTGAGATATACCTTGTGGCATAAGCGGTAATCAAAAAGGTTTATTGGAGACGAGCAAAGACCGAACTGGATACACCCAGTATACTCCAAGTCGGCGTCAAAAAATTTCTTTGAACAATGGTACTCACCCAGTCACGCATCTACCCACGCATTACCCAAGTCCGCGCACATTGTCGCATACTGAGTGGCCCAAGTTGGTCTGAAGGCTGGTTTCAAACCCTGTTCTCTCGGCACACCAACCCGATGCTCTTACCATTCGACCACGGACTACCCGGTGATCCAGGTAGGCGGGAAAAACGGTTAGATTAAACCTACATTGTAATTTCACGCTCGCAACCACACATAAGTGTATGCAATGGGCCACAATAAGCCTTCATTGACGAGTGGTAGCCTACAGACAACATCCCAGTTTTTTTGTTGTTGTTGTTGTTGCCAAGCTTCAGTATTGAGTACAAAGCTTCTGGCTAAATGTATTTGGCCAACACTGAATGACAGGCAGCAAGAGTCACTTGTTGGTTTCGAGCAGGAACACGGGATGAAGAAGTTTGGCATGCGAGTCGCTTTCTTTTGAAAGCACTGTCAGAGGAGACAGACCTCTGATGTTCGGCTGCAGCGATGTCACACAGGTGACATATAAAGGAAATGAAATATGCACCTATGGTTCACATATCACGAGAGTTGCCTGTACAAATTCCAAATGAAGCCCAGGTGGCTTTGTGTGAAGCCCACTTCCTGTTTGCTGCCTGGGGTTTTCCTCCATTACTTAAAAAAAAGTTCCGCAAAATATTTTAACGCGACAGCGTGAGAGTTCCCATGTCCCAGAAAATCCGGCGTCGGCGTCGGCGGCGTTGTCTGTTAGAGAAAAATCATCCCGAACAACGCATCCTGAACTACACAGGCCTTCCGCGTGGCGCGTAAGCATTACTGAGTTAATTGAATTTCTCAATGTAAAATGCGTTAAAATATTCGTAAAGTACACACAACCTACAGACATGATAGTGCCGGAATGTAATTTGAATATACGAGAAAATATAATTCTGTTACGCGGAAACTGAAACACAAACACATTTTTCCAGCCATTTGAGGTATGTCTTAGTAACAGCTGTGCGCCCTGCTCGGTTCTTGCTACACCATCGAGGTGGCGCTCGCATCCGCGCAGCCGCGGCAGCGGCGGTACCTGCCGTGGAGGGTGGGGAAGAGAAAAAAAAAGAACCAGAAAGCTCGCATTTATGCATAGCGTTCGCCACCATGTGTTTCCAGCACAACATTACGGTTACATAAGCTGCAGTTGCCGGGAAGCGTGAGAAGCAGTCAGGGATCTTTGAATGCTATCGCGTTCTACTGTCAAAGGTGAAGCTTAAGCGTCCTCCAAGTTTCTTGCTTTTTGTTGATTATGATTAGTCTCGACATTTTTAGTACATCTAGATAGAAAATAAACATTTTGTTTCTCGGTATCTATATGTGCCGCCATTAAAGGGACAAAGACAACTGAAAAAGCAAAGCATCCTTCATTTCGGATGTGCCCCAAAATGTGTGCGAAATTATTTTGAAATATGGAAGATGAATTGTTTAAATCACTTAGTCTGGATTTATTTTAACATAGGGACATACGGTTCAACATGTCTCATTGTAGCGATTACACAAATTATTTATGCAAATCAGACTAATTAACTATGCATGTAAAAGAGCCGTGCCATTTATCCCAACGGGAGACTTGAAGCGTGCCATACGAGGTGCTTATAATAATTTACAGAATTTCGAAAAGCTGAACCTGAAAATATTTACACAGTAATTAATTCCGGCGAATTTGAAAAAGAAATGCGGAATTGAACAGCCTTAGAGCGCAACCGTCAGGACTCACAGTAGATGCTCATGGGTGACAAGATGCTTGCGCCTCACCATCGGTCGAGCCTGAATGGCGCTCGCTTGATGTAGGTGCTGACTTGAGACTAGATGCTGCCTTTACGCGGCAATATTTGCATCACATCCGATGAGCGGACTGATACGTGCATTGTACCTGATACAGTGGAAGACAAACTTATTGACCGCCCTTAATATGCCTGTGAAAGCAGGTAATGGCCTCTTCGTCAGCACCAATTAATAACAGGCCGTTGAATGAAAAAGCGTCACTGGGCCCTTCGCCGGACTTACTATCAGCGAAGCGAGCCATCAAGGATCTCAGAATTTTTAGGGAGCACATGCCTAGTAGAAGATTCAAGGCTGAGAACGCTCTCTTCGGACACGAACGTCTAATCCCAACCCACTTTCTATCCTCATCATCACTCCTCATACCTTTCTACTTCTCTTTCCACTGAGCAGAGTAGCAAGCTAGATGACTATTACGTCAGGTCAACTTCTCTACGTTTTCTCAATAATTTACCCTCTCTCTGTCTTGAAAATAGTCAAAGTTTGCCGGAGTATCTACATCTACGTACAGTTGCTAAACTTTTCGAATGGACTCTAATCTAGGCATTCGCTTACCTAAATCACACCTCTTTAAATAGACGGACGAAAAATTAATTAAGTGTCCCCGCACAAGAGCTAAAGTAGCATCCATGCCCCATTCGTTCCTCGGAATCGCTTATCTTTTTCTTTTTTTTTTGCAACTTGAAGAATTTCCCACAAAGCCTAAAGAGGAAGAAAAGGTTCAAGAGCAATTTTCGCAACTTTCCATCGCGTAGGAACTGCAGCAATATCTTTGAGAACTTGTTGTCTGTCATCCCATGGTTGTATAATCGTCCGTAACCTTTGAATTTCATCCTGGCTTTTCTCCCCAAATTCAGCGTGACTGCACGCGTTGGAGCGCACACCAGTAGCAGGTTTCCCGCATCTTCTGTAGCCACATGAAGCTGAGCACTTGAGACATAGTAAATCTTGCCCCCAGAACACCGGCTGCGCGAATCGGTATAAGAGTAACCTATTAACCAGGCTATAGAGCCCATGGCTTAAACAAACAATTTAGCGCATCGCGAAGTGACTATGGATGCGCATTATGCATGGTTTAATGCTTTAATATTGCGTCTTGCAGCCAAACCCGTCTAGTTCCGCAGTGAGAAATGCGTTTTAAACCTGATACTTTTCAGAAAACCAAGATGCTAATGCACATTTGACACTGCACCAACAGAAATCGCAGTATGGAGAAAGGCATAAACGTTCATGATATGCTGGAGCACTGGCTGATTGCATGACATGCTACTCTATGTGATGGGTAATAATTATGATATACGCAGGGATCGCACAAACAAACAAACGGCGCATAGAGCCATTCACAAAGTTCTCTTAAGGCCTGTCAACCTCACATACCACAGCAGAGGTTTCGTAGCACGTAATGAGCCAGTGATTTTTTTTTTTTTTTAACGAGCGGAGAACGTGTCACCTTACACGTTTTGCTGAGACGCGCTGCAAGTGTAGCGCCACCTTCAAAGACTGCCTCTCCGACAAGTAGCGACAGCAGTCACACAGACCACGTCGAATTCTTCAGGATCATTACAAACAGAGCACATTGGCGAGTCTGGCCGTTGAACTTTGCAATTAAGGTAGTACGTGTATAGGCCATGTTAAGCCCGATTAATCAAATGCATGATTGATGTTGCCTGTTTAGGCCTCGTGGCATGTAAAAGTAACTAGACGGATCGATCTTATATGGATGTCCGTACTGATGGCTTGCGTCACACCATAGCGGTCGCTCCAAGTGCCAAGCGACTGCGGGAACCAGAGTCATAGTGCCTTTTCTCTAGAGTAGTGTCTGCATTATTTATGTCGAAGTGTCGTGTACTGCTCCGGCAACACATCCAACTTGGAGGTTTTTTCGTATACCGCAGTGGGCAGGTAGCCACTGCAACACCAGGTTAGATGCATAGGAGCCTCGGCCTGTATTCACGAAAACGTTCTTACGCTAAAAACGCTCGTGCCAGCCAATAGTGATGTGGGACATATTAGCGAAGGTGATCAGCCAATTATAAACAGCACTTACGAACGAAAAGCTTTCTGAATTCGGCCCCAGATGTCCATGACGAGTTTTTCCTGCATACGTGGCGACTTCAGGAAGCGCACGGCCGCTCTTGAGTTGCAGAAGATAATCCAAGACTCAGCTTTTCCTACATAATGCCGAAAAAAAAAAACTGCCCACAGTGCAGCTAGTTCGGCGGCTGCAGCTGAAGTGCGGTGACTGAAAGTGGCAGATATGGCAAAACTCGCAGATGGAATCTACACATCAATGGCAGATGACGTCTATAGGTGTAACAAACCCGTCAGTGTAAAGAATATAGTGAGCCCTGTAGCTCGCTTTCTTATGCTCAAGAGCAAAATATGTCATTGCTGGCCTGGGAGTACTTATTTTGCTCTCGAACCCACTGACGGACGTGCAGTGACTTACTGCCATCTCTGTACGAGCTGCAGCCACGTGAAAATTGTGGACGGGAAAATGCGGGTGCTCCCTGCTGACCATGTACTGGTACTCGCGAACTATTTTACAGTCCGTAATAACTCATCACGATCAGCCTCCGTAGGCCGCTGTCGATGCCATGTCATTACAACGGTAAAAAGACGTCCTCTGCATCTTATTGTCTAATTGCGGTCGAAGATGAGCATTCTTCTCGAGATTCAGAAAGTTCGTGCAGGAATTCTCACGCTTTATTTTTGGATGTGTGATAAATCAGGAGGAAATAGTGAGGCCGGTTAGCATGCGAGGTACATTGAGACGTTGTGGCATCAAAGAAATTAGGAATTTCGTTTAAAAATTCTACATTAAGGAAGTGCTTGGTCGAAGCGCACGTTTAATTTTGCCTACTGGTCATTTAGTACCACAAAGAAATTGTCGATCGAAACCAGTAAGTTGAATCTAAGCCTCGACTCCCGCATTCGCCTCTTTCGAGAGTGTCAAAATGACCTACTCTCCCGCATTCTTCGCAAGTCCCGTTCCACTTCGCGATATGGCCAGTACTGCAGTTCGTGCAGACAAACACGCAGGCACGCGCACACACTTCTATCAGCGAGCCTCAATATCACACCGCGTGGCCCGCACGATGAACCGGCCATTGAACAGAATCGAAGCGGCCACTGCGAGCTATATAGACCAACTGATGCTCTCTTTCCCACCTCGTCGATCCGGGCGAGGTCTGCGAGATAGCGACGGCTGCAGAGGGAAAAAATAAGAGGCAAAGAAATGGCCAGTCTAAATGCAGTCAGAGGTGGAGGTGCGGGAGAAGGGCGAGAAGGCACGCGAGGAAGACAGGCGCGAGCTCAAATTCCGCTTGACCGAGTCGCACAACAATGCGGCAGCACAGGGTCCACGAAGGGCACAATGCGCCGGCGACTCGGGTCCCGAAGAAAGGGAAAAAAAGAAAACGGGCTGTGGTGAAACAGATGAAAACAGACACAGCACGCATACAACGAACACGGAGCGAGCGAGGAACTTCTGGGAGGGCAAGAAAAAAAAAAAAGACTTGCACCCGAAAGAAATGTTGTTTCAGAGAGAAAGCCAGAAAGAACAGGTGGCAAACGCTACATGGATGATGCAAGGGACGTGCAGGGGGACGTGTTGTGTGCGCTCGGATAGCTCAAAGCGGCCACTGGGCGGTCTGTCACCCCGCAATTTCGTCGGGTGCCCGCCAGGGGCCGCCGATGTCGCGGGAGAGGCTCGTGGCCGAAGCAGCCGTAGCCTATTCCGCTACCGCAGCTGCCTGCCCGCCCCTGATAGAATTGGCGGCGACCATGATTCGATTTCGCGGCGAAGGGGACACGATCGACCAAGGACTGGAGTGCGAAGCAGCGGGCACGCTTTGGGAGTCCGTGGCGAGCGAAGACACTTCTGCAGAAGGCGAAATGCCGCGCCACTATGCGCGTGTGTGATGCGGGGAAGAGAGAGAGAATGGGAATCTCGCTAAGAGAGACGGAGAGCATGTAACGAAACGAGGCTGCGGACTCCGACCGAGCGGTGACAGATAAAGAAACGGGCCGAGGCGGGGCCACCGCGGTCGCCCAAGAGGGACCACGGGGCGGCGACACCGGCGAGCTGTGCCGAGCACGGTGTGTATTCGATTGTGTCCAAGGTTGTGGGCACAAAGAGAAGTAACGCGGTGCTTGGCTCGGCGCTATTATTTATTTCTTTCCACGTGTGTGCCATTCGCGCCGCTCGCTGAACCTTGGATTCGACTCGGGGCCGGCGCGTGCCCGTTTTGACTTCGATTCGCGCTGCGCAATTCCCTCGGTTTCTCTCTTTTCTGAATGCTTTTTCTCCCTTAGCACTTCTCTCTCATTTCTGCCTCGTTGTTTGGCATTCGTCACGTCAGTTGTTTCTTCCCTGGTGTGTGATTGAGTTACGCGTCATTCTATTTGTGCCCTAGCTGTCTGCGTTTCTTTGTACGTTAATGCACTGCACTCCTTTCTCTGTCATTGATGCGCGCTTTTGTGTCGTAGCTTTCGCACTACTGTGGCTGGGGTTGGCGGTGATTGAATCGGCGTAAATAAAAACAGCGTGCCTTCATCGCGTTTTGCCAGGACCCCTGATGAGATATTGTGAGAAGTATCGCGCTTGTATCTTTATTCTTTC
Source organism: Dermacentor albipictus (assembly GCF_038994185.2). Classification (NCBI taxonomy): domain Eukaryota; kingdom Metazoa; phylum Arthropoda; class Arachnida; order Ixodida; family Ixodidae; genus Dermacentor; species Dermacentor albipictus. Next base: position 369,948,005 of record NC_091821.1, read on the forward strand.
TTTTTTCGCTCACAAGAGGAGTATGCAGCCATCATTTGCTTGTTCTGTGAGAAGATAGCTTACAATAGAAAAAAGCAGAACGAGAGCTACGTAGAGCTTCTTTGCTTGCTCGTCCCTTGTCTGTCTCACTACGCTTTATTAAAACATTACGCCGTCCAAATGTAGTAATTATGACGAGCCAAATTTAAGTGCTTCCTTTCCTGTGAAAGATTCCCCGCTTCGTTGCAAGAAACATATTTCTCGTATGATACGAGAAATGTCACTCAGCCTGTCACTCAGCTGCAAGCAGTTACAATGCAAAATAGTAAATGTTTATTTCATTTTTTTTTTACGCGAGCAAAATACGCTTTCTGTACTGACTTCTTGCAGTTATGCAGATAGGAGAAAGGAGATTAGGGACCCCTGTAAAGGGACCTATAGCTGACGTTCAACTCTTCGGGACCACTTATCGCCGAAATTAATCAAAGGTGCTAGCAAATTCCATCGGCTTTCCGAGTAATTATTAAAAAAAGATCAGAAGTTAGATAAAAACAGACAGAAATAGGATAGTTGGTTTAAATACATCGCTGTTGGACAACAGCTCGACTATAACATGTACGTAAAGAAGAAAATGTGAAACCATCGCTTGTCCTGTGCTTATTTTCCTTTCCATAATTGTTGGAAAGTCCCACTTTTCTTTCCATTATTTCTTTCTTTTGCTAGTGTAACCAATAAAAGCCGAATTACAAATTAACAACGAAGGTCAAACGGGCAGCACATTTAAATGGAAGTAATTTCAGCTATACTACTGCGAGTATACGTGTATGCTAGACAGCATGAGTATGGGTTGCGTCCCACTTTAATGCTTGACAAAGCGGCTATATGCTGTCTTTATCACGCAAGCAAAAATTGAGAACAAAGATTGGATGCCCCCACCAACGTTCTCTTTTACTTTTATTGTACCTTGCTATCCTTGAAGTCATTTTTCACTAACGCCTTTCTTGCTAAAGACACCGAGAGTTCAACTCGACGGTATAATGTTTGGTAGAAAAGTTTAGTTTCCTTTACTGATGGCGTTTTCTTTCTTTGTTTTTTCATTCTTTTTTAATTCTTTCTGTAATTCAACTGTTTCTAGAAGGTGCGTTAAAAATTCATTGCACCTTTTTTCCTTGTTTTAACTCACAAATGAATAAAGAATAAGGACAAATTTCAGAAAGTTGTAAATAAGCGAAGCTAAGGTAACACTTCTACAAAAAAGGTTTGCCTTGCGAGAAAAAAAAAATTAAGAATGAACCGAGCAGGTGCCGGATGTCCTTGTCTGTTTTAAGAATTTACGCGTAAAATATAAATACTTTAACGACAATAACGTCAAGTCCGCAAAGTTCCAGACATGTCTTGCGCCTAGCGGCTTCACGAAATGCATAAATTATTATAAAGAAACACGGGAGACAAAACAGCACGACGCATAAAAAGTGAAATAAAGAAAAGGATATGACGAGCGTATTTATCATTTTGCAATTACGAGATGGCCGCGACATCTTCCACTTAGCAAGATGAAGCCGCGCATGTGTAAAACGCGACCGCTACAATGTCCGCATAAGAACTTTTAAAAAGCGCAACGACAGAAAAAAAAGTATTAACGCGGACTCCACGCACGGTTACCTCTTAGAGAGCGCGCGGTTTTGTGGACCGCGCCATCTTCTCGCTTATGTTTCTTACGTCGTGGCGCTGTGGGTGCATGGCAAGAACCGCTGCTTCGGAGTTCGGCCTCGCCTCTGCCGTCACGCTGGTTTTTCTTTATTTTTTTTTTTGAGATCCATTTCTCTATCTCTGTTCGTGCGGTCAAGATTTTCGTTTCTTTATTTTGTTTGCTTTCTCGCCTTTTCTTTTGTCACAACACGCTCGGATGACTCCAAAGTCAACCTGTTAATGCCTCTTCGCGCGTTGTTCTTCTTCTAACTGATTATTCCCGGTTTCAATCTGCCGCTATTACAAAGCTACTCACTTTTGCTTCTTTAATGTGGTCTAATGGCGGCGTCATTTTTTATCTCTACGGCAACATATTTTTTTAAGTCGGTTTGAACCGACCCGCTAACTCAAAAAACCGCGGCACAAAAAAAAGATAAAGAAAAGAAAGGGAAACAACAGGAAAACTTAATTGCTTTCGTCGTTACGAAATATCGGCGTCCGCAGGCGCAAACCCCCCTGCCTCCCCTCCCCCTCACCGCCCTACCACCGCCAGCGCGGTGCCTCCACGCCGACAATGCATTCATGAGACACCGGCCCAAGGCGTTTACTTGAGGCGTTTACTTTGTTTGTGGCTAGAGCGATCAGTGGTAGAAACGTAGAAAAAAAATTAGGCTCGCGGGAAAGTCTCTAAAGGTGCACGAGTGTAACGAAGGCTTTGATATGATAGTTGCAGCCTTGAAGTTTGCTGTCTGTTTATCGAATATTACGGGTAGTCACAAATAGGCGACGGAGAAGTTATAAAAACAAGTGACAAAACCTGCCTCGGCCACGATTAAAAAAATTACGCGCTTACTAGGACCTTTCTTTAACCTGACGCTGCTGATTAATTGAGTAGTTACTCAGTAAATAAATATACATAAATGAATAATGAATCTGTAATTTTCGTTGCCTTCGTTTTTACCAATTTTAAGGCCCCTACAGCTGGTACGTGAGTCGTTAACTCCTTGCTCATTTCTATGTGCCCCGTCTTTGACGCTCCAACGAAATTTGATCGGAAATCAAGACGCGCCCTTGATGATGTATGAGAAGATCCCTGAGCACATAAATAAGGCTCAAAGAAACAATGTAAATCAAGTCTGTAGCTACTGTCGTAAAAGAATTGTCTATAACATACGCACGAGTTGTAGCTGAGCTGTTATAATCACAGGTCCTCGTGCGCCTCGATTCTGTAACAAGACACATAAATAGTGAGAAAGGTTCTCTTTATTGTTCCGTCTAGTTTACGCTCAGCTGCTCTGTACTGTGGAGCACAGATTGAGCTGAGCAAGTTCTCCAAGTTGCATTTCTCGATACCGTCAGTGTTGTCTTTACATGGCTTTAGTCCTATATACCGGATGATTTATTGCATGGGCGAGACTTGCTATTTATAAAGACTTCAGTTGGAGATAAAAGCTTATCTTCTCCACATGAGCCCATGCGCCATCGCTGCACGTGCAGCTCATGCCTTCGTGCACCAACGAATGATGCAATAATACTCGTAATATGCTCGGTTATCTTTTTAAAATGAGCGCTAAAATTCCTCGCAACCGGTAACGGTTGCATGGAAGCCAGCCATTGGCGTCTACAGTCATTAAATAACGAACAGCGAGAACTTTGGCGTCCCAGCCATTCGAACCTGGCGACGTATAGGAAGATCTAGAGGCGGCGTGAGACTCTGCGAGCCAAAAGAATTTGAAGCACGACAAAGCATGGCAAGGTGACGATGAAGGCAAAGCGCGAGCCATCAATAACGTTGGCGTTATAATCCCGTGGTCCTTGTCAGGTTTTTTTTGCCGCTGCTATACCGTGTAACAAATGAGTGCATTCCGTTTTTAAACAGGGTTCGCAACAGTTTTACCGTTCACGAGCACATTAAGGTCTGAAAATACGCGCGAAGACCCGAGTAGAGCGAACAATAAGGGGAGCTGTGCTGACTTACGGCACGCAAAGCGAAAGGTGGCAGCCGCAGTACACCTAAGGCGCCGGCTGGGGCCTCACGCAGAAGAAGCCTATAGAACAATGCGAATGATGTCAGCAACTTATGGCATATTATAAGAAACATTTCTGTACGTTCCTCGCGGGTGACAGTTGAGCTACTGCATTCGCAGCCCTTCCCGCGCCTCGATCCCGTAGCGCACTGCACTAATAGTGACAAAGGCTAGTTCTATTCTCCCGCCAGCATTACAATCACAGTTTCTGTATACGCCACGACAAAGCTCGGGGAATGGGGAAAAAAAAAAAAACTTTTGTTCGATGTTGTCCTCCTCTATGTTTCCTGATATATGCTGTTTACAGTCAGTGCTTAACGAAGACTTTACTTCGCCTGTATTAATAACACTGGTACACTCTTTCCAGTATACTCACTCTGCTGCACTTTACGCATTTCGTATACCTTGGGCACAGCGTGTAACACAGCGGTCGCTTTCGTTGGGAAACTAACGCATATATATATATATATATATATATATATATATATATATATATATATATATATATATATATATATATATATATATATATATATAGGTCCCTCGACGCCAATGCCACCATGTCGACAGCGAGCGAGAGAGGAAGTGTCAAAATATACTTTTTTGTATGCTTTCTGAGAACGTCTGGTTTGCACGAGTGGTTTTGACTCAATCACTGTCTGTGCACGTCTATGTACCTTCTCACTCTCCCTTCTCCCTTCCTCAGCGTAGGGTAGCCAACCAGAGTCTGAACTGCTTAACATCCCTGCCTTCCTTATCTCTCTTCCTCTCTCTCTCTCTCTCTCTGTATGTGTGTGCGTGTGTTGCTTTACGGATATCAGAATGAAGCTAGGAGGAAAAAAGGAGGGGAAAAAAAGAAAAAAAAGCTTTTCATATTTTTCCCCCGCTGCTTGTTAGTTTTCTCATTCTCAGCGGGCTTCAAGTTCCGTCCTTCTCGATCTTTACCAAGGCCACTCAAAAATAAGCCGAAACTTTTTCCTCGCTCTGCCTCTCTCTCTCTCTGCGAAGAACTCATTCACTAATGCCGCCTTCGCTCATGTCAAACAGTGCTCCTCAATAAATGGCCGAACCGCGCGTCGCCCATCCCGGCACCCTCCTTCGAGCCTACCGCTTTCTTTGCCTCTTTCGCGCCGACTGCCGTTCATCGGCGATTCCTTTGCGACGTGGGCGGCCATTAGCTGGCCGCTCTCTCTCTCTCGATACGCAGAGCGCCCGCGCGCCGCCGCTGCATATACATCACCCCACGACAGCGGCGGCGGCGGACCGCGGAAGGCCGGGGTTGACTCAGCGCGGCTTGCGGTCGACGCCGCGTAATCACTCCCGATAGCGGGGGAGGGGTCTCCCACGCTTGGCCTGACGCTTTGAATCTGCTCCACTTTTTTTTTCTTTTTTTTTTGCGACGTCCCCGCGCGTATACGTCCCGAGAGCGCGTAAGCGTACGGGCCCCGGCTCACTGTGTGCGGCGCGACCGCACGTTCTGAGCGCGTTTCGTTGTACGTCTGTTTTTGCGTTAGGGTTAGGGACGCCTCCGCTCTCCTGCCGTTAGTCTGTTCTCCGCTAGTTTAGTTATTGCCGTTTTTTTTTTCTCTTTGTCGCTTGGCCGCAGAGCATCCGTTCGATGCTGCACTATTGCGTCCGAAGGAAGATGGATGTCGTGGTGACTTGGGCTGACCCGTGGCGCAGCGCGTCGCTTCTCCCTCATGAGCTGCCGCTACGGCCCCACGATGGCTTAGTGCGGCGGCCAAGTAAGGCAGTAAGCGGGGATGGAGGGGAGAGAGGGCATTGCAGGGAAGCAAGAGTGGAACTATCTCTGTCGCGCCATGGCACTTTCGGAAAAAAAAAAAGTTCGGAAGTGCATACGCGGTCAAGCTGAACCGCTGTGCCCTGTCTTGACCTGTCCGGAATCGATAGATTGCTCACTCGCGAATATCGTGTCTGCCCTACGTATACAGCTACTGCAGTGCATATGGGGAGTTCTCGCGACACTTTAGCCGCGTAGTGCGCTGGTCAATCTAGCTCATCTACATTTAGTATATATAAGCTTCTGTAGTGGAATGACAAAGTATGTGGATTGGTTGGTTCTTCAAACAAGCGTCGCTTTAATGAAGGCATTTTCTCTTTGCTGTGCTAAGCAGGGTATATCTAACATGACGCTTCTTGTAACAGCAAACTCAAAGCTTGAGAAACGAAAAAAAAATTTACGAGTTTAAGTGAACTTGAATAAGGACCCCGTGCGACCGAAACGGTAAAGTACACGTCCTTTTAGCCCAACAAGCTATGGCCGTATCAGCTATGCGACTGAGCACCTACTAAGGGATTTGCTCTCGAGCCAGCGAGCCAGTGAATTTACCTCTCTTCTAATAACTAAGGTGCACTTTATATATATATATATATATATATATATATATATATATATATATATATATATATATATATATATATATATATATATATATATATATATATATATATATATATATATATATATATATATATATCTTTCAGCGACCTAAGAATGGCGCTGCAGTCTGTGAATCAATGCGCACACAGCACTTGGTCATTGGGAACACGTTTCTCTTTTCTCAGAAAAGCGTTTTTCTCGCAGAGCACAAGAAACATTGCCAGATATTCTGACATAAAATCCACGCCTGTCTGATAATCGCCACGAAAGAGTGCGTACTGAAGCGGTAACTGCAAAGAACGTATTTCCGAAGTATCGGGAGCCATCTGCGCGTCCATTTCACAATACGCGATGATTGCGCCGCCATTACCGGTCAAAACACATCACACGCTGGTGCCAAAGGAAAAAAAAAAAGAGAGAGAAGCTCGGTGCATGATGCACGTTCAGGTCACGAAAGCAGCGCAATCGCCGTGTGGTGCAAATTGGATGCACCGCTGCCGAGCGAGGACGCCTAAGGTGCGCCGGAAATACATTCCGTGTGGTCACCGCTTAACTCTAAAGGCATAGAAAAATAAACAAGCAAGACAAAGCCCTTGCCTCCCCCCACCCCCCTTCCTGCTCTCGTCGGATACATGGCGGCAAGAAGATGGAGAGCTACCGGGACCGAGATCCCACGCGACCGCGTGCCCGAGAGGTAAAGCGGGGTTTACTTGCAAGCGGGCTCATCATTCTCGCCTGCTCCCGGTGCATAATAAAGAACGCGCGCCTCAGCCTGCCGTCGATGTTGGCCGCGGACCCCAACTATTAAAACTATTACGCTTGAAGCGCCTGGCGCTGGGCCTAAAGAGAGACCGATGGGTCGTCGCCGCCGTGGCTGGGGTGTCGGTGCGTGCTCCCCACTGATAAGAGCACCAACGGCGAGCTTGTTCTTCGTGCCTCCGGGTTTCGCTTTTGCGGTTGGCCGCCGCGTTACGCCCAGACAGGGGAAGCGGCGCAAGCCGCAGTGGTGGATTCCAGGGGATGTTGTGTATAGTCGCAATGACGGCGTCTGCGTTCCACTTGCCCTATAGCCGCAAACTAATGCGCACGCACTGGGAAGCCCTCCTGTCGACCGTTGAATTTGCGTGTCTGCTTTCTATGCTGCCTCCTGCACTGACCGGTTTCTCGTGTTTGAGGAATTGCAATATGCGCACGTCTTCAAAACAATAAAAAAGATTTTAAGAACGTTTTTCATTAAGTAGTCACGTGTCTTGGCGAAGCCGACTGTCCGGCAGCAATTCCCAGGCTCGAACGTAGGTACACTTGAGTCTTGCGCTTTTCCTGCTCTATTTTTGTTGTTGTTGTTGTTGTTGTTGTTGTTGTTGTTGTTGTTGTTGTTGTTGTTGTTGTTGTTGTTGTTGTTGTTGTTGTTGTTGTTGTTGTTGTTGTTGTTGTTGTTGTTGTTGTTGTTGTTGTTGTTGTTGTTGTTGTTGTTGTTGTTGTTGTTGTTGTTGTTGTTGTTGTTGTTGGAGAAATGTCCTCGGAAAATGTCCTCGAAAAAATTTAACATTTGAAGCAATTACTTCTAGTAGCCAATTGTGTTATTGATAGATTATTGTGTCACCTAGTGGCATATCAAGATGAGAAATTAATCAATTCTATTGTCTCGATTTCATAATGCCCTTTAATTAATTGGTAAAGAAACTTCAAACATGAACAGGGGCTTCTCTGGCTTAAAGTAAGGTTTGTAGATTGGCTCTCGACAATAGATCAGTTATTGATGTGCGGCCGAAACAATTAAAAACAAAGTGAACCGCCCTTTTGTTTGTCTGTTCCCAATTTCTCAATATTTGGTTCTGTCTATAGGTCCCAAGTAATCGCAGCATAATCAAGAGTCGGTAGTCTAACTGTATGATATGTAACCACACGGACTTGAGGTGTAGAAAGCTTAAGAGCTCTTCGAAAGAAGTACAGCTTACAGCATGCATCGCTGTTACGAGAATGATGTTACTGCTAATCAAAACACCTAAATACTTTTACTCTGTAACTTCAGAGAGGTGCACATTATTAGCAGAATAGACGAAGGTAACAGGGTTCTTTTTTGTAATATTCATAAAGACTGTTTTCTTAATGTTGACGGACATTTGCCAAGCACAATCTTTCTGAAAGGCCTCGTTTAGTATTAATTGATCGGCAGAAATTTTTACAGTGGAGTACAGCACACAGTCAACGGCCAACAGTTTTGCGTTAACGGGGAGATCGCGTACAATGTCATTAATAAATATTGCCGCGACGCCATGTGTGCCCAACCACGCTGACGACGAGGACGACGACCTCGTGTGTGCAAGCGAGGGTGCTAGAGTAGAAGAAGCCTAAACTGAACGCTTGTTCTAATTGTCTAGATTAAATACCGCTCTCCGCTCTTGTCGTGACAAGAAAAGAAGAAAAGAAATGTAAGAAAATTAAGAAAAGTAATGCCGCAAGCACCGAGCCTTGTATGGGACCCCCAGAGTCAACTGGAAGTGGGCTTGACGGGTGATTTTTGAAAACGACATAAAACTGCCTAGTGCTCAGATAAGTGTTCAGCCAAGTTACAAATTGTCGGTTCTGTAGTGTTTTTTCGAGCTTAAACACTAACCTTTTTTTTGTGAAGCCTTGTCGAAAGCCTTTTCAGGGTTCATAAAAATTGCATCAATTTGGTGTCCACTATTATAGGGTTATCAAAATCATGCAGTGTTTCCAGAAGCTGCACGCAAGTTGAAAACCTTCTTATGTATCCATGATGGTATTTAGTTATTACTTTGTATTTTGCAAGAAACTCCGATATGCGGTTATGAAGGATGTGCTCGAGTGGTTTACAAACAGTAGACGTTATTGAGACTGGACATTAGTGGGTAATGCGTTTCTTATTCACACTTTCATGAGGGGGCTGTAACCTGAGAATGCACAAGTCACTCTGTACTTGACCTTCTAGCAACGATTTCTACAATAAAACGACGAGGTTGTTAGCGACCCATTCAGCACGCGTTTTCAAAAACGAATTTGGAATGTCTGGTAAACACGACTTGCTATAATCAAGATTCAGAATCATATTGAAAATTCCCTGTTCACTAATGAATACATCTACTATCAGTGGCACAGAGAGATCAAAACTATATATATAGGCACAACACTATTATTGCGAGTAAATACTGATATAAAATGTCCATGAAATGCATAGTCAATGTTATTTCGTCATCTGCTAATGAGCCGTCTATATTAAACACTTCACAATCTTTAGATTTGCGGGACATTGACCTCCGAAATTCCTCCGCTGTGGCCAAAATAAAGTTGTATAGTGATATTCTGTAACAACGCTGTTTGTCTAGGTCAATGTTTTTACGTGGAGAGGGAATAGCAGAAATCCTTTAGTTTTGTGATAATTGATCTGAGGATGACTCTTTTCTCTTTCTCAACCTTTATAATCTCTGTTTTAGTTGCAGAGTCTCCCGAAAAAATACAGGAGTTATTTTCTTGCTTCTTTTTAGTTCTGTTTAGGACGAACCGGTCTATTCATTCAGTTACGAGACTTTTAAAACAATCCCAATTCTTGTGCACATCATCATCACTGCTCAGGAAATAAAAAAAAATAAATGACGGTATGCCTATACTAAGTATATCATCGGCACAAGAAAAGCCACGGAAGGTAGACACCTTGCGTCTTTCAGTTAGAGAAACCTCAGGTTGGGTAAGTGACACTGCCTGGTGGTTGGATATGCCCAGAACAATGTTGAAAATGTAATTAGCAGTAATATTTCCACTAAGAAAAAATAAGAACTGAATTAGATATATATTGTATTCTGGTAAAATTGTCTACAACTTGCAGTAAATCAAAAGAAAATGCCATATCAAACATAGCTTCTCCACATTTATCGTTAGGATCTTTCGAGTTATCCAGTTCACATTTGGCAGGTTAAGATCGCCTGCCAGGACAACACGATCACAGGCTTCACACATGTGCGCAGGTAGTTAGCAAAACCTACTAGTACTCTAAGAGACGAACCAGGGGGTCTATACATGGCTTCGATAATTTACCTGACCTTGTAATAATAGCCCTTACGAAACACAGTTTCAATGTTAGGTGCGTCCGGCATGCTGATTATGTGGATAAAGTCCTTCACAATAAAGCATACTCCTTCACATTTGCCTTCCGTGATCTCTTCTGTACGCACTACATCCAATCGGAACCAATTCACTGTCATAAATTGCGGGGTTCAACCAGGTCTCCGTCAAGAGAGAAATATTTGGATTATAAGAAAACAACAAAGCCTCGAAGTTGGTCACCTTATTTTCCGCAGTCCTACAGTTTACGTTAAGTGTTTTCAGTGAGAGCTGTGCATATGCGCGTCATCAGATACCCTTTTTATTCAGCCTATATAGACTCCTGTTGTTGTCATTCCACCCAAATAACATTCCATCAATGCTCAGCTTATCGAACGTAAGTTTTACCTTAGACTCTCGTTGTCTCTCATCAGCTGAGTTGTCCCACAGCTTTTTTGGCAGTTCTTGTACACGTCTCGAAAAATATTCGTCCACATTTTGTCACCGTACTTAACGATAACCAAACAGCAGTGCGAGGGTGACACCTCAGGCCCACCAACTAATAAATGTCGCATGCAACTCTCGAAACTATAAGGTGGAAGATCCGCACTGCATCATTCTTGTCCGTCAACGCACCGATCCTTTGTACCGCGTGACAAGTTTCCTAGTATTTTCACGTTCTTTGAGAACATCTATCTATTACGTTTGCTTGATTTTAGTTTTAACTATCTATCACACGGAAGCATCTGACCGACGAACCTGGTGTGACGTCATAAAGCTTCACCTGAGCGGCCAATGAGGAAGTTATGAAAAGTTCTCCATCGATGGAACCCAGTGCTCTGTAAACATCCTGGTAGATATCTCTCCGCGTATTCTGTAAAAGGGCGTACTTGTGACAGCCTCACTCATCCGTTGCTGTGTGCTGTTATAATAAAAAAAAACTGCTGAAGATATATATATATATATATATATATATATATATATATATATATATATATATATATATATATATATAATGTCATAAGGGGAAGGTAGGGAGTTAAGCAGGCTAAGTCCTGTATGCTACCCTGCACTGGGGAAGCGGGAAAGGCGATTGAAAGAGGAGAAGGAAACAAGAAAGTCACAGTCTCCACTGTTACGCGCACAGGCGTGCCCAACTCAGTCAGCCACAGGTGGTCATACAGGCGGGTTCATTTCATTAAGCGCACCAGCGCCTTTATGCCTTGTACATAAATAGACGCACGAGGCCACGGGCCCAAGATCTTCTCCTCTGTGAAAGGATGTTCGTGTAAGTGCTCCAAAGCTGTAAAGTGTTTTCATTGCTTGATGCGTTTGCTATTCGGCATTATAGGTAGAACATTGCCGCAAGATGGAAATAAGATGAGCACACGCTCTCATGCCATGTCGAAACTGCAGTCCACACAGCACGCATGACACCCTTGTTTGAAGTCGCCCGTCAAGAAAGCGACGTGTAAAAGCTTTGTTCGGGGCTTCAAGCGGGGACGGTCCCTCTATAATGCGGCATGCATACTGTTTTCGACGCGATGCTAACACGTCAGGCTCCCGCAGCCTTCACCTTTGTATTTTAATTTCATGTGACTGCCTTTACTGTCTCTTCTTCTATTCACTTGCGCAAACGCTATGCAGGGTCTGTATGCTTTCGACGGTGCGCCGTTCTGTCCTTGCATGTTTGTCCCATGCAGCCTTGCTGTTTTGTGTATAGTCGGGCCAGCAAGAGCTTGTACCAGCGTCAGTGGAGCTACCAAGGACGGGGCACGCCTTCCTGAGCACTAGCGCTGCGCTATTGATTTGAAGCCCTTCACAAAAAGGGCTTCAAATATACCATACCTGCCTTTCCCGATGTTCATTAACAGTTTCACTGAAAGGGGTAAGCAGCAATTGGGATAGCTGGCGCAGCATTACGCGCATTAATGCGGCGGCAATATGTTTTCCGTTATTACGTGAGCTATCAAAAACTACGGGAAATAATTATTAACACAAGAAAACATTTAAACACAACCTACTGCAGGTCTCTCAGAAGCAAGAAACATCGCACTTAGTTAAGAAAGAAAGAAAGAAAGAAAGAAAGAAAGAAAGAAAGAAAGAAAGAAAGAAAGAAAGAAAGAAAGAAAGAAAGAAAGAAAGAAAGAAAGAAAGAAAGAAAGAAAGAAAGAAAGAAAGAAACTCTACGGCATCTTTGAATATGCCCAATACAGTTCGAATAAGACTGCACTCAATACTGCCAGAATATCTGAGCAGAAGCTTTTCAAACTATAGTAACTGCATAATGGCATGATAAAGATTCTGCACTTAGATGTACTGACTGACTGTAAGCGCCTCTGATCGCTGAGCTTTGAGACGTGTTTGTCACGCAGCTTCGAACATATTGCGCCGTTATAGAAGCTCAACCGTTGCCAATGCGCGCATGACCGCTTGATTAAGTCAAGGAAGGAGAAAAAGTAGAAAGAAAAATAGGGCAAAGAAAACGTGCCTAATGCAGCAGCTTTCTACCTGAATAAACTGCCTCCTCGCCGTTCTCCCCACTTCGCCAGTATAAAATCTTAGCTCTATCATAGCTACTTCAAGTGGTATCGGTTGCCACAAAGGGGCTCGCACGCTAAAAATACGGCGAAGTTTCCAAGCGAGCCACTAGCCTTCTGTCTTGTCATTTGAATGGCTTCCTTTGTCATCGTTTTCACAGCACGGGGAATCTTCCCATTGCTCTCGCAAAACAAAAGCGTTCAACGAAAGACAAAACGGAGGCAAGCCGCGGCCCGCCTCCTATGAACGGCAAAAGCGTGCCCTGCGTCATCCCGCGCACGCTTCGCACGCCGCCACACGCGCCGGCACGCGCGTGCGTTCGAGAGTCGCTACCGTGAATTGTCATTGTTGCCAAAGCTACATGACGACAGCGCATGAGAGACAAAACAGCCCCGGACGAAGGCAACAAAACAGCTACCGCAGAAGTTCCCACTGTTCAGGCGAAGTGGCGAAAACCCCGCCCGTTTAAGGACAACAATAACATATCGCCTTTCGCAGCCCACAACTCTTTGCACTGAATGGAGTTACATAGCGACGCATAGCGGGAGGAGGAGCAGCAGAAGCAGCAGCAGAAGCACGAGCCCGTTGAGACCGCCGGCTGTATCAGTTCAACCGCGTGCTGGCTGTTGACGTCCAGGGTTCGGCCGCCCACCCCACAGTTTCCAACACCACAGCGCGCCCATTGTTTCAAGGCCCTTGGAAGCAGAGCGGCGGTTTTTGTTCGTGATTGCGCTCGGTGTTGATGTTGTTGCGGACAGAAGCGTTCGGTCGGTCGCGTGTCGAAGACGCGCACGAACGAGCTGGCGAGCGCGGTGGTTCTCTTGTTTCCAACCCTGGGTTCGAGCGGGGTTTGCCACGAACGAAGCGTCCGGCGACGCAGCCAAAGCGGCAGCTGGTGGTGACTGGACGTATTAATCTTTGAAGCGTGCGCGCGCCGATGCTTTTGTGCAGTGCGGGTACAGCGGGCGTGTACGAAGCGTTTTCCTGCGTGTCGCGGTCGTTGTTGAGCAAAGCGACTCTAGAGTGTATAATGCCTGTCATCGTTCTCGCCGCTTGTCCTTGAGCATTTCAGGGTTAGTTCATTGACGCCATTGTTCACCGGCCTCGGCGTATAGTTACTTGTGCCGCGCTTAACAAAGCCATCACAGCCCCTGTCGCGTTCGAAGTGACGACCCTGCGTTTAACGCGACGCCCCCAGGTTCTCTTTCCAGCGCCCTGTCGCTGCACGAGGACTCCTCGTTTAGGAGCACCAGTTGAACCGAAAAAATTTCACGGATGGAAAGCACCTAAGATGAGGAATAGTGAAATTATTTAAAAAACGGCAACGAGAGTTCCCTCTTCCGACACTTTGAATACCATTCTCACTCAAACAGTCAAATTATCATTCCGGAACAGCTTAGTGAATTCAGGTCATGGCTATAGCTCCAACAACAAAGACCATCGGAGCGCATAAGCGTCTATGCACACAACCTATACGTGCTGTCTGTATGTCATGTACGGCCCTCACATCAGAAGTATGGTACCCGCGATCTTCGAATCGAATAACAAGTATTCGAAATTTCAAATTATTCATCGGATATGTTACGGATAATCCGCACTGACATGGAGTGAGGCGTATTAATAAAAATATTAGAAATATTTTAACATTATAAACTGATGAGAACTCACATCATACCTTGCTGGTGAAGCAGTGCGCTGACACAAGCAAGGTATGATGATTAATCACCAACTTGCCCAACTTTCCACATTACAGAATTCGCAATCGCATTCATAATATCATCGGTACCTAATCTCTTTTTCTATCTCTTTTTTACTCATTCCAATTTTCTTCTATTGCTGTTTAGCATTGCTCGTTCGTGTCACCATCAAATTTAGTTTCAAAGGATCTTTACCATTAAATGGGCATAATGTGGTGTATTGGTTTTACTTGCAGCTGCTGCTCACTCGTTAATTAAATTTGATGGCAGAAGAGGAACCATCAGCACTCTGCTTTACTAGGTGGTTGCTAAAATGAAGTGAATGAAAAACCAAAACACCGTTATTACCTATACAGTGCTTTATACAGTGCTTCAGTGGCCAGATGGCTCATGTGCGACAAAGACACCATGCTGCACACCTTTCGCACATAACCTACTGCTGCTTCTTCCTTTTATTTACTTCTGCATGTTTGTACTCCTAGTCTCAACAAACTCCAGCAATGATGAAAGTAGAATTTTACTCTCTCTTTACATTTGACTCGATTGTAGCTTGTATCCTCATGTCTATATAGCGAGAGAACTGCTTGCATGTGCGCTTGCTTTTTTGTAGTGTACTTCTACACCCTTTCACGCTTTTCCGCGCATTATCACGATTACTATCGGTTTATTTTCAGCACGCAGTGACTCCCTCCAAATATGAGGCGGTTGCAAGCTGGTTCTTTAAAATCGACCGTCGTGTACGCCACTATATCGGCGCTACTGTGTTGTTCCTCAGTTCTGAAGTTCTGAGGATAAAAGTTCCTCCGATTAAACTTTTACTTTACGCGAGTTCGCTGTGCTCACCTGTCTCCTCAACTGCTTGTTGTCACAGTTTCGTGACATCTGGAAGTGTTGTTGGCCACACAGGGATGATAGGAACATGGACTACAAAGGAGACTTCAGGAGCTGCCTTATCTTGCTCTTGCCCCCACCTCTCTGGAAGCTGGCTGGATCAGTTGAATTAGTTGCGACGCTACAGTAACTTCATCTATCTATCTATCTATCTATCTATCTATCTATCTATCTATCTATCTATCTATCTATCTATCTATCTATCTATCTATCTATCTATCTATCTATCTATCTATCTATCTATCTATCTATCTATCCATCTATCCATCTATCTATCTATCTATCTATCTATCTATCTATCTATCTATCTATCTATCTATCTATCTATCTATCTATCTATCTATCTATCTATCTATCTATCTATCTATCTATCTATCTATCTATCTATCTATCTATCTATCTATCTATCTATCTATCTATCTATCTATCTATCTATCTATCTATCTATCTATCTATGCAGACGCTACGAGAATTTGGCCGAGAATTGAAATAAAAGAGTAAGATGATAGTGGTGGTGGGCGGGTTTAGCCTGACGATTAAGGCCGGCAACTGTTCCGCCCGAGCGTCTCCTACAATATCACATCGGTGTTCCACCACATGTACATCAAACCAGTCTCCCTTAAGAAAGCGATAAGATGTCAAGTTTCTTTGCGGGCTATAACTGAGCCGTCGGTGAACACAAGGTGTTTCAGGCACGCCTGTGAAAGGTATTTGTTTTGCAGATTCTCCGGGAGAGCGAGCGTCCCCTTCATCTTGGAATTTTGGGCCCGACCACAGAAAGTTTTCTTTGCCTCCTGTCTAGTTGCATGCCGTACAGTTCGGAGAATTGATGCGCCCCGTTTTAAATAACCACGCTGGTGTGCTAGCAGGTCCTTCCTTATTCGATATAGAAGTGAGGCTTCCTCTCTACGAAATCGCTTGGTTACGCAGGGCATATGTGGTGGAAACCAAAGTGACCCGAAGGGAGGGGGGGGGGGTGGATTTCGAATGTCAGATATTTAACTTGAGTACTTATTGCGGCCATTACTTTGGGTATGCCAAAGCATCAACATTTTCCTTGCCAGCAATACCAATGGTAATGGGAATACACTGAAACTTTACTGTGAAACCTTTGTTGCCGAGTTCTGGACTCACGAGGGCTAGTGATTTGCGCGGGAACTTGATTGACGGTAGGTCACGGCGGAGTTATTACAACGCGGCATTTGAGTCTGTAAGGAGGACCACATTTTGTGGAGGCAATGTATTTAGTTTGCGCTAAGCAGCAGCTGTCGCCACGCCTTCCACAACCATCGCCGAAACGATGCAGTCCAGACGGCCAGACCATGCAGGCTGTGCAGCGGTCTTCGTCTGCTTTGACAGAGCCATCTGTGTATACTTGGAGGTGATTCGAGTATGTCGTGTTCAAATGTTCCTGAACTAGTGACTTGGCTTCTGCAGATAGAATGCAGCTCTTTGACTGCAGTTGTGGTAAACTTAAGTTGCATGTGATATCTTCGAATGTCCAGGGCGGCACTACATTTTCCCCCTGTATCGAGCAGCGCACTCTTAAATCTCGAAGCGTGTTCAGTGCTGCGCAAAAATGTAAGCGCGGCCCGTTACCTATACGTCTTAAGAGGACTTTGCCGGGCGAAAACTCATTCAAACGCAGTAGCTGGGTCATGAGAGCCTGGGAAGCCTGAAGACACAGAGGGGCGTGATTCAGCTTTGCAGAGCACTTTTCCTTAATTGGTGCCGGCTGAGCGACTCCTAAGCACAGTCGAAGAACTTTTCTGTGTATGGCTTCTAAGCGCTCTATTGAACATCTGAGGATGACATCAAAGGTAGCTAGTATAGGATACGACTGGTAACCAACGCTGTATGTAGCCGTAGTATCGACGTCGGGTGGTTGCGCCAGCGTATGTCAGCGTGAGCACATGTAGCCTTTGTGACGATGACGCCACAACGTGGTCAGCATTGCGGCGCCATAGTAGCCTCTGGTCCAAAGTAATACCAAGAAATCGGACGTTGGTGACTTGTCGAATCTGGTATCCATCCAAATTCAGCTTCAAGCGTGTTATATTTTCTTTTGATGCCAGGGAATAGAATTAATCATGCTTTCTCTTTACATAAGCCAAGCGTTCCCCAGTGGCTCTGAGTGGTACTTACTGATCACTAGGCTATTCGTGCGAGACGACGATACTGGTAGCCGGAGACCCACATGCAGATATCGCCGGCCTCTATAGATAGATATAAACGGGATGACAAAGGCAGGGAGGTTAACCGGATAAGATCCGGGCTTGCTGCCCTGCACTGGGGGAAGGGTAAGATATCTTCACTGGTGTTGGATGGTTTAGTATTCTTGGCAGACTAGCATTTGCGATGTTAAATAAGAAAAAAGCTTTCCCGACTACTTTGCGGCTGTTCAATTGGAAACTTTGCATGCCACCGCAAGCACCATCTACATGCCTGCCTGTACATTCTCACCTCATGACGGTGCGTTTGCATAAGTTTCTGTGATGCGCTCGAGAGTGCCCTACTGAGGAATTGCGTGCTTCGTAGGCAGCACTTATGTAGAGTGTTTTGCAAGACTATTTGCCCTGCTTCCGTTAACACAATGGTAATGGACTTTGACAGCGTTCATTATCTCGGCATCGCTTGGCTAAACACCTACGACGCGGAACCCTGCATTATTCACTCCTTTATTTTTCGTTTTGTTTATGACAGCATAGGTGGCCTCCCCGCTTTATAAAGAGCATGTCGCGATATTCTGGCCGAATGTTTTTGCTGAGTCCATGCAATAGGCAATGAGCGAGTTCTTGAGTTGGAGAGAGAGGAGCCGGGATGTGTGGTTCGTATAATCGCCTTAATTATCGATATGAGCCCTGCGAATGACAGTAGCAATGCTGTAGAAGTATAATTACAGCGGCACAGATGATGCGACGTTATTCAGCAGCAAGTGCACGCGGCAGCCAGTTAATGTTGCATACAGCATCAAGAGACATATGCACTCTCTACGAAGCAAACTTCCGTTAGAGAGCGTAGTTCAGCAAGGCAGCTCAAAAAAAGAAAAGAACTTCACATGTAACATGAGCATAAACGAACATTGACAGTGCGCACACGCGACTGTCAGTGGATGTTCCACGCTTTTCAGTTTATGCCTATTACTTATGGCGAGTTTGCCTGGGAAGAAAATAGAAGAAACGTCAACAGTGTCAAATACAACAATTCTGACCCAACCGAAATATTATATGCCTCACGTTCGCTCTGTGTCTTCCTTCTTGTTCACTGGTTGCATTATTGACTCGATGCTGCCGCTAACCTTTTGTTCCAGTGCGCTGCTATGTGTCTAGCCTTGAAGAGAGAGGGAGAGAGAAAATAGAAGAAAATAAGAAAAGGTCACTTTGCAGATTTTAACATATAGCTGTTTATTATAAGTCCCCGCAGGGCTGCGACGGCACAAATAATATACAAAGTTTACTTATACTTGACTCGATCAGCTATTTGCAGCTGTATGAAAAGACGTTGTCTCGTTGGCCATTTTTATTTGTCGAAGAAGCGTTAGGCATTGTCCCCTTCCCATCAAGAGGAGCAAAGTAAAGATATTAGCACCAACTAACTCTCGCCCGGCCGGCCGGCTCCCCGGGAGAGAAACGTCAACATATATCGCCTCCTGTGGGGAGCCTGTATAAATGGCGGAAGATGTGCCAAAAAATACAAGGGGACAGACTACCGGAGTCTGCAAAGGAACAGAGGCGGAAGGAAAGACATGCAATCAGGCGTGTTTTTTTGTGCGTGCGAGGCGTGCCCTGTCCCGTCGCATTGGATCCCCCCTTTCCCGGTCACACGTTATGTTCTTTGGTTTGATTGACGTTCCCGTAATAACAGCTCATTTCGGATTTATGGAAGGCACCGAGCCGCTCTCCGTGACGTCACGACCGCGAACGGCGAGGCAGCTGTCAACCACTCGAGCCGCAGAAACACAATCAGGCAGCTAGCGGCGTCGAGACACGTCTGCCCCGCGAACGCGCTTCCATTGTTTCGCGTGCGCCGCATGTTACGTTCTGCGTGATGCGCTTTATGTGCTGCCGCCTAGTGACCGGCTAATGGCAAGCCGCCTAACGTCAACAGGGCTTTTCCGAGGAGGGCTTGTCTCGGCGAGCGAAGTGCTGCGGGAAATACGCGCTCACAGGGCACTTTGCGAAACGCTACAAAACCTTCCTCCTCTCCCCCTCTCTCGTAAAAAAGAAATAACGAAAGTGAAAAAAACAAGAAATGGGGAGACAAAATTGTGGGTTGATCCAGTGGCTTTCTGAAAAAAAAAATAAAGCATAGGGTAGGCACCATCAAAGTTTGTCTCTTTGTTTTTTCTTTTTTTTCTTTTTGGTTGTTGCTGTTGTTACAGCCTCATGAAATTGAGGGCGCACATATTCAGATAAATGTTCTGTCAATACAGCGCATTCGTATCGAAAACAAATATTGAAAAATATCTTTAGCAAATCAAAGGCGATGCGGACGGCCTTACCAGCTTAGATCAGGAGAGGAGCAGCTAAACGGGGCCTGTGTAGTTGTGACGACAATTACGATAAGTACTCAGTACTATGAAAGAATCATGCACCCACATTTGTTACGTACGCGTAATTGCGCCGTCTGGAGCACTGTAACGGTCTATCGGTGCCACACGAGTGCATTGATGAAACAAGTGTAGCAATATGCTCTTCGTGGATGTAAGGCTACATTCTATATAGACACCCTCTTCTGGGCTTTTTCTGTGATTTTGTTCATTAGCGTAGTGATTCTTCCAAACGTAAACATTCTATGCCACAACTGGTTGACACTACGCATGACCCTTCAGTGTGCCAGAATGTTGTATGAAAGCCTCTCACTTCATTTACTGGAATGGAAATATTATAGCGTTCAAAGCGAAACTCAAAGCACAATGATAGCGGCGAGCACAGTCGTTGACCGTGGAAATCTGAGTCAGAATTCACAAAGATTTGACACTCACGTGCTCTCTTCCCTTGGCCCGCGGCCGTCGCTGGTAGTACGTACAGCATCAAGGCTGGTTATATTTTGCTTTTACGAACAATTTATAGCGTAGGGGCGTTTTGTGAAAACGGGTCCTGATCTACGGGTCAAGTGCGTCGCTACTTATGCCGTGACTCATCGTAGATTCCAGCACAATGGCTGGTGCTCGTGTACGTTACTCTTAAAAACGTTTGTACCTTTTGGGAGTTATCTTGTCGCACAACGATAATCGTCATCTGTCCTGCGAACTCGGTACTTCCAAGCCACCAACAGCTTGCGCGTTATCAGCGTGACACAGCCTTCTCTACAGGAAAGTAGCGAGCGCTGAGTTTTCAAGAAAGGAAATGCGGGCAAGGCTGATGACGGTTATCGTTGTGGGACAAGATAAGCCTCAAGGAGTGCGATAATTTTTAAGAGTGTACATTGCACTACTATTCCTGTCACGCACGCAATCTGATTAGACGAGTTTATTTCTAGATATAATCGGCGACACGTTGGAAAAGCTTCGATAGACAAAGGCACGTCCTGCACCGAGCGATAACGTTGTCAGTTGTTAGCCAGTGAAAAACGGTCACCGGTTCGCTTTTGTACGCGTGTCAGTATGAAAGAATGCTTGCTTCCCGAGAATTGCAAAAGCGGCTAATTGTCGCATAAAAAAATAAAGAAAGAGCGACTCTCCATGTGCTGGCAGAACTCAAAACGCAGACGCAAAGTCATTCATTCAATAATTTAACGAGAGAAAAACGAGGCAATTGTACCCTAGTGCGAAACATCTTTTACTTAGTCATCCACGTACCGATCGCATATGACCACGACGCCAAGCTAGCTTCATGGAAATTTCGACAATGACCGCTCCCAAACCGTAAAGCGCCAAAAATCAAAAAGATATAAAATGAGGCTTGTTCGTCCCCCTGTTTGGCTGCGCCCGCGATCTGCGACCTCAAGGGCTATACTCTGAAACTTGCGTGAAATTTGCATTGCGGTAACTTGGAGCTGTATCATGTACTTGGAATTTGGAGCAGCGCTGGTAGCGCTTAGCGAGCAACGAAGGCGCCCTTAGTTTTTCCCAGAGACACTGGCTTTGCCCATGCAGACACTTTAATTACATGTTATATGTTTGGGCTTGTGTATGTTGTGTCCGTGAGTACTATATATGAATCCACCGTTTCATAGTCCCCCTCGTCATCTGGAGTAGCATGCTAGGCCTTTGGCCAGGCAAACAATCTCCAACATCCATTAAAGAATGTACCTCTCTCTCTCTCCCTACCTCCCTCTCACTCTTGTCAACTTGAAGAGCTTGGGTTGAACCGGGTGCATCGAAGCACATCCTGTCACCGCCTTTTCACCACATGGACAACCACTACTGACTGTTTTTTTTTCATTTTCCTAACAAGCTGTCCCCTCTT
Source organism: Dermacentor albipictus (assembly GCF_038994185.2). NCBI lineage: Eukaryota > Metazoa > Arthropoda > Arachnida > Ixodida > Ixodidae > Dermacentor > Dermacentor albipictus. The sequence goes on from NC_091821.1 coordinate 369,969,699, forward strand.
TTACTTCTTTCGTCTTCCCTGCACCTTGGTGCACAGTGACACGCCTTGGCGTTTGCCTCTACGGGATTGGACAGGTGACGAGGGGGGAGGCCGAGCGGGCGAGGCGTCGTGTCTCTGCAGCAGCGGACTCGCTCGCGCTTCGCGACGGCTAACGATGTGTATCTCTATGCATGTGGTCCTCTATATGTAGGTGACACGTCGACGTCCCGTGAGGGACTCCCGTCCCGCACCTTCTGTTCGTGCCGTGCGTGCACCTCTCGTGACGTTGCTCTTCTTCCTAAGCTTCTCCTCGTTTTCTTTCTTTTTTTTCTGGTGCCTTTCCTTAGTTATTCCAGGCTCTCGCGTCGTGAAGCAAGAATGGACGCAAGCAAGCGCGCCATGCCACCGAGAGGGTCTCTCTCGCCACGTCTGCTCCCGTTAGCGTTGTGAAACCGGCGTGACGGCTAATCGAAATTAGCCTACCGCGAACTCTCGCCTAGAGAGAAGACCAGCTCCGTTGCGGAGAGAAGAGTCGGGAACGGAGCGGCGATAAACAGCGACAAAACTCTACGCTGTTCTTTTTGCAACAGCACTGTATAGAGGATGTGACGTTACTCGAAGCGAAAGTTTTCTTTGAATAGACAATACGGTAATTCCTCCGATAATTTCAGCACGCGCAGAGGTGTCTGTATGGATTAACTGAACTGAATTCAATTGTGAATTAGTGGAGAAGATTAGAGAACTCGGAAAGGTTTGATTGGCACGGTATAAATTAATTCGAGACCTTAAATACATGCTGATCGAGAACTTGGACGGAAGAAAATTTAGCTTGTGTAAGCAGTAAAATCCTTGGAAACCGGGCTGGTCCCTAAATAACGAACGTTATGCAACATAACGTCGTACTCATTTCACCAACTTCCAGTGGTTGTCACGGCCAAACGGCCATAGATACGGAGGCAAGGCTTGTAATAGAGAAAACCGAGCATTTCAACATGTAATTAGCAGATATTCAAGGACACGAGGCAAATTTAATAGGCGCTATCAAGCGCCAAAGCATTGATGACCGGATGAAGACAATGATCGTAACAAAAGAGGCTGATTGAAACAATAGAGTCGACGCGAGACCTATACAGTCCCAACATTCCTCAAGCGCCTGTGGGAAGACGAAGTCGTTGCATAAGCAGCAAGCGCATCGTGCGAGAACTTGTTCGAGTGAACTGCTTATCGAGTAATTTATCCAAGGGCGCAAAGAGCTAAAGCAGTAGTTTTTTGAGGTAATATTTCGTGTTTATATCCGTGTAGTAGGTAGAAGCAAAGGTAGGTGTGGTGGAGTTGAAACACGAACGCCCACATTCAGCGCATCTATGGGGCTGTGAGCCAGGGGGTGGTGAGGGATGATGAGGTTGTGAGCGGGAAAGGGCCACACCAGACACGTTCCCCATCCCCTACCGAACTTTTGCTTGCTGACCTCTCTGCTTTTCTTCCTGCTTCCTGTCTCTCGCTCCCTGTTTGGTACCGCGCTTAACAGCTGTTCGCTGGAATTACACAGAAGCTACAAGCTTGCACATTATAACATGTATATACAAGATGGAAGTTTCTGCATCGTTCTATAGCGTAAAATTAAGTGTAGTAACGAATATTCACCAAATTCTTTAGCGCTAGCCATGCGAGCGGTTACATCAAAGTTAGTTTCACCTAATTGCGATTGGTTTACTCTGACTTTTATCTAACGAACGTGTAAATCAAGCATCCGTGTCGCGAGGAACACAGGACGCATGAAAGCAGCTGCATGACCACACTGCGGTGTAGTAGGGGCCTACGTGCGCTTCTCGCCAAAAGCTTGCGCTAAAGAAAGAACAACTTCTCGATGTCTATGTTACAAGCCCTTAACACGAAAGCTAGCCCATGCAATTATTTTTTTGCTCCCAGCTTCGCAGCTTATTTGCTAGCAGCGTGCCGCCCAAACTGCGTCAGCTGCTGCACCCGTGCCCATGCGCGGAATAAACAAAGCAGCGCTGGTGGTTTTTAATAAGCTGCGCAGGCTGCCGGAACTTTCGTGTGGCAGCAGCAGCAGCCCGTCTCACGGGGTGTTAATCGCGAGTCATGAAAGCGTGACAAGCCGAGGACAAGGCGCCATACGCGTTTCTTTTCTTCTCGCTTCCCTACAAAATGAAGCGCAAATCTCACTGTGTAACCACACACTTCATCGATCGCCCATATATATGAAAGACGGCGGCTTTGTCGATGGAGAAATATGCCCTCCCCAAAACGGAAAGTAAACGCAAGGAGGAAAAAAGAAAACTAATAATCCCGAAAAGCTGCGTCGTCGGCAAACACCCCTTTGCTTTCCAAAAAAAGAAGAGAACGAGGGGAGGGGGTGGAGCGTCACGAGGCATCGCTGACATGCAGGGGGAAAAAAACGGGAAAAAATATGAAAAACATAAAAGACTAAATGAGGCGAAATTTGGGGAAATACATCAACAGGGAATCTCACTATAGGCAACCAGAGATGGGAAGAACGCGTACTTCTTTTATTTCTCACGCTTTTGTTGCCGCTGATTTCGCAACCTCGTGCGCTGTATATATATTTTCCGGCGTTCTATAATTTCTCTTACTCTCCCTCTTTTCCACTGGTGCAGTTGCGCCCGTGCAGAAAGGGTAAAGACTCTCGGCAAGGCGTCGTGCTGCCAGCGTTGTTGAACGCTTTCGCGTGTCCCACTCCTTCGCGTGCAGCCACAGAGTGACACCAGAAATGCACTCTCCCTCTGCTCCTCCTCTTAACGCGGCACTGCTCCTGCTCCTCCGTTTCGGTTCCCTCTGGCCCTTTTCTTTTCCATCAGGCTGCCGTAGCCCGAGGGCCCGTCGTTCGGTTCGAACTCAATCATTCTCTCCCGGGCGAGCGAGCGGGCGGGCGGGCGCAGGAACCCGTTGCTTCCATCGCCGTCCTGCGGAATCGAGTCCTGCCTCCCCCGCCGACTCGTTCCTCTCGTCTTCTGCGCCGGGCATATCGTTAATACGTTGACAGTCGGGCTCGCTCTCCTCAACAGCCTCGGCGGAATCCATCCAGCGCCATTCGTCTCAATCGCGCGGAACCCGTTGAGATTCCGTGCTCACCCCCTGCCACCACCTCCGCCACTGCGCATCAGCTCTGTCCACTCCCCCTTTTACTTCGTCTAACTTGCCTTGCTTCCTTCTTTCTTTCTTTCTTTTTCTTGGTTCCTCTATCAGTTCTCTATTTGCCTTTTGGTTCATGCTTCCAAACAGATGTTTCGTTGATTTTCCTTATGCTCCGTGCCTTCGCTGTTGACGGGTATGTGAACCTATCCCACCGCTTTTCCCGGCACTTCGGCAATGCTGCGGCTCTGGCGGCTGCCGTTTCTGCGGTGCGCGCGATTTATTTTATCCCGTTCAAGGTGGCCAGATAGACGTTGCCCGAGGCCGCTGCATTTAGCGCGCGCGCAGTTCCCATCTTGCACTGGCTTCCCTATGGCCTGTTCTTTTTTGACTTATTTCCTTTTATTCTCTTTTCTTTTTGCGACATATATTGCGCCATTAACGTTGTCCGTATAGACTATACGCTCGCAGTTGACGAGTTTTTCTTGGGAGGTAGATTGCTCTTTCCTTCCGTATGAAATTTCGTTTGCACGCTGTATCCCGATAAAAGAAAGGAAGGCTTTTGTTCTTTCTTTTGTGTCCGTGGCATAAAGCATCCCGTCGCCGCAAGCGTGTTCGCGCTGTAAGAACTGCCTGCTTTCTCATCGAGTAACGTGAGCGCTGTTCCATTCATCTGTCTCCTTGTATCCCTCGCTCCATTTTGCCCGTAACGCTCATGGTTTGTTGCAGCAGCTTACTTACCTATTTCTGTAGCGTTCTGCAGGTGAATTAAACTTTGCCCCGAATTTTGCCCCTACAGCAGAACGAGTAAGGATGGTTTCTACGCAAAAAAAAAAAAATATCCTGCGGTAATGAAATAAAACACATGAGGTGTAAATATACCATTTGTGGGTTAAAGTAGGGGCCGGAGGTCCTCGCTCTTATCTAACACCTGACTGCAGGGGATCATGTCTGATCTATGTTGAAACGTTCTCAAAAACAGCAATGTGCATATGGAATTCCAAATGCAGCAAGCCCGTTTGTGGCTATAACATATTACCTCATACACGTATACATGTTCTTTCTACACTACCAATTACAAACCCTCTATCTGTAGGCCCTGTAACTTCAAGGAACAGTAAAAGAGAAGGGGCGAGTGACCAAATATAAGTTTTCTTTAGTCCTGAAGTCGCAATGTCTCTCGAAATCTTTGCTTAATATCTACAGTGAGCCAACAGACCTAACCCAAAAGATTCTTCATTAAAAGATTTGATGGCTTTGCTGTTATACAATAATGTGCTAAGGAGAAGACAAATAGTGAAGGAAAACAAAATGGTGTTTGCTAAGGAGTGCGCTCATTTCCTCCCACAGAAGTCATAACTATTGTTGAAGGCGGACACGTGAACTACTCAGGGGCGGATGAGGATCTACACTTGGCACGCTCGAGTAATCTCCGAGCCAGTAGGGGTCAATTATGTGCGGAGATTACTTAAATATGCTGCTTATATGTGCGGGGGTTAACGAGAACCAGTGGGTTGAGATTGAAAGTACCGAAGGCCAATTTCCGGAAGATGGCCGGGTATGGTTTGATCGTAGCCTAGAACAATTCAGGGTTGGATTCCGTAAATCTCTACACAATACTATATTCATTATTAACGCTCCTAAGAAGAGAATTCAACAGCAAGCAATAGCAATATACTACTGTGTTTTAAGAAAATGTGACGTCAATTAAGAAATAGTAAAGTAAACCTTAAGAAACATAAAAGGCCATGCACTAACACCTAACAAAAAGTACTTGTGAAGGCTCAACGACCCCGATGCTGAATTGTATTCCATCAGGAAGCGGGCAAGAACGACTTTTGCTATGGTAATGAGAGGGAGGAACAGAAAATTGATAGTATAGAACAGTAACTTCATATATGGAGGCATGGAGTAAACAGTCATATTAGTGTATAAGCAATGTAACATGAAGAGCAGGCGTAAATAAAAAGATAAGCTTTAGCAAAAGAAAGTGCTATAGGAGGCGATAAATTACGCTGTACACTTTGGCATGTTTGTTAACGCGCTAAAATGCAAAACAATAATTTTAATAAAAAGTCGACAGTCACTTAAGCATATATACGATAAAGAGGATGAATGCAAAAGCCTACACGCTCACGAGACATTCATTGAACTACTGTGACATTATCATTCGAATGCGTTGTTTCCTATTACTTGTTCTCTCTTCCTCTCTTTTTCGGTCGCCTAGACATCGCCACTGATTCTGTGTGGTTAATGGCACATTAGAACGGCCATGACAAGACTATTTAGACACATACGCATACTCACTGAATGATTTTTTTATTGTAACACTTTTATAAACGAAGGTAGCTACATGGGCTAGTATATATGATGCCTTTTACTTTGTTTTAGCGCAGGCAGAATTAGAGGGGCACGGAAAGACAAATTAGACAAATACAGAGCTCTAACTATCAACGACAGATTTATCTAAAGTTCTCGCAAACGTACTTATACTCCTCAAAACGTCAGAAAACACGCGTAGATTGCATGGCAAAGAACAAAACCGAAAAACCACAAGCAGACACTTCTGTGGCCACACTGATTATTTATCATCATCGTCATCCATCCCCGTACTTTCACTCCCCGTCCCTCTTCTCCAGTGCAGAGTAGCAGACTAGAGCGCACTCGCTCAGGTCGACCTCTCTGTCTTTCCAGTCAATAAATTCTATTCTATATTCTGATTAGTTAGAAAGGTGTTCGTTCAACGCGAACAGAGGTAATCGAGCTCTTCTTTTTTTTATTATTGTCAAATAAATACTGGCGCATGCGCTTGAATTTTGGTGTCATAACGCCGGACGGTCAATTTTTCGACCCGTGAGCCATGTAAGGCTTTCACCTTAATAAATCGATTCATACAGCTATAGCAGTAAGAAAGACAAGCTCACCAGTACAGAAATACGTGGGTAATGTGAATTAGGTATTATTATTTCCGTCATAATGCGTTAGGATCTGGATCTGAGACACATCAGCTAGGGCCGTCTTGTGGAGTTACATAAGTGTGTAGGACGATTCCATGAGTATAAAATCGAGTTTTCACTCGCATTGTCTGGAAGGGCATTGCAACACTTTATTAACACTTCACGTAATTACAAAAAAAAAACATGACGAAGTAGCTGCGGTAGAAGATCTTTAGTGCAAAACGTCCATTGAATTTCTGGCTCGCGAATTGATATATGCTGCAACCAGCCGTGGTTGCTTAGTGGCTCTGGTGTTGCAACCGGACGCGCGTCTGGTTAACCTCTCTGCCTCTCCTCCCTTCTATTTCTCTCTCTCTCTCTCTTGGTGTTGCGCTGCTAAGCACGGGGTCGCGAGATCAAGTCCCACCCGCGGTGGCCGCATTTCGATGGGGGCGAAATGCAAAAACACCCGTTTGCTTAGATCTACTTGTACGTTAAAAAACTTCGGGTAGTCAATATTAATCCGGAGTCCCCAACTATGGCGTACCTCGTAATGAGATCGTGGTTTTGGCCCATAACACCCCATAATTTAATTTTAGTCCATGCTGCCAGGAAGAAATCCTCAGATTTTACTCACAGAAGCTCACAGTAAAACCACAGGAAAACTCACAGGAAAACCAGAAGCTACACACAAAGCCCTTTCTAGTAAAATCAATGTGCGTAGAAAAATTCATTCACTAATGGTCAGAACGTACGACGTGTTGGAAAAGCAACTATCCTTAGTGGCCAAGGGCATACGGTTCTTGCGAACATTTCTCCGTGAATTCGGGCGTATATTCGCTATGTAGCTCTTATACCAGCTGCTACGGCGTCCTGGTGCTAAAAACGAAGTCGATGGCTCTGCTCCCGGCCGCAGTGACCGCATTCAGAGGAGCCGTAATCCAAAGATCGTCGTATACTTAGATTTAGGCGCGCACCAGAGTACTTCAGATGGTCAAATTTACACGAAACTCCTTAATACGCCGTATGCCGTGATTTCAAAGTGGGCATTTAGGGCCTCCAACTTCATTAGGCTACTAGTGGCAACAGGAAGCCCCGAAAAAAAAATCGTGTCTGCCTTCTCATTGTTGCTGATTTTTATTTTGAATCAGCAGATGGGTGCCTTGGTGACCAGAGACGCGCTTGTGCTGACAACGCGATGACGACGCGAATGCACAGACCCAGGGTTAGCCACAGCGCGACCCGTCTATCGAACGCAGTCGCCCAGTGGCTGCTGCGGAGAGTAGGAAGGGCGTACGAGCAGCAGTGCTTACAGCTATAGGCGCAAAGAGAGCACGAAAGACGATGGGGAGGGCGCAGTAAAAGGTGTCGTCCACCAAGACGGCTCCCATGCGGCGCTGCACACGAAGTCCAAAAGTCACGACACGACGCGTATGCATTCGCTGTTCCCACTTGTCGATGGTGCCTGCAGGAATACACGGAGAAGCGCTGAGGCGGTGGGGAATATCGCGACAAAACAAGCGGAAAGAAATAAGTTAATACAGGCTGGCAGCGGCAAGGGCATACTCATGTCAGAGGCGCCACGACGACTGCAGACTCCCTTTCCCTTTCGTCTACGCGCTCCCGTGTCTGTCCGTGCCTTCGCTGCTCGCTTTCCGCGCGAGGCCGCTGTCGATCGCCCGTGGACGAGCACTTCGCGGTGCCAAACAAAAGAGATCGATTGCGCGACCAGCAGCTCTGGCGTGCGGCTCGAGGGGGCCACTGCCACGTAATCGAGCGGTTCTTTCTATCGACGGTCGTCTGCGCTGCGGCGCCTCTGCTCAGGGAGTCGTATTTACGGAGCACCACCCTGGACCTCTGCGGTCTCCATGCATTTCCGTTGGCCGAAAGCTCATTGCAGCGAGTAGCTTCTTTGTATTCACCGGTGCCTCATTTTCTTTCTTTCTTTCTCTCTCTCTTTCTTTCTTTCTTACTTATTTATTCTTCTCTTCTTTTTTATCTGTTATTTATTTTCTTTTTTGATTTTCCTTAACGAGAGCAGTTTCCCGTTTCTCGCCCAAATTCTCGTGCGTGTACAAGACTTCGGTTATACGACGGTCTTAAAGGTAGACTAAGACCTTAAAAACTCACACAAATTCACATTGAAGGCGATGCCTACTTTGCCGGCGTACAAAATATCACTTGACATATGCTTGCTTTCTCTGCACCTTTAAACGTCCTAGCGTATGTGCGCGCACTGTCACAAAGCTTAATCGCCGTCTTGTATTTTTTTAATACAAATAAGAACCTTTGTGGACTGCAAATACCCCGATCATATGCTGACAGCAGTGGCCGGAACAGGCTTCAGGCCCACGAAGAAGACAAGGAAGAACCGTGAACCGGACAAGAAACGTGCGCTAGTTGTGATGCCGCATATTTGCATGGCATGTCACACACACTCACACATGCAAAAAATGCCAGTAAAGGTCGACCCAAATTGATGCTATCGGCACCCTAGCAAGCTCAAGAGAATGTGTGGCAAATAAAAAAAGTGATCCAGGAATATCGAGAAAGGTCGGCGTGTGGCATCAAACGCAAGTGCATATATGTAGAATCCACAATAAATGAGGTCTACAACATCCCCTTGTCTTGTAGGAATATCGGACAGGTTGGTCCGATCTGCCCACAACAGTTGTTTGAACGAAACGCATATAATATAATAATGTAATATGTGCGCCGAATGCAAGGCTCTGGCAAACCCTGTATTCTGATCACCAAATTAATACCAAGGAGAGCACCTTTGTTCCGCGTAATAAAGCAAAAATTATGCACAAAACCTGAACATACAATGTCGAGTCATAGGTGCATATAAAGCACACCGACGACTTCGTGGAATAGAGCATTGTATCCCCAAACTTTCCTTGCTTTGTTTGATTTTATTTGATTTAACCACTGGCTATGTTCCACCGGCTCTGTGCCAATTCTTGGCGAATCTATCACAATGGATACGCGACAATGTGACACAAGAGGCACAGAACCTTTAAAAGTCCTTACCTATAATGTGTGTGGTACTTCTCTGTGCGTGAATTTGTCATGACCATTCTTCCCTCGACAAGCATAGTGCATCACCTTTCTCCTCGAGACATAGCTGCGCAGACGTCTCACACTGTGCACCCCTCTGATTTTGTGTTTGCATTTTGGCATAGCTTGTGAACTGTGTAGTGCATAAATAAAAAAAAAAAAGGTTGCATAAGAAAAGCAGTGATTTTTTTAGTGTGTGTGTATAAACATAAACATTGCATAATTGCAAAATTGCATTGCATAATTGCAAACATTGCATTGCAATGAATGAAAGTAGACAGTAATGCACGCGTCACCGTTAGCTGCATAGCATTCAATTAGCCGCCTCACTCAGGCTTCATTTCACATTAATTCGAACACTTGCGCTGGATCTGTGTAAGCCTTTCTTTCTTTCTTTCTTTCTTTCTTTCTTTCTTTCTTTCTTTCTTTCTTTCTTTCTTTCTTTCTTTCTTTCTTTCTTTCTTTCTTTCTTTCTTTCTTTCTTTCTTTCTTTCTTTCTTTCTTTCTTTCTTTCTCTCTTTCTTTCTTTCTTTCTTTCTTTCTTTATTTCTTTCTTTTTCATCTCTTCGTCTGATGGATGATGCAGTAAAGCACCGCTAGTCTTCCGCACAAAACAGATTTCGACTTCATGCCTTTTCTTACTGCTGAGCTGTTGCTCCTTTCACGGTTGCCGTAATTATTAACGACCTCAGAGCGTAGCTCCATATCTTGAAAAACCTTCCTTGTTATGCGTGAAGCTTTCTTTTGTCACGGATATTTGCTACATTGAAACATTGACGCATATAAATTTGGGCTCCGGTCTTTGTAATTTTTTACCTCTTGGCAATTTTTCCATGTGGCGCATGCAATATGTCACCAGAGGTGCGGGTCCGAACTGGAAAAAAATGCATCTGTGAGGCAACGCCTAGGGAGACAATGAAACTGGTTAGTTTGGAATCAAAGAAGAGAGGCCGATCGGGAAACAACAGCAATAACGCGAGGGAAAATGTGCCGGGAACCGCCTCGAGTTGTTAATAAAGGGAAGAAATGCAGCAAGGCGCAATGCGTTCCTCTGAGGAAACGCGATTATAGGCTTCCCCTGCATAGAGTGCCAGACGCGGCGGTTTGTTAACAAAGGTTTCAGCGACCATTTGTTTCGGGGTTCCCCCATCGGATTTCTGACAGCTCCCCGTGGCGTAGCCTCATCTAAGTTCGCCTCCCCCTTCCCGTACCGTCTGGCATTGCTTGCAACACCAGCGCAGCGGGGTGTTTTCGTGCGATGATCACACAACGACGATTTTTGCATTTCGTGGTGCGGCGCTCGATCGTTAGAGAAATTCTGTACTTGCCCCAACGTTGCCCTCTGAAGCTAATATGTCTGACTATCGTCGCACTGCATTTCGCATTGCTTAAGACAATTCGCTTTCATTGACAAAATATAAATAAGCAAATCAACGTACAGGAAGTGCAAACATGACGCTTAAGTTTCGCACTGACCTGTTGACGCTAGAACCGAACCGAAAAAGTATTGTAATTACTATAGCGGCTGTGTTATATATATATATATATATATATATATATATATATATATATATATATATATATATATATATATATATATATATATATATATATATATATATATATATATATATATATATATATATATATATATATATATATATATATATATCCAATATGTCCAAAGGCGATTACAGATGAGACTATTTGTCACGGTGATGTTGAACTGTGTATAAGTTCATAAAATCAAACTACAGAAAATCCGCCTAATAATAAATGTTGGTTAAGATAATTTGTTTCAGATTGCTACAGGGAACATTGTTTACTCGCAGCCGATGCCCCTTACAGAGACGAGATTGACAGTTGGTTAGCACTTGCTCAGCCCACTTTAGACGCTACAGAGTTGTAGATGCTGTAACCATGAGGTTGTCTTTCAAGCGACGCCTTCTTCGCCAGCCTGCCTGCGATTTGGAGTAGCTAGCTGTTAGGAGGTCCCCCCGACAGTTGTTACTTCGGGACCTCCGAATGTGTACCCATCTTGTATTTGTTTTGTCAAAAATAAATATTGGTTGATTGATTGATTCATTGTTGCATGAGGCACGCGACACACGCACCATGGCCGAGATGTAGAGTGCCACTGAGCGCCACCTCTGTTCTGCGTAATTCAAGCAATGAACCACGATTAAGACGTGCACGTATGTGAGCTCGTATGCGTATCCCTAAAGCAAGCACACATCTCAATAGAATAGCCCATGATATTGAATGAGTCATTTGATTGTCTTAATTTGCTTATATTTCCCCTTCTTGAGCCATTGGATATAGTATTCCACTATACGTAAGTGCTAATGAGTACGGGCACGTCCTTAGCCAATCCAGGAGAGCGATTTTCGCCACTCTGACAGAAAGGGCCCAGAAGCCTTAAATATATTTAGATATGTACAGCACTTATCTAGATTCCAACTTCTGCGTCAGATCAGCATAACCTCATTTTCTTTTAGGATGCTGCTATTTGTTTTGTTTTTTAATTAGGAGGGGCAGAACTTCAAAGAAATAGAGTAGTCAGGTAAAGCAAGATCTCAACCACTGAACATGAGGCTATCGATTAAAATCTAGAGAGACGACAAATTGCTTCCTCTGACGACATTGCGGTCTGCTCGAATTGTCGGTGACTGTCATCTCCTATAATGTATGAAGTCCGCGCCACGTGACGAGAGTGAGCCATAGCCGCAAACGCGACGTCGTTGAGGGGGCTAAAGGAGGTGAGGAGGTCCACAGGGAGGGGTCCGCGTTTTGGTCATCGACCTTGCTTCGCAGCGGCATCGATTGAGCAGCGCTGGTCATTCGTCGTACATCGAGGTCTCATTCGAACGCGAAGAACGCTGTCGCAAATGGCGTCGCGACGGGTCGCCGTGGTTTCTGCGATCGCTGTGCGCAGTGCGTGCGCACGCCGGCGGGCTGTGAGGCGCGCACGAATCGCCTCAAGAGAACGAGTGCCGGACCGAGCCGTCATCCGCAATACGAACTGGATAGGATTCGATCTGCATTTCGGGTGCAAGTGCGATAGGCGTACATGCAGGTCACCGACAGTGTTGTGCTGTAACACAAAGAGAATAAACACGCTATGAATATAGACGCAGACAACCCGTAGATATTGTCATGCAGCATGCGAGGTAATTTAGTTCTCTATGTTGTGGTACGTGCATGTTATGCGTGTGTATTAAGTGTCGTATGTCCTCTGCGTACTATTTGATTTATCGCCACGTTCACCTGAATTAGCATGCTAGGCGTGCCACGAAGCAAACATGTCAATTTTTCATTAAGGAGTCTGTTTCTCTCTCTCTCTCTCTCTTCGTATCAGAATAACATACACCATATTGCTTCCTATATATCTTTAACTTGGCCTGTGTACACAGCTTCTAAAGAGTAGCTAAGAGTATAGTTTACTAAAATTGTTGGGCCAGGGGCTGATAGAATGTCTCATCTTTTCGATAGGATGCCTGAATACGATATTTTACAAAACGCAGGATATTAAAAAGATGTATAAAAAGCAATTTTTTAAAATGATGCTACACATAAAATGTGCGATTCCGCGCGTATAGACCATCCTTGAGTGCGCTACATGGACGACGCCATATCCAAACTGCCGAAATGTTAGAAGGAAAGAATGTACACTGCAGGGCGCTCTTATGCTATAAAGCGGTCGTAAGACTATTTTTCAGCCAATACTAAACCTGGACATACATTAACGAAGGCTGCATGCCAAAGCCAAAGAACACTTTGTGAGTTGTGAGTTCAGCCCCAGCGGCAGTATTCTCAAAGCGCTCTCAAACCAGATTTATTCGTAAAGGCAAATTTCAGCCGATTCCGATGTTGGACATATTAACTCAGGCGACCATGCAGCCGATAGCAAAGGTCACTTACGGACGAAAAGCTTTGGGAATTTGACCCCAGGTCTGCAATGACGGTAATATTTAGATCTATTTGGCATGAGCGGTCGCGGTAAAGCCTGTTGGTCAAATATTGACTAGCGTACTATCAGCGTCAAATGAAACGCGAACTGCGGAGCGCGTGACCCAAGCATAAGTGAAGGTACAATGCACACCGCCCTGTAAATCACCAGTGACAGGCGCGCACATCTGATTTGGCCGCACGGCGCTCGTTTGGGAGTCAAACGGCCAAACGCGCTCGGCACGCCCACGCTGGCCACCGTCGCGGCTGCCAGCGATACCGCGCTGCGCAAGTTTGCCGATTGAAAGAATGAATGTAGCGCACAAGCGGCAAAACCACGCGAGCCAATCTATCTCCAATGGTGACGGTGCAAGCTGAACCACGCGCACCACTGTTCGCGTCGATAGCACTTATTGTTTCGGCGAACTGTGCGACAATACTCGCGGTAAACTGTAATGTTTTAGCCTCTGTTCTCTTTTATTTTTTATTTCTCCCTTTCAAATGTAAGAACCAGAACAGACGCGAAAATATCTCATTATAGGGGGATCACGAGGAGCGGCCAAGCTGGATGTGCGTGCCTGTCAATAGAGATGACCATGGGTGGATCACACTATACCTTCACTTATGCTTGGGTCACGTGCCCCGTGGTTCACGTTTAATTTGGCGCTGATAGTACTTGTTCATGTCTTTTCGGGTGACCGCTTTTCACGGTCTAACAAACGTTATCGCTCATCGCGAGACGCACCCGTATATGTATCGGAAGTTTCTCGAATGTTATTGGTGGTTCTACGTGCTGTCTGTTGTCACCGGAGCTTGCGTAATCTGATTGCACGTGCGACGTGGATTGTGCAGAACTTTCTGGAAGACACGCGGGCACCAGCGATTGCTCTAGAATATTCGATCTCTCATGTAAAAAAGCCGACGCTCTTGACCGGCAGGTCAGATTGAGACGATCGGTGACTGTGCCCGCCGCTATCGTTGTGCTTTAAGTATAGCCTGTTTTTGTGGGCACAGGTTCGCCCAATAAAAGTTAGTTTCGTAATTCACAGTATTGCTACTGTGTTCTTTGCCGTCACTACTACGTGACAATATCGCGATGAAAGATAACTTAGTCACGCTGCAATATCAATTTCTGGAAGATTACAGAAATTTCCTTTTCTGCGTGACGTCTCTTCGCCTTCTTGTGAAGGTTGTGGTAGGACAGAAATTTGAGGTCGAATAATCTCCTTCCATGGTTGCAATATAGTTCTCAGTAGTACAAAAAGTAATTACAGCGAGTTCTGCGAAAATGAGCTACAACATTTCAGCAGCAAGAGGCACCAGAGCAAACATCTAAATTGAGGAACAGTATACAGTGCTGCATTGTTTTCGCCCAGCGTCACATAACTCTTCGTCGAAATGTGTTTTCCCTTATTTTGTACATTGTGCTCTTGATTAGTCTGCGCAAACCCAAATTAATATTTTGGCTCTACTGCAATGTCTGAAGCGCGACGAAACAGACAAGTGATAACAAGCTCGAAGAGAAGAGAGATCAAGGCGTTCAATGCAATAAATCTCCAACTTTCTCAGCAGCAACCACACTGGACAAAAAAATTGAATTTTATTGTTCCGAGAATGTATATTTGGCCCGCTCTGCATAGCGCACAATATAATCTGCGACTTGGTCAGAAGATATTTAAAGCTTGTGTACTTTAATCCACCAATCGACATCGAAATACCGCCGGAAATGGAGAAATACAAGTAAACGTATGTTGTTACATATATTCTCTGCGAAATGAAATTCTGTCATATCCCAATATCTACGTCGCGGCAAGATTATCACGCTCTTGCACCATTGTTTCGCTATTTACCAGCCAGTGCAATGAAAAGTGATTCCATGCATGCACTCCCGAAACCTTGGCGTAGCAAAACTCATCGTGACATTTTGCGCTGTTATGTGCGCGTAGGTGCGGTTTAACCAGGTAGCATAGTGCAAATAGTACAGCTCCAACGCTAATACGACTGCATAGCCTGTCGTATTATTGTGTTCAAACTATATATACCAGCCTAGTTGTCGCTCTCTTCCTATACTTTTTTTCTGGGGTGGTTGCCGTGAGGGAAAAGAGTGGGAGGAGGGGCAATTAAGCCACGAATTGACCAAAACTTTATTATATATACCAGAAAATACGTACGGCGGAATTTATACCTTTGTTTGAGAACGAGTTCCTTCATTCTGTTTCTCCAGATCCCTCGGTGGCAGCATATCAATCATTATTTTTCGACTCTAGTTCTCTGTGGCATGGACACGCTTAATAGGACTGGAAATTCAGTTCATGAAATGTGAAGCAAACTCTGCCGTCGTACACTGCCGGCCTAGATCCAGCCTCAAAAATAGTTTCATATGTGTGTAACTCTTTGTACAGCCAACCGAAAGGAAAGGGGAAAGCGCAAACACGCCTATCCAGTGTCACTAATCGTATTGTAACTTCGAGAAAACTTTTTGCTCGTACGAATTAAAAACGAGAACAAAAAAGTAAAAAAAAAATCAAATGTTCGTACCTCTTTACGCCCCCGCTTCTCATTTACACCCTATACACCCACTGTTTACTTCTTCGTGTCAACTATTATCTTCTTCCTACTCGCTTTCTTCACGCAAACCCTTTCTTTCTGGTCCTGTTTCCTTCGCCGCCTACGTTGTCCCTAATCTCTTCCCTTTTCCCACGATGCGCCTCAGGCAGCGCTTCCTTCGCGCTCCTTCGCAGATTACAGGGATCCCCGGACTCGGCGGTCAAGCAAACACATACAAAGAGAGAGGGAAAGAGAGAGAGAGAGCGTGGGTGCGCGCGCGCGAAATATGCTCCCTCGCGCAGTATATTTAGGCCGCTCCAGATCGCCGCCTTTGTCTTTTCCTTGGATCATTCCCGTTTTCCCTATTCTTCTTCCTCCTCGCCATTTTATGGCGAGGAGAAATATCGCGATAGCGTCTAGAAAGGGGGAGGGACAGCAGAGACAAGCGTGTTCTTCACTGTGATCACACCGGCTGCAGGAAGAAAAAAATAACAAAGAAAAAAGAAACGATCCTTATGCGAAGAAAAACTGTGGAGGACATCCAGGAAAGGAAGGGACCTGAGGGTGGCAAGGGAAAGAAGCAAAAGAGTCAAAGGAAGACAACAACAACGAACGACTTCCTGCTTTGATTCCTCTCCCTGCAATTTTCTGTTGTGGTTGTTTTCGTGCTTCCCTTTTGCGGCGCGCGCGCTCGCGCGCAGCGCGAGCTGATTGGCTGCCGAGGCGCCTACCCTTTCTACCTGTGCATGGCCAGCGGCAAATCAGCGCCCAGTGCGTGGGCGGAGTCGTCAGGTATACGAGCCAGGTGATGACGTCACGCTTGAGCAACTTGGGGCGAGGACGACGCGCTGATGAACATGTGGTCACTTTCCCTTTCGAAAGGTCTGGCTTGCTGGCCTTTCCTCTTTTTTCTTCTTTCTTTATAGCAACGTTGTAGTTTTCGATTTGCTTGCTTGGCGCTGACTTCCAGCTTTATATGATTTGAATAATCTTTTTTTTTGTCACAGTTTGTTTTAATTTTCGCGACATTTAGATTTAGCAAAGTGTCGTGTTAGACCGAGCCACGACCCCCTCCCACCAGCCCCTCAGTGCATTTAAACAGAGTATATTATGTTTGCAAGTTGTTGCATGATCATCTAGGTTTCCTACACACAATCATGGGAATTAGCGTTTCAGAATGCCAGCGATTGAAGGAAACTACAGAAAAAGAGAAGGGCAATATTTTATTTAAGGTCTGCAAAACTTGAAACCGCGCGTCAGGTTTTACTACTAAAATATAATCTTAAAGCAGCTTTGAGTCTACTCATGAGGCAGTATGTATGTCACACAGCAAATATCAAGGTTCATATTTTTTGCAACATCCTGGAGTGAGCGAGGAGTCATTCATGAAAGCTTATTCTGTCCTGACGTCAAATATTCTCTCATTGTTTCTCATTGTTTTTCAGGGAACTCCGGTAATCTTACTATACAGTGCTATCATCGGAACTGTATGCCGACTTGACACGAGCGCACTAGCGAGGCTTGGACAGGCGTTATCTTGGTGTCAAAAAGATGAATAAATGTTATATTAATTTCACTGGCATCAGCCTAAAGCTTGTTACTCAATGGCTATCTGAATTGCTCTACTGATGAAAAAAAAAAATTTAACAGATTTTATGCACGTGAAGCCAAGCATAGCACATGTGTATCCTATGCGTATTCTTCATCGCTTGTGATAAAATTAATTCTTTAACAAAGGTAACGCGGCGATATTAAATTTACTGAGCTTTACTGAAACTGAAATTACCAGAAGTTACTGAAATTTACCAGAAAGTTTTTCACTCTGTTAACATGCTCCCTTGTTAACTATTTCAAAAAAGCTAAGTTTTGCTTTGTTGTTTACCTTTGGTCATGAGAAGGGTCCAGTCAGATTGCTTCATAGTGCATACAATACGCTACATAAACACGGACGATTTTCGGAAATGAAAATCCTTGCGCCATGGCCGTACGCATCAATGACACCGAAAGTCACGAAGGCGTTCTCGCAGTACCTCAAGTCAACAGGTCTTGGCGACTGTTTGTAGACTCAGCGCGAACCTTCAAATGTGTGCGAAACTGTGCTCTCTCTCTCTCTCTCTTCATCCCTATACCTCCTTCTCCCAATGCAGGATGGCAAACCGGACGTGCGTCTGGCTAAGCTCCCTTCCCTTTCTCCCTTCTATTTCTCTCTCCTCTCTCCTCTTTCTCTCTCTCTCACTCTCTCTCTCTCTCTCTCTCTCTCTCTCTCTATGCGATGTAGTTCAGATATATGAAACGCGGTGTCAGTGGTTAATTAACAAGAAATAACAAAGACTGAATACTAATGAAGAAATAAAGAAGAAAAATGAGTAAATTTGGCCTCAGATGCAACGATCAAAAGCATGAAATACCTTATCAACGTCTGCCACAAAGCGAGCGAAGAAGTCAGCTACAATGTTTTATCATCGCATGACACAGGAACAAAAACATGCACAAGAAGCTAGTATGCAGGTTCGCCGTAGACTGCAGGTTATGATCCAATAGCTACATCTACAAGCGTCCCTTTTCCCCTTCCCTGGTACAGGGTGTCGAAACGAAGATATCCTCTGGTTAACGTCCCGGTCCTTCCTTTGCATTTCTTTTCCTCTCTCTATCTCTCTTTTACAAGGACGAGATAACGCAGGTACGCCATTACTTCTTCACATCCATCCCTGGGCATATTGAGCCTCTGACTCAATTTTCTGTGGTTACCTTGCTGACGAGTTCTTTGTATGCTTGCAACTAACTGATGGCACACCGTCGCAAGGGATGCGTTGAAGTAAGTACGAATGAAAAGGAGCCCGGAGGCAGCTCGTCGCAATGAGCGCACGTGCGACAAGCGAAGCCCATGCTTCGAGCCATAAAGTATTTCGTTTGGTCCTTACGGTGAGCGCCCGCATAATTTATGAATGATCGGGGGCGCCGATTCGATAGCCGAAATCAAATCGAATTGTCCTGCTGCGGTCAAATTGGCCAGTGAGGGGTGCTTGGCGCTGAAAACTGAGAAAAATAAAGCGGCGGTAAATCTGGGGCCAGCCGTGACCCTGCCTATAGACGCGGCCACCGGGGTGTTCTTTGCAATCGCTCCTTGGAGAGCCATTTTCGCACACGATGTCTCGTCGTGAAATACGGCCTTTGTTCTGGACAGTTACCAATTTTTCAATCCAGTTGGACCTGACATCAAAAAAAAAAGGAGAAGAAGGTCAACGTGGGCAGCTGGTATGCGATGGTTTGACAGTGTAGAACTTATCTACTACGTGATAACGCTCTCTCCCTTTTTATTTTATATCCACCATAAGCTTACAAAATCATCCGTGACAAATAACGCCATGCGACTTCCTCAGCCGCATGGCTTAATAAATGAGGCTGACAATACCTGCACGAAAAATTGAAATGTTAGCTAATTCAAGCAGTTTCAGCAGTTTGTGAATGAAGTAATATATTGGCAATGTCATATTCAGTTAGCGAAAGTCTCCTGACTCGATGCTAGTTTCTCTTCCAGATATTCCTCCCCCACAAATATGCCATGAAATGCATTCGCATTCCAGTTAGTTTCTCCTCACTCTGCGAAGCAGGCATTTGAGAAACTGTTAAGTGGAAAGAATTGGTGAAGCACGACGCTTTCACAGTGGTGCCACACTGGTGCCAAGCGTATTCCTACACGCAGGCTAGCGTTCGCCATTGTTTTGACAAATACAAGTATACTCTCGTGAAAACGATTCCACCAGGGCAAGGCGTATTTCTCGCTGCTCTCGAGTCACCTATACATGTCTTTATGTTCCAGCTCCTTCCAGCGCACCTTTGACTTACGAATGTAGGAAATCAGTAGGAGAAAACTCGCAGTCGGTTGCTGTTAACTCAGCGCTGTTGGACGTTCAAACAAAATGACAACATGAAAGGCCAAGCATAAAGGGTAAGAAAGATTAAAATTGTACGTAAGGCAACCTGAAACGGGGGAATAGACAATAAGGAATGAAAGGAAGAGGGAAGGGATGGAGGAAGAACAATTCGCGTAGAAGTCATCACATGAGCCGGATAAGCACTTTATAAATGTTAGGACGGGTGTATAGTTGGCTTAACGCGGTATTCAGAGACTGATTTTGAACGCCGAAACCAAGGCAGCAGCAAGTGTAGTTCTCGCCACTCTTTCGAGGCAGGCATGTCAGTGTATCAAGTCTACTCGAGCTAGAGGCAACGCGGCAATGGTGTAATGGTAATTGTAGCCGTAGTTATGCATCAATGTTTTCAAAATAATAATTGAGACCGCAGGCCCTAGATAAATGGGAAGTGGTATAAAAATGCTTTGTGACAGGCCTCTGTTTCTCTAACTATTGGGCATCTCCCTCAGGACGGCGCCCTCCATCAGCTGCGCTTTTCCGTCGCACTTAAATTCAAATAACGTCCTTCAGGGGCAGCAAGTTCATCATGTCCTGGCTCTTCGTCAGTGTTAATGAGAATGTGGAAAGCGCACGGAGAACAATATTGGTCTCTCAGATGTTGTCACATCTGCTTTTGATTTCATTCGTACAAGCAATATTCAAACACTTCGGAAATAACCTCGAGGACATTTTCTCATGTCCTGCAAAAATATGTTGCTTATTCAACATTTCAACAACAGTAACAACAACAACGAGCCACGGCGGCGCACCTTTAGGCGCGGCTTAATTTCCTCGCAAAACGTCGAGGAGCTCTCGGTGAAGACAAATTGGAAAACGATAAGAGGCCGGGGAGAACTCGCTTAGCGGAACGCCGCTTCTTCCCTGAAGAGGTTCCCGAAGCAGCTCCTCCGGAGGTTTGCAGCTTCCTAATGGCCTCCGAGCACGGCATGCGGCGTTTAGGCAGAGACCGCTCCGCTGGGCACTAATCACGTGACATCAGTCAGGTTGCGTTACCTCGCTTCCGGGGTGCGAAAAGGGCGTCTGATGTGAAGACCACCGGTGAAGGTGGCAGCGCGCACTGGGGGCGCGCCGCCGCCTCTTTACTTACGCACTGTTGGGAAATTGACTGCGTCACGCACGCGAGCAAGGCTCCGCCAAAGCTGTACGTGGAAACGCTTGTCGCCCAGTTTCCGGAAGTGAGGCTTGGGAAAATACGTCCTCCGAGCAGCTGATATAATTCGTTTGATCGAAAGCCTCCGAGAAGTTTGATTTCTGCCATTGGCGGCTGAGATATCGCGACAATACGAAACTAATGTTTCGTCTCTATAGGAAGCGTTACGGTAGTCACTGCGAGGAAACCGTGTACTGTGGGCGGCGGAAGTTGTTGAATCGAGGAGGAGGTTTCGGGGGAAAAAAAAAAAAACGTGAGACGGCGCGCCAGTTCCCGCGTGTCGCAAGCCCCAGTACACCGAGGGGAAGTCCTTCTCAACAGTAAAAAGTATTAAGTAAGCGCAAACATCGCACACAGTATAAAACAACTTAAGTTTTAGGTTAAACCCCGAAAAATGAAGAGAGGTGCATAACGTCCATAAGCCAACACACCTTGTGGCTGAGTCTAAGTCAACGTCATCTTACCGTGGTGTTTAAACGACCGAAGCAAACGAACATGTCGCAGCCTTTCCCTGTCGACAAGTCAATCGCCGTGCATTTTTAAGTAACATTCATTCCCAATAACGAATTCGGAGACGAAAGCCTTATCGTGAGGGTGTGTTAGAACCAGCTTACAGCGGCCTGTGAAAATAACTTAGGAGGCTCAAAAAGATTACTCTAAAATCATTAAAGCATACAGTGCATGCCTACATTCATTGAAGGAAACCTCGGTTCCACCTTGAAGCATTCCTATTTGCCTGCAGCCTTTATAATGTAGTGGGCTAACAAACCACGATAATGGGAGAACATTTTATGGTGTCTTTATGGGTTTCATGTTACAATGTAAATTATGAAACCAACAATGTATCTGTTCTGCGCACCACTCATGTGTTAAAGTTCGGCAGCGTCAGCAAACTTAGCAAGGCACAGGCAAAAAAGTTCAACCCAACTTCAACTTTTCTTATCGTTTGTATGCCTATATGACTTGTGAGCATCGGAGATCTGGGGCAGCTTGCACGACATTTAATGCCGAAAATGATAACAAATTTACGAAAGCGTTCCTAAATGTTCCATAGATAAGGCTTAGTCCACACAAGAACGCGTACTTAAATTCGTTATTATTTCCTTTATTAAATGTTCGTGCAAGCCGCCCCTGGACTCGCCTGTCCAACGTACGCTGGGGACAGAGCGCTCAGATAGAGAGAGAGAGAGAAACGTTTATTTAGCATAAAAAAGTGATGTTTTGTAAACGAGCGTCACCCCACTGCCCTTCCCAGCCAACAAAATAAAAGCATGGTCATGTGCTGTGTTGCTTTCAAAGCACCCGATAATCCTCAAGAGTGCCACGAGCATCTCGGTACCAAAGATCGGGACTTAAGGCTGGAGTTCTCGGGTATTCTTGCTTGGCTCCTCTGTTCATTTTTTTTTTCGACAAAATCGAAAGCTGACTTCCCGCCGAGGTGTTTTCTGAAAGCGGCGTGGACGGACACACCTGGAAGCGACCTTGTGATGCTAAACACCGAAATCCGACACTGGCGCTCGGCCGTTCCCCTCAAGACTACAAGTCTTTAAGAAAAAAATAAAATAAACGCCTTTGTCCCTGTTGAGACTGAATGGAATCTTCTTCCAAGACACCCATTTTTAAAACGTTGCGCTTGAAGAAACATTGATATTCCAGGAAAGAAAAAACGACGTATAGAAATACAGACGGCTTAGCGAGG
Source organism: Dermacentor albipictus (assembly GCF_038994185.2). NCBI lineage: Eukaryota > Metazoa > Arthropoda > Arachnida > Ixodida > Ixodidae > Dermacentor > Dermacentor albipictus. The sequence goes on from NC_091821.1 coordinate 369,992,067, forward strand.
AGATGAGCGGCGTTTTTCTTTTCACCGAGCATTTCTCTCTGAGCCATAGTAAGCAGTTATCGGAGGGTGCTTAAAAGAGATGAACTTTCACACTGTAAGACGCCGGAAGGAATATCAATTTTTCCCTGACACCTGGTTTGTGGTTATCCCGGCACTATTTTTCTCGTTTGATGCCTCTCCGCTGTTGTTACGCCAAATACTGCATAACGCGCTCCTTGTCGCGCAGATGTTATAATATCGCAACACATTCCCACAAATAACAGCCGAAATGAGCTCTAGTTCACTTCATAGTGATTTTCGCTTGAACTTTATTTATTGATCTTCGTTAAACTCGCCAATACTTCAATAAGACAGAAAACCTTATCAGTTGGTAGAATATTTTACACGTCAAGGCAACTAAAAACGACAATTCTCCAAGCCGTTCGTGAAATTTCGGCTCGCGCACAATGTTACAAGGGAACGAAACAAGAAAAAGATAATATTTCATCAATCTTTGTTATTGTCTTCTGGAAAATTCAAATGTATCAGTCAGCGCAGAATCACTATGAAAGCAAGACAGTTCTCATTACTATTAAACTGGAATCAATAGCCAACCAAGCAAAACAGACTTAAATAAATATCCAATATGTAGCCTGCAGCTGCATAGGCATGATACTGCAATGTAACTCAGAGCCATAATGAGACCGCATGCTTGTTTCGTATACTTTCAGGGTCGCCTTTCATGGTTGCCTATATCCGGTCGCCTTCAAGAAAGGCGACCGGAAGTTTTCAAGTGTGAACGGGGCATAAAGGTGTATGCGCAACCATCAAAGGTCAAACCATCAAAGGTCAAATCCTGCTTACTTCACTCCCTTCCTGCGCCATGGTTCTAACAACATGCTTGCTCTCTTCCCTCCTTTACATGCTGACAAAACCTGGGCTGCCAACCGCACGTACTTGGGAGTGGAGTGGCACTGGGGCCCAGAAGTTATGTCGCTATAGAAATGTGTTTTGAGTGAATAAACGTGGACACGTACCATCGGCATAAATTAGAGCACGAGCAGTAAATAACTAATTGGAACAGTTGTTACGCGTAATTTCATAGAAGTGCGAATCGTAATCGCTCTGTGTCTGGTTTACAAGCATGGCATAGCCCCAAGTGTACGCCGCTTTCATGTCTGAATTAAACCACTGTTACCTGGCAACGGAGCAGCGCACATATAGTTTCGGAATTGTGCGTCCTTCAATTTACGTTAATAGCAACTATTCTGCTTTCATAGAAAAACAGGGCCCGTATTCACAAAAAACACTTGGCTATAATTATTCGTAAGAGCGAATTGCAGTCAATCGTGATGTTGGACATATTAGCGAAGGCGGCAAGCCAATAGCAAATAACGCTTACGAACGGCACGCATAGCGAATTCGGTCCCTGATTTTTAATTGTTGCATTGTGCCACAAACGCACGCACGCACACACACATACAGAGCTCACACAGTGACAGTGCGTATGTTAGTGCTCGCAGGCGGCATCTACTAAAAGACGCAGCTGATACACATCAATAAAGCAGTCGCAAACTTACAACACAGCAGAAAAGTACGTGAAGCATTAGGTAAATAAAGCCTGAGTGATTTCTGAGTAAACCGGCCTTTCAGCTCTACAAGTCTCTCAACAGCTAGTATTGTCAATGGTTCGGTGCTCAAGCCTGCCTGACGAATTTCTTGTTTTTTCCCTCTGAATACGTCGTGCTAAAGAAGCCTCGTGGACAGAATCGACGCTTGTATGTGCCATTGAAGAGTCGATGGACGACATATCGTATACGCCCAAGCCACCCATAGTTGTTTACATGCGGTCACTATAGTATGCCACGACGGATAAAGAAGATGTATGTGGCAAGCATTTCACGTCGCGTTGGAAGCAAGCCGCGTAAATGGGGCAATGATCGATCGACAACTGCGTGGCAGAGACGCGTTTGTGCGAGCACGTCCCCGAGGCTCTAGATCTCTGTCCGACTGCGTCCCGCATTCAAGCTGAAGGCGGCTCTTAACTTTCCATCACTCGCAACTTTCAGCAACAGCTGTGACGAAAGTTGGCGACGCCATTGAAGCCGAAGACCTCCTAGGCAATAACAACCATTGTGACTCTGATGTGCGCTGATCATCCGTCAATCATTTTACGTCAACACACGTACAAGTCACGAAAGCAGTGCCGTCAAGAGCGTCCCACGTGTTGATGTCGAAAGACGCACGGGTCAGATACTCGACCAAATACTTCTCACAAAGCCCTTTTCTCCCCCTTCAAAGAGCTACACTTGTCCATAGTCGATAATGGGTATGCTTCATTTCCCGGCCCAAGGCACTCCTTCAATACACGAGCATACACTTACACACAAACGCAAAAAGGGAACTGGCGTATAGAAAAAAAAATATAGTAACTAATAATGAAACGTGCCTCCTTCGCTCCTTTGGTCATTGTATTTGATCGACGAAGCGAGCAAAGTGGAGATGATATGCTTATAAAAAATCTGGTCAAGACGTGTGTACTACGTTCAGTGGTACATGTAATTCCACGTCAAAGAAGAAAAAAATACCAAAGGTACCTTTAGTGCGCAGCATGATACAGCGGGCAACGGCGAGCTAATGATGATAAAATAAAAATGGAAAGCATGCCAAATCAGACTAGGAAGAACAGGCTGAATAGAAGAGCATTTCTGTAAAACGATCACTTGGAGAGTGTAACAGTCAAACTAATATGACAGAAAGAAGGACATGTTATGGAGATGCTTGAAACCGACAGGAGCTTACATACTTTAATTTCGTGGCATAAAATGCACGCCTAGAGGTTTCGAGCAATTTATCACAAGTTCCGATACCTTAACGCGGCACTGAAGTGTAACATCATGCACAGGGCATTGCACGAATGCCGGTGAAAACAGAGCCAGTTTTGTTTACTCTAAGATCTTTTCTTTCTTTCTCCCTCTCTCTCTCATTTCCTTTCTTAACCTCGCCCTTCCTTTCTAGAGTTACTCATCGTGCGTCGACCCTCGGCCCCTTTGCGTCGGGTGTCGGCCAACGAATATGAGCCTACGGAGATAATGCGAGAGAAACTGCAGCACTGTGACGGCGCAGTTCAAAAAAATGAAAAAAAAAGAAATAAAGACAAAGGAAGAACCTAAGGACACACATACTAGAATGCACGAAGCGCTGAAAAGAAAGCGGCAGCCGCTAGGAATCCTTTGACGCCAACGCGAACTTCTCGAGTGTCGCCTCCTTGTTTTCGCTTCTTTTTCCTTTTCCCGGTGACCCTATTCGCGGCCCGCCTTCCGGAATCTTGCACACGTTCCCGCGCGAGGTTTCCGCCATTTTTGTTTTATTCCCGATCCATTTACTTGCTCCGCGCTGCCGCAACAAAGCGTGATGAATTGCCCCCGGCCACTGGCACCCTCGAGGTTTTCCATTACGGGCAATTATCGGAGAGAAGAAGCGGTGACGTTTCGTCGCGTTCGCCTACTCGCCCAATTTATCACGATCGCGTCCCAGATGTATGTGCGCGCGCGCCGGATCAAGCGCCAGCGCCATGCGGTTCCTTGGCGCACCCTTGTCCGGCCTCTTCTTACCGAGAAAGTTGAACGCAATTATCACCCTGGAGAAGCGGAACAACCGGACCTGACCGGACGGTGCTGCAGTAGAAGCAGCGCCTGTGTAAGGAAATATTTATTTTGCCTTTGCGCTACGCGACGTGTAACGAAATACTGCTATTCGCCATTGTGTTTGCTGTGCTTTCCACTGCTGACGTTTCGCTTCACCGTGCTCTCCTGTTTCCGTTCCCGCACGCGATCGCGCTTGCGGTATTGGACTCATCGGAATCGTTTTGTCGCCGCGATGCCTATGGAACTTTCCACAACTTCCGCGATAGCCGCCGATTCATCAAGAATGTACGACAATAGATTGAAGATGGACCGCGAGTTGTAAGGCACCGTATAGACCCGAAGATCGCGAACCTTCACCGCGGTTATGCGACCGCCCTAGCGTAATATCTTCGATAAAGGCGCACGTTCGCCAAGGGAAAGGATGAATCCCCCTCCAATTTCGTCCCGTCTCCGTTTCTTGCTTAGTGTAGTGTGGTAACCGCCGCGCCAAACACCAATGCGCGCGAATAAGACGTATGTGCACGACTGCGGAATATTGAAGTATAGCTTATAGCCTATACACCCACTCCGTGAACACAACCCGACGAGTGTACTTCAAATATAAGCATTGATTGCTTCGCATCAACGCCGCAATCGCTTATACGTTGAAGGCAACAATGATCACCGTGTTGGCGCATATATGCAAGAAAAATTATGCGCGCGTGACAGCCCCAAAGAGTATTTACCCGCGCTGCGCAATAGATATCGGAATACCAGAAAGCCCCTTATAAGTAAAAGCTGTGGTGACTTAATACTACCACCGGTCTGGCATGATTTTTCGGACGTACATTTAGTTACTTCACTTGGAGCTTTCAATCCAACTAAAGAGAACGACCAAGGTACTAGTGACAAGAGTAGGCGCGGCTCCAAACATGCGCTACGTATAGCGCATACGTTTCACATAACGGGAGGGTATACAGTACTAAACTTTAACACTTGATCTCACACTTTATTCTAGCATCCACTTTACAGTCCCTTCAAAGAGGACACTCGAGCCTCATTGATTTAGAAGGTTCGTCAGAGCAAGCAACACAACCTCGTCTTGATGTAAGGAACCTATCCCGAACCGATGGGTTAATGTTGTCCAACGCGATGTCCCCAACGAACTCCTCCCCACAGGCACACACATATCAGTGCAAGCCTAACTGTCATGGACACTACCAAGGAACTACTATGGTAGTGTTTGCCGAAGGGCAGTCTTTTTTTTTTTTTGTCTACTTCAGTAGTGCGTATGAGTGTGCGCGTGCGCGCTCGTACGTGCATGCATGCGTTGTATATGCGTGCGCGCTTTCCCCTCTAAGAACGCTTCCCCTGTAGAAGGTGTGAAGATAACGCGCGTTGGCCCCACGATGCCCCGACGCTTTCCTCTATGACTCGTCTCGCTTGGTTGTCACATTTTCATGCAGGCTTAAGAGGAGGGGAGACGCGAGGCGGCGTCATCCGTCTTTATGATGTGGGTTCACTTCCACGGGGAATTCACCCGCCCTGACATATATATATATATATATACATATATATATATATATATATATATATATATATATATATATATATATATATATATATATACATTCTTGAAGATAAGAAGTACAGAAAAGAAGCGGCTTGTTCTGCCACAGCGAAGCCACTGAGAGAGGTAGCCATGTAAGTTCAAAGGAGAAACTTGCTTTTCTTTTCATAAACCGCCAGTGCTTATACAAAAGTGAGAGAAATGATTTTACTGTCATTAGAACAGTAAAATCATCGCTCACGTTTTGCAGTCGGTAGGTCTTTTCAGGGCTTTCCACGCGTTGTACATATTTACTTTGAGGCATATAGGTGTTATGGCCGAGACTTTCGGGAAATAAATGTTTAAACTCTGTTCAGAAGAGTCTGCACCGATACAGCATAGCAATAACTTCGAGACTGTGAATCAAGTTCGCTGCATTAGTTGTGAGATAGCCAAGTAAAAAAAAATCAAGTCAATCGAAGAAGGTGTTGAATGTAATGCGCTATCTTATAATGACCCGCATTAGTTTGCCGGTCAGGGTTATAGTAAGCCCGTTTGTCGGATTTTGTGTCTGGCGACACAATAATGGTTTTATGTATATTCACAAATATGTCCGGCCACATACCGACCAAACCCAGCAGCATGCAGACAGGCCAAACCGCGGGTTCATGCAAAGAAAATTTAGATTTAACAGCCTTACGAAGCCATAGTCGTGTATACAAAACTTTAAGCGCGCCGGGTAAGAACGCCCTTGTTGCCTGAGCCACAGGAAATGGTTCTTTATAGTTCGCTGCATAAGTCGTTCACCCTCTGGTCTTCGTCCTTTACAAGGGTTGACAGTAGGCGCCTGACATCCGGATTATGCAAAAGACATTTATATATGTAAGCGTCAAAAAACTATTCAGCGCCCGCTGTCATGAAAGCAGTGGTTTGTCTTCAGCAGCAGTTAAGCTGTTGAAAATGTTCTTTGATTCCACAAGTATTCTGCGCGGATGAATGTGCTCTGTATGAATCGAGTATGTATTTTTATCGTTGCGCCTGTACAATGCGTGCTACGGGAAAGTAGTCCGGAAAACCTCTTGAGGTGAAGTGGAAAGACTTAGGAAGGCTATTCTTTTTTTCTCCGTCATAACAATGGTGGCGAGCCAGACATGATAGTCAAGGTTTGTCTTTACACGTCCTTCAGATCGTGCAGTGAAGACGCGGGAATATGAGAAACTTGGATCATGGAAAATGCAGTGCCGCGCGACTGAAGATAATTATTCTGCAACGTAGCCCCGGAATAACAAACACACTTCACTCGTTTATTTCGTACGTCTGTTGTACTCCGCCGTAGCTTATATATATATATATATATATATATATATATATATATATATATATATATATATATATATATATATATATATATATATATATATATATATATATATATATATATATATATTAGTCATATAATGAGAAGCCCTCGGTTAACCCCCGTTCTTCTCGTTTATATATATATATATATATATATATATATATATATATATATATATTGTGTTACTGTTATTACACCGTATTATTCCGCTAGTTTTTTCCTCCCTACGTCTTGCTCAGTGTCATCGAGCTTCGCATACTGTGAAGCCCGTTCACACTGAGTTTTTTCGCCCTCGCCTTCAGCTGTTCTTTACAGGCTTGTAATAGTGGCCTTAGCTTATAAAACAAGACCATGTTGTACGACATAGTGCGCAATAACGTTTTGTTTGGCGAGTCGGCGCTTGCTGCGTGACATAATTTTGTAGCGCAGAAATTGCGGAAGGAAAACGGAAGCAGCAAGAGGCAGAGGAGAAAAAAAGACAGTCGGGTGACATAAACAAGTGAAGGAATAAACAAAGCGTACCGAATGAATGAGTAAATGACGTTTCGCAAGAAAATGCAGACGCGGTCCCCGGTGAGCGAACGCTTCGCAAGGCTGCTTTTTCTTGTCCTCTCACTTCGCTACTGTTTATCCGGCTTCTTCCAGTAACACTATGGGAGCTCAGAGCACAGGAAGAAACACAGACAAGTTCCGTCTTTCCACAATATTAAACTGCGGCTCTGTAAAAGATATTTGCAGCATCCGCAAGATTCAGCCATTTACTTCGCATGACGCGAATAGGCGTCTTCTTCGGGCTGCAGCTATCAGCAACTGTGTACGAAATAGCAAATCCGGATAAATTATTTAGTTTAACTACAGGAGTCTCCACCTTCACGATTGTGAGATAAGAGCAAGGATTCATTGGTGCAAGCAAATTATGTCGCAGCGTCCACCTGATCACGTCAAAACCCTTCGGGAGGCACCGTAGCCCGTCGCACGTTACCCCCATTGCCTGGCTTCAAACAGCACGACTGCTCAAACAAAAATTTCCAGAAACGTTCCCACTTCCATACAATTCCACGACCATAAACTTCCACGCAAACATTTTCGCGAGTCAGCCCTGCAGCGCCGGCGCCAGCGGGAGCAAAATGTACGTACACGTAAGACATTTTACGAAAGTCGGTTCGTCAATGCTTGCTACCAGGCGTCACTCGTCGCAACATTTTCGTTTTCATCTGACATTACTCAAATGTTCAAGCGAAGCATTCTTTTTCTCTTCGACCCACCTTGCGGATGCTGTCTTTGCCGCGTAGAAAACGTGTATCACTGGGTTCGTCAGAACTGGGCTTTAGACATTCGCTATGTGCCCAATTTTTTGGCCAATGACTTAGAAAGGGTATGAACCACTGTGCACGCGCCCATGCAACCATGCGAAATGGTGCGAAATTTAAATTCGTATCGGTGGTTACGAACACTGACACTGGGGTATCTTAAAGCAAATGAGCGCAAATGCTGTCCGTTTGTGTCGCGTTGCAGTGGAGGCCGCACCTGAATGGGAACATTTGTACCACTGTTACATTAGCGTGTTCGTGTTAGGTTTGAAGAAATGTCGCATTGAATTCGATTCATTATAGCTGTACATTTGCATAAATTTACATTCCATTTGCGTTGTTTTGTACGAATATTCTCGTCATTAGCGTTGAATGTGCGTAACATTGGACTTAACATTCGCACCAGCCTCGCTTAACAGTGATACTCAAATAAGCGTGGGATCTTCCAAATTTTCGAACATCTAAATCATTATTATCAAGCACATCTGCATCGTTTATATTGGTATTTGGATTTCCTTCAAGTGCTTCGCCAAATACAAATTTTATGAATGCATTTAAATGCAGGAATGTCTAAGAAATAGCTCCGCTTGCCGTGAAGCTGAAACTTTGGTCTTGATACATCATTATTAAGAACAACTCGCTGCTACGCACTACAACACCAAGAATAAGTTAGTCCCTCCCCGAAGTACCATTACAACTTACTCACAACCGTGGATGAATGTTTTATTCCACCGCGACAGCTCCATGCATCTTCGAAATGAAGAAGAAAAGAAATTAAGACAATCGCACCTTGCTCCGCCTTTTCAAGGCCCGTTCGAGTGTGAAACAACATTACAACTCCTTAGGTTTAGAAGAGCTTCGAAGGTCCTCGCTCAGTTCTTCGCTTTTCGTTGTTTTTACTTGGGTACCCTGGACAGCGAAGGCTGAAGGGAAAATGAAGATAGTGAAGCTTGGGACGGCGTCGGAGAAGACTGAAAGTGTTCAGCCCGCTAGAAGAGGCCAAGCACCCAAAGAACTGAAACAAAAAAGAAAAAGAAGGGAAAAAAGAAAATGAGAGAGTAAAGCAAGAATTTGGCAACTGGGATGAAGGCGAGAATGATGAAAACGAAAAGCATCGTAGAAAAAAAAGAAGGAAGAAGGAAAGCAGAGAGGCAGCCAAGCGGCGGCGCGTTGCGACCATTTTTCAAGAACTCAACGCAGTTGAAAAAGACGCGCCCGTTTCCCTCGACTATGGGAGAACAAGAAATATGATGCCCACCGCGCGAAAGAAAAATGGCTTACAAAACGCGCAGCCGTGCCTTTTGTGCGTGCGCGTTGGCATCTCGTTATGGTGTCCGCTGCGTGCGAACGAAGGATGCTGAAGAGAGAAAGGGTGGGTGAGAGGAAAAAAAAGAAGAAGGGTGAGAGTAAGACGAGACAAAGATGAAATGGATGGACGCGTTGAACACACTATATCCTTCGCGTCGCCTCTGCGTCTAAATGCGTATAACTCTTTTTCTTTAGAGATCGGCGACAATGATAACCGGCGTGCCATTCCGCCAAGCTCTTCGCGCGCGTGGTGCGGGCCTGCTTTCACAATGCGGACAAATTTTTAGGAGCCACTCGCTTCCGTGCACCCGCTTCACGGGCTTCTTGTCGCAGCTCCTGTCACAATCTCGGAAAATAAATTTTTCTCACTCCGACTATATTCCACACTGCGAACCCTTGCGAGCCTCCATCGTTAAAGAGTAGCGAGGTCGGAGAAGCTCTTCCTTTAAGGATTGAAGTGCAAAATTATTGGCTGCCATAAATTGGCGTTTACTTCGTGTCTTTTTCGCTATTGTAGTTAAACTTTCGTTAGTTGTAGCTTTAAGGCAAGGCATCTGAGCTTGCGCCCTAATGTTGCTAGGTTGTGCTAGCGTCGTATCTGCTTCCGATAATGCGTGGCTTCACAGGCTAGACACGCTTTCGGGAAGCACCTGCGCAGTCTTGGCCTGGACACGTGTGTAAGTGAGCCTTTGGTGGCACTCCTAGACAAAGAAACCCTGTTTTTTATTAACCCGTGATAGTCATTTTTAGCCCCTTGGCACTTTCCATGGTCGTCCAGGGTGCTTTCTGCCACGTGTGTTTCATCTTGTTCTTCAGTATATGTCAAGGCACGCTGCGCGCAGCTGCGACATTTTACTGCTCTGTGTTTCATGGTAATAAACCTTAGTTTCTAGTTACCGCTCGTCCTGTCCACTCCTTCGCCTTACGTCCCGTCTGAAGTCGCGGCTCATTTCCTCTTTAAGCACGTCGGACCAACTTGCCCAAGGTTCCCCCCTCTTGAACCTGTATTAGGTGTAATTACCTGAGAAAACTCAAGGCATTTAGGACGCTGGGAAGCTTCATAACATAGTCTTTAGAATAGCAAATAACAAACGGATGCGCTCTATTAAGGCAGCCAACTGAATACTATCCATTCTTCAATAAATCTGCAGCGCCTGGAACACTGGTTAGTCTGCCGTCTACATTTCTCTGCTCAGAGGACGAGATGACACCACGGTATATGTAAACTAGTAGCGAAGCTTCCATAAAAGCCCACATGTCGAGAAAATGGCGGCTCTTTGCAACCGTCGCCATCTACATATCGGGGAGACAACTAACAGCAGGCAAAAAATAAAAAAAAAACAATTAAAAGTGATGTCACAACCGGAAATAGCAGTGACGTCAAGATCATATGTCGCTTGGCGCGAATGTTGAATTTCTTTGGCGTCCTGCATTTCGACGGCTACGCCAGGAGTTATTTTTCGTCTGAGGCTGATGCGAGCTTGGGACTCACCTCAGCCGCAGCGCCAGCGTGTCGTTAAACTGTAGGAGTGGCGTATGTCTTCATGTGAACATAATTAGTTTCTTATTGGCGGCGATTGCTCCAGTAGGTTCCTTAGAGAGGTGAGCGAACAGGATCTAAATAAATGACAGTGCCACAGAAATTTCAAAAGCAACTTCACTTGTATTCGCATAGAATAATGTGACCAATAGAATTGGCCAAATAAGACCTATGTTTCGATGGATGAAAAGTACTATGGCCAGCACACAGTAGATAGTAATATATGCGAAAGCTTTTCACAAAACCATTCGCAATTCCGTGAGACACCATGCATTCATATCCAACAGTTATCAGGCAAGACAACATTCCTCCACATTATCATTTAGAAAATATTCGACTTGCTCTCAATTGAGTACTTGCAACTCTTGAGTAAGCATCATGGCTCACCCGCATCATTATATTCTCACTGAAGTCGGAACAGATGGGGTTTAGCTTAAAAATATACTGCCACGCACTGCAACGTACTGCTGACGCCCACCGGATCCTTGGTCTGCACTGGTAACTTCAACGTGCATCACCAGCTATGAACCACCAAGATTGGCAGCAGCCTAACGTATCGACGGAGCACTTGCTTTGACTTGACTGATTTCCAAGCACTTTGCTGCGTGCACGGACAGTGTTCCCTCTATCCCGCTTTCCTCTTTCCGTTCCCCCTTTCCCTTCCCCTAGTGTAGGGTAGCAAACCGCACGCATGTCTGGTTGACCTCCCTGCCTTTCCTCTCTTTGCTATCTATCTATCTCTCTCTCTCTCTCTCTCTCTCTCTCTTCGACTTGCTAATTTTGCTGCCCGTCCGGCACTCGGAGAGTGTCGTACGGAGAGTGAACGAACATAGCGCGACGTTTCTTGGCGACCGTTCTGCATTTATCGTCACGACAAGAAACAGCGCGTCGAATGCACAACATGAACTTGCACAATGACAAAAAGCTGCACACACACCTTTGGCCAATGAATGCCGTGCGCTAGGTCACGCAAAACTTGAAGTGAAGTGCACGCTACACTTTGAACAAACACGCAGTAAAGAAACTCGGAGGGAACCGCCGCGTTCAAATGAGCAACGCCATTCCGCAGGACATAATAGCTGATTTGCACAGTCTGGCCAAGTCTTGCGCCAGAATCACTGGTTGATAGGGGTCACCATGAACGAAGTAACAAATTGTGAAATAGAAACAAAAATTAACCTTTTTTGTTTTAGTGCAGGAAAAAATATTTGAAACGGAACATTTACTCGTACGACACTACTCCGATTAAAAATATTCGAACATTTCTTTGTTCACGTAGGTTTTCTAGCGTCAGTGTTTGTCCCCCTCACCTAGTCGCGCTTGAATTGTGCACCACCAACTGATATCTCTGGCGATATAGGTTTTGGCACGCTTTTCGTTCCAAGCTTCGCGAACTATTTAAATGGGCCTTGGTGACACACGCCGATCATGAAAGGCCAGAGCGTGGCCGCTGGATCCAGCGGCCGTGGCCAGAGTGCGCTGGGGTGAAATACCGTCTTGTGCTATCGTCTGCTGTTGTAACCGTAGCACGATATTTTTTTTTCGTGGTTTTGCCAGTGTCTTCCTGTCTTCATATCACATGTGGGAAAAAGCGATAAGATTATTGACAGCTCTTGATTCGTGCCTGGCTGCAAGATGACGATAATCAAGTAAGTTCTGTTGAACTTTTGTTGTTGTTTTTTCTCACGTCGGGTAAAAAAAAATCTTTTGTGAAAGTTTTCCCCCCACTGTAATGCCTTTTGGCGCCTGTGGGTACTAAATAAATAAATAAATAAATAAATAAATAAATAAATAAATAAATAAATAAATAGTTATTTTCGGCAACTGCTAGACATGTAGACAAAATAGACATGTAACCTTGTCCAGACAGGACTGTTCAGCTATCGACAGACGCGCGGTCTAAAATTGCTGCAGTAAACTTGCCTTCACCCGTGCGCAGTGCGCCGCTTGCTCTCAGCGGCACCAGAGCTTTCATACCGAAAAAAAAAAGAGAGAGCGAGAGAGAGAGCGCTATCATAGCGGTAGGCAGTAGATTATGAGATATGATAAATGTATTTAGCGCTTTCGAAATTGAGTACGATCACAATAATATTATCATTTCTTTGTCTTCGTTTTCGCTGCCAACATTTCGGTCCACCTTAATTAGCCGATGTGCCAGTGCATTGAAACGTTCTATTAAAAGATATGATGAGCATTTTCACGTATGAACTCCACAGCCGTAGAAGTATGTGTTGTGTTGTAAGACGCGTTTTGCATGTGTCGTTTCTCCTTTTTGCGAGCCAATGCACTGCGGTTACTGGATGGTTATACACATCGCGTATAAAGTGCACCTTCAAAAGCTCCGAGGGCTCAAAATTTACTTCATTGAATCCATGAAATAAGTACGATAAGAAAAAGAAACTTCGGAGACTGTTCGCGTAGCCCGAAAGCAAAGTGATGCCGGAAAAAGCAACCAGTGCCTCAACCCGTTCTGTCTCTTTTTTTCCCCTTTTTTTTCCTTTTTCACTCGACTGCAACGCTAGTGCACGCGTACGGCATGCGTCTAGCACACTTCACTCTTACTCGGGAAAAAAACAACCTTCCGAGTTCACGCAGATGTCTATATCTAAAGAAGCAGCCATCACTGAGGAGCCGACCTACGAATCTAAAGGGCGCAGATGAGTCAATTGCAGGTGATGTACTTGGTGATGTACCTGGTGATTTGCTTATTTATTGAGCTGTTTTATTTACTTGAAGACACTGCCCGTCCCTAAATGTTAAGCCTAAGTCTCATATACAAACACTTCAATGCTCAAATTATGCAGGCCATCACACTTAAAACGAAAGGGCTAACTGAAGGCGGATTCTCTTAGAAGGTCCTTTATAGTGGGAAGAAGCGAGCGCTGAGAAAAGCTTCTAGTGAGGTACGTATGCAAAGGCCGCTTTTAGAACGCGCCACAGGTGTCATATTCAGGCTTGAATTTATAAAATAAAGATTCCCTCTTAATGACAACCACACTACGCTGGCTGTTCTTATCGGAAAGCGTAGCACAGAGCTGTGACCGAGACTTGTGGCGCTGTACTGCACGAATGGTCAAATCTGCCAGGAGTCGGGAGAGTGTAGTGGCAAGCTGTACCAACTCTGCTCATACACTGGAGCAAATGACGCTTTTTCACGATTCCGCTGTCTTTTCGGATATGGTACTTGCAATTCTTGTGCTCGAGGTTAGCGCCCGGAGACTGCTTCCACGAATGACCTCGCTGATACATCAGGCAGCTCCATGTTTTTTGTTTTTCTTAGTTTCAGAGTGACCGCGTTCCAGGTGCTGAAACGAGAGTTTCATTGTGGGGCAAAAATAGCACTTGCCTCCGCGGCTGCTATTTGCTTCGACAGACGACCGCACTGGCCCGGTTCCGACCCATCAGCGATGCCATCCTGTCTTACTGAAAAAACTGAATGTGGAGTTTTATACTTTTCTCCAGAGTGAGATCTTTCCTGAACAAACCGAAAGCTAAGCCAACGAGAGAGTGCCAGCAATAAAATATATCTGAAAAAGAAATGTTACCGATAGTACAGTGCTGCCTAAGAGCGGATCTTGATACCAATTTGATGACCACCACTAATGCTGCCACGCGCTATGCGACATTCTACCTTTCTTTCTTCATTTGTACTTTTAGGTATTTTTTTCTCGTGCGCAGTGTGCAACAAGAATGTAACAGTTCTCATCGTTGCGCTTTAGCTGGTCGTCTAAACTTCGGCTCAGTCGTTATTTAGGTTGTTTTTCGCTCGGTCCGTCCAGGCTGCTCAAAACGAAGCCCCGCCGTGTTTGAGCTGCTGCTACGCTTTGAAAATACATTTGTCAAAATGGGGAAGCTCGAACGTCCTTTCAAATACCTCCTCTTCCCCCAGCTACACCCTCTTCAACCACCCCCCCACTCCTCCCATCCGGGCTTCCAACCCTCGCTGCAATCCCTCCCAGCGGTAGTTTCGCAACCCAGGACGATCGCTGGTCGGCAACGGCGCGCAAAGAGAGGGCCACTCCTCCCAGCAGATGTCGCTGCGCTGTTTCGAAACAACCGTACTTAAAACCTCGATCCTAGTTTTCAGGCTGGCAAGCAACCTTGCTGCTTTCTATGCTGCTTTTGCGCCTGCGATCTCGCACTCTTATGCATGTTTGCTTCCTTTGTTCGATGTTCGAAAGACGACGCTAAATTGTGTGTAAGTTGAAGAAACGTGGTATTGCGGAGAGCGGCGGAAACAAAAGGCACATAGTGTTAAATTATAAGCACTAATTTCGGGGCGCTGAAGCGTTTTGCGAGGGTATACGCGATTTGTTTCGGGTGTTGCACCTCCCAGTGCTGCACTTCCTTCCTTAATTAAATCAACGCATTAATTGTCAAGCCGCTGCCCTGTGCAAAGGCGGAGCTAAAGGAGGGACATAACAAACTCAAACAAGCGATAAAGCATATAGCAAAGAAGGATCGCGCGACGATGTTTCGTTAAAGAGCATATGTTGTAGGGCAAGCGTAACCGCGATTCAGAGGGCGCACAAAGAACGGCGGGTTAGCCAGTCAACCGCATTTTCACTTTTCTGTCCATGTCGGACCGCCTCACCATCCTCGTAAAGCCACGCAGCATCCTTGAACCGTAACGACATGCGTCAGAGTGGCTGCTGTTCGAAGCTGACGACGAAGGCGCCACCGGAAGTGTTTTGTTTCTCCATGTACTTCCGTTGCCAGCAGCCGTGACTTCCTTCAGGAGCGCTGCCGTTCCTGCAGTCCGGGCCTGTTGGTACTCTTCGCCGCATATCTTCTAAGTTTTACACGAAGGCGAACGCGCTGGAATAGCTCCGAGCAAATGTTTCTTAACCAGACTTTTTTAGTCTCAGTCTAGCAGCTTGCAAAGCTAAGTGCTGTGCGATTTGTGAAATATTAATTTGCGACTTTCGATTCCGCAGATGTTCTCACTGTGCGAAGCATTCTAATGCTTTGTAATCTGTAATACGTTCTGCGCGTTCTCTGAGCGAACGGTGCGGATTCGCGACGAAAAATAGAAATGCACTCGCTACCTTTCTTTACATGCTCTAATGACACCCCGCCGTCTACATGTGCCAAGCGAGGAGATTTTAGTGAGCTTGGTAAACGGTATAATGCACATTATGCAGGTACCTCAACACGTTGCTCATGGCGTAGTTTGACTTATACGATACCTCCCCAATCGAAGTACTTTCGTTAATATTTCTACTCTCTAACGACTCTCCTTAGCGCCAGTTTCAGTAAAGAGAGAAAGACTGTATAGAGGACACCAAATCATGTCAATTTGCTTTTCTTCTCTTGCCAACAATCAGCCTCACTATTGCGTGATAGTGCTCAGGCGTGTCGCGCCACCCTGAAGTTTTTTGCACTCAATTATAGCGGTTTGACTTAAACATGCCGAGCGTGATAGGCTTAGTACACTCGGCGCTAGGACATATAGTAAGTAGTGACACCTTAAAAGCTATTCCCACCGAGGAGAGAGAGGCTGGATATAAGAGAGGCAGGGATATCAAACAGTCAAGAGTCCAGTTGGCTACCCTACTGTGGGGGAAAGCAGAAGGGGAAAATAAAGACTAGAGAGAGAAGGTGTAGAGACGTGCACGGACAGTAGTTGAGGCAAAGCCGCTCGTACAAACCAGACGTTCTCAGAAAGCACAAAAGTGCCTTCACTGCCTTCTGAGCCGATGATCGGGGGCGTAGCTCTAGTATTGTCTATTTACTCCGAGGACGATCATCTAGTTTCCTCAATGCGTTGGTCAAAGATTGTCTTTGTGCTTGAAATTGAGGACAGGGGCACAAAAATTGGTCAATATTCTTCTCGCACCCGTAAACATCACATGCAGGACTGTCAGCCATTCCAATTAGTCGTGTATACGCTTTCGTGAAGGCAACTCCCAGCCACAACCGACACAGAAGAGACGCTAGGTCTGAGTTGCAGTGACGGGTTTAGTCTGGGCAGTCTTGTGCGCCTTGTATGTGCAGTATTCCACTCTGCTAAGGATAGTGTGCGAGCTAGAATACGAAGTTGTCTCGCAGCGTCGGTCCTTCAGTGAGGAATGGGGACGCAGCGGTCTTTGTTTGACGCCCGAGCTGCCTTATCTGCGTCATCATTTCCAATGATATCGCAATGGCCTTGCAACCACTGAAAAAAGACATCATGCCGTCTTTCTCTCAAGTCAAGGACAAGTTCCATGATTTCGCACGTAAGCTGACCGTGAGTTCCTTGTCGGAGAAAAGACTGCACACATTGCAAGGCCGGCCTTGAATCGCAGAAGACTGCCCATTTTCGAGGACTCTAAACATTTATCACGTGAAGCGCGTCGCGAATAGCCGCGAGCTCTGCAGCTGTAGACGTAGTTATATGGGAAGTCTTGAGCCGCTGGGTTATTCCCATTGTTGGTGTAACTACAGCACCATCAGAACCGGTTGATGTAGTTGAACCATCAGTATACAGACGCGTGTGTAGTCGCTATATATCTCATACAGGAGGAGTAAACTAAGTTGCTTGAGTGTAGATGGCGGTAAGTCCAACTTTTTATGAAGTCCTGGATTTGTGAGGTTTACTTGAGTACGGCTCAGACACCATCGAGAAAGTGAAGCACTTACCACAGGTGAGTAACCTGACCTGAGAGAGGCGCGAGAGGCGCGGTACGCGAAGACAGGTGCACTGAATTTATCGTGGGGCCTTTCTACTGGGAGACTTGCGAGGTGGTGGATAGGGGTCCGGGTGACGTGTCTTATGTGCACATGGATCGTTTCAATGGTAATGTGCGTTCTAATAGTGTAATCTTGAGCGACTGCAATAACTTCAGTCGTTGACGCACTCCGCGTTAGACCAAGGCATATCTTGAGGGCTTGGGCTTGGATGCTTTGGATTGTATTCAGGTTAGTTCTGCAGCTATTGGAGATGACCGATAGACTGTACCGCAGGAATTCAATAAAGAGGACCTTGTACAGTTACAGCATAGATTGTATTGACACTCCCCAGGTCTTTCCTGCTAGGAACTTAAACATATGGCAAATTCCTCTCAGGCGTTCTCTCACATATTTCACATGAGGGGTCCAGGAAAAATTTCTGACAATGACTGCCCCCAAAAATCTGTGACTTGTACTGTACGAGATCAGCCGTCCGTCGACGGATATCACGTATGGGGACATTGGTTTCCTGGTAAATGCCACCACTGCACACTTTTCGCATGATATTTGAAGTCCTTGTTCTCCAAAGTAGGATTACGTTAACGTGGCTGCCTTGTGAAGCCGCGCGCGAAGCTGCCCAACGTTCTAATACAAATGTCGTCGGCATAGATGGAAAGCCTAGTGGTGCATGAAAGGATGTCGGCGAGTCCAGCGAGTGTTAGATTTAAAAGCGTTGCGCTCAGTACTCTGCCCTGAGGAACCCCACGGTTACAGTAATACTGAGAGGTTGGGTCATCCTTAGTAAGCATGAAAAAAGATCTCTTCTGTAGATAGCTACAATCCAGAAATAAATCTTGCCGCCAAGTCCAACTGCCTTTAACGTGTTGAAAATCGCTTCGTGCGTTACGCTATCACATCCTCCTTTAACATCCAGAAACATGGCAGCAGAGTGCCTTTTGCAGGACTTCTGGTGCTCGACGTACGTCACCAAGTCAATAACGTTGTAAATGGAAGAACGGCCCCGCCTGAAACCGGCCATGGCATCTAGATATACCTGGTAATGTTCGATGTACCATTCTAGCCATGCTAGAACCATCCTCTCCCTTAGCTTTCTGATGCAACTGGCAAGCACAATTGGTCGGTACGATACAATGTCTACAGGCGACTTGCCAGGCTTGAGAACGGGAATTAGGCGACTGGTCTTTAATTTCTGGGGAACCGTACGTGTCTGCTAGGAGCTGTTGAAAAAGAGCAGGAGCACTTTCCGAGCTTCTTCGGCGAGATTACATAGGGCACGGTAGGTTATACCGTCGGGTCCTGGTGATGCCGAACGCTTGCACAAGACAAGTGCAGCTTCGAGTTCATCCATGGTGAAAGGACTGTCCATGCGGCAGTCACGTGAAATCGCTCAGTGGTCGAGCGTCGATGTTCCAGCGGATCTAGTTTCACCAGCAATCTTCCTGCAGAAATTGTCAGCGACGTCAATTTCTCTGCATTGTTAGTGAAAGGCCAAAGGCTTGAAAAGGTGGCGCTGCTGAAGGGTTCCACAGAACATGAGCAGCTCCCCATATGTAAGACAAAGGTTTTCGTGGATCCAAAGACTTGCAGAATGACATCCATCTTTGCGAGGCAAGTTTGTCCATGCGACGCTGAATTTTCCTTTGATTTCTTCTGGCCAACCTCAAGTCATGTACAGAACTTATATGCCGGTATCCTGGCTCTGCACGGCGACGAATTGCACGAAGCTTCTCCAGCTCAACGTCGTATTGCGTGCGTGTAGACATTCTCGGAAGCGAATGCATGGCAGTGTCTAAAGCACCCTTTATGGTTTCCTCTATGCTAGAGGACAAGTCATCCCGACAACCGTCTTCGACAATTGATTCGAAAATCAGCCACTCAATATATTCAGTGGCGCCCGCTAACTTGGAGCCCGTCAACCCTTCAATCCTAAGATAAGCGGGCTGGTGGTCAATTCCCCGCGTCTATATATCCGGAAACCACCTGACCTTTCTAGTGAACAAGCATGAAACAAAGGTGAGGTCAGAAACGTGGCGCTTCCATCATTAACAAACACACTTCTTGTTCGAGGCAAAAGACACTAATCATCTGCCCGTTGAGTTTATCTTAGAACTTCCCCAGTGATAGTGGTGGGCATTAAAATCTCCAGTCATCACCACAGGCTGCGGAGTAGCTGTCGTGATTCGCCGTAAGCGCTCGGAGACCAGCCGACTTGAGTGCGAAATGTAGACTCCAACTACTGTGAAAGTGAGCTTGCCTTTCTTCAGTCAGAGTCTGTTGTTAGCTGATAGGGTCTGGCAGATGACGATGATGGGGAACTGAATCATGAACACAAACTGTGGAATGTCCGACATGCGTGACTTAAGTCCTCTGGCGTTCCACTGAAATATCGACGCGTTCCCGACCTCCTCACGAAAGACGACTTTTGGGGAGCCATGATTTCAACCTAGAGCTACAAGTACTGGGCTCATAGTGTCCTGCACCTGTAGCGGGCTTTCTACAGCAGAAGATTTCATGTTAAGTATAACGCGAATGGCATTCATGAACGACCGCAGAATGTTGATGACCTGGAGATCCTCAGCCAGCGTCGGTCCAGCAGTTGCTGAACCCTTTGAGATTGGTGCGTTTTGAGGTAACTTAGCAGGGCGTTGTGCCCTCGGCAGCTCAGCACATTCTTCAGGACGGGTGAGCCTTTCCGCTTTGTTTGCTTTCCTTGTATCTGTCTTGGTGGCGCTATGCATTCATGCGGCTATCATTCTGACGGAAGATATGGCGTGTCACCATCTGCAGCTGAAGAGCGGCAACAACCTCTTGATGCGTTGAATCATCCCGCACGATTCGCTTGAGGATGGCGGATTCCTGTCGCACCCGTGGGCAATCTTTTAATGAGGGAGCACCACTGCAAATAGGGCACTTTAGAACATCTTTGCTGCAGGCGTGTTCTGAATGGGACTCAGAGCACCGCGGGCACACGACGCTGTTCACGCAGACATCCTTTACGTGGCCAATCTTGCAACACTTGAAAAACTGGAGGGGCTTTGGTATGAATGGTCATATTGGATGGCGGACATGTCCTACTTTGACGTGGGAAGGATGGCTGTTTCCTTCAAGCAAAACCTTCACACAGCATGTGTTTCCCCGTCTGAAAATCCTCGTAAGAAAATGCCTTCTGTCGTTGGTTTGATCAGTATTGGCAAGTCGTCATTCGGGATGGCAACGTCGACATCATAAATGACGCCCGTAGTATTGATCACCCTTTTACATTGCATGTTGATCTCAGTTACATCGTATAGGCCTTTTAGGGCACTGCGGTGTAACACGTCAAATGCCAGGACATTTTTGCGAGAGTTTATTCGCACGTCTTTAATCTCATTTGGTGCAATTTTCTCAAGCAATGAAGAGAGGTCCTGCCTGTTCAGGAGCCGCAAACTGGTCGCCGAGAACATGGGCATTAAGAGCACAGTGTGTGGCTAGCAGTGCTGTGCACTCATCATTGTAGAAGCACTCGCCGACGAAGATGCCTGCAGTAGTCGTTTTTTTTTTTTTGCTGATCTACTCATCGAAACTTTGAAGTCATCATCCGATGAGTTGTAGCTGTCCCAGCATAACCCAGTGGCCTCGCTGTCCGTATCGTTTGACGCGCTTCCACATTTCCTGGACGTTATCCGACCTGACGACTGCGCATCAGGAAGGCCGTCGGAGCTCTCTTCACCCATTGCCGCAAAGAAAGAGCAGCAGCTCCCAGAAATGCAGGAAAACAAAGCGGAAAAGCAGAGACAAAAGTAGGAGCGTTCTATCAAATAATCACAAAAAAGCGACCACTACAAAACGTAAAGCTGCATATTAACTACAACGTATATGGCGTGTTCGTGTTTTTAGCATCCCTTACTCCTCTATTGCATTAATTCAGAGAGAAAGAAAACTTGTATTGCTTAAAAAGATTTTCGTCGAGTAGTCGCAGCCCCTTTGGTCCAGGGCTCCACTGACCTCTGCCACCCGCTTGACCTGTTTTACAAAGGAGTGTTGTCCCACTAGATATGAGCTGGTTAGTAAAACTTGATGACCGCCCTTCAGCTGCAAAAATTATGTAAGGTAAAACGTTTGTTACCGCAGAAGTGAAAAAAAGATAGACCGTGCTCGTGAGGATCAGAGTACAAGCCACATACGAATTTATTGGCCAATTAACGTTCTCTCCTTACGTTGTGTTACTTCAAAGATATCCCCCATATAAGTCGGCCCTCAACGCGGAAGCTGTTAATCAAAGCAGAAGTACACAACAGCATCTTACGCAAACATTGATCCAGTGAAAGTGTAACGACAGAAATAATGACGCCAAGAACACCACTTTCGGGCGGTGTTTCCTTCTTTCCGCGGTATCTTCGCTATTCAAATGCTTGCCCGCGCAGTTTTAGCTGTCAGAGTAACCTTTTATTTCTTTCCGCCAGGGCAAACCGATGAGCGTGTACTCCCACCAAGCGACGAGCCAGGAAGCGCTCGCGAGCAGGAGCGCCTCAAAAGTTTTCCAAGTAACGCGATGAGAGCGCAAAGCATCAATTCCCGCCATCGCGCCTCCAACGCGTTCAGGGCTGCCCGCGCGGTCGCCGCATCGCCCACGAGTGGCGCATCAATAATTTGGGCGGCGCGCGATGTTTTCTTTCCTTTCTGTGCCACAGCGCGAAGGGGAAAATGACATTTCTCACGCGCGTGCGCGGCACGCTCCCGTCTATCCCTAATCTCTTTCATTCCCGACTCATATCTCCTTTGCCTCCCCGCTGCCTTATATTCTATCTTCCCGTAAACTCGGCTCGTGCCTCCGCTTTGCTTTTTCCGCCCTCGCGCTCCCTTAAACTTGGACGAAACGAAGCAACCCCCGCTTCCCTACTTCCACGTCAGTGCTCTCTCCCCCATTTCTCCCCGCACCCCCTTTTTATCAGCCCTTAGCGCCTCCCTTTTTTTCCCTGCACAACCCGACCTTCCGCTCCCCCGCACCGCGGCGAGACGCTCTTCTTTCCTCGCCACATTTTTCGCAATATATCGCGTTCATCCAGGGAAGATTTTTCTTTAACCGCCCATCGAGCGTGTCTCCCTAAATACCAGCGAGTCACCTTAAAAGCATTTTTGGAAAAACATTTCGCCCACCGTTTCAGTTTTAGTGTCCCTTTTTTACTTTTATTTTGCTCTCCCAAGCGCATGCTAGTACGCAGCCAAGTGCATTCGCGGAATGTCTTCCTCTCCTTTTCTTTCCTCGCTTCTCCCCTAAACAGCTCTCGAATTCCCTCTCTGGCTCGGCTTTAACGTCTTCCTCATTTGCCGCAAACACTCCTTTTCCTCCAAGTGCACCTAGAAACGGTTCTGCTGCCTTTCTTCTTCTCCCTTACACAGCATACAGTGTCTCGTTTTCCGTTCGTCACTCGACTCGCAACATTTCCTGCAGCACTTCCCGCTTGCGTCGTGCGCCCGTCTCCCTCTTTTTTCTTTACCCTCAGCTGCACCTCGCTCGCCCGCCGTGTCCATCGTCACACATCTTCGGCGTTTTTCCCGAATATCGAGCAACACTTGGCCAAGCTTCCCTTTTTCTCTTCCTCTCTCTCTCTCTCTCTCTGTCTCACTTTTGCTTCCTCTTTTCCCATACCTCACAAACACACGCTTCCAATGCATTACTGCCCCTTTCCTCCCTCGTCGCTGCTGTAGAAGGCGCAGGAGAGCGTGGCACGAAATATGTCGGCCGAGTCAAAAAGTCACGACGCGACACGAAATTCCACTCTGGCTGCGCGTTTCCCGCCTCCTCCGACGGACCGCTCCACCTCCCCAAATGAAAACGAATTACCCCCGTCGTCTGCCTCTCGCCGCCATCTTGAACGCGCACCCTCCAGCCTTTCCCTCCCTACTTCACCAAACGCCCTTCTTCCCTCGTGACTCTGCAGTCGCGCTCACTTATAAATCTATACATTTATGTGCTCGTCCGCGAGACTTTTGCGGTGCGTGCGTAGCGACGCGTATAAATGTACACTCGCACATGGATAAACACAGCAGCCGGCGGTCGTCTCGGCGCCGGTCGCGGACAGCTAAGCATCGCGTCTGCCCCCCTCCCAACCACGTCCCTAATAACGTCAGCGCAGGTTAGACGGTCGAGCGGCGCGCGTGTGGGCTGATGTCCAAGCCGCAAACCGCGGTGACCGCTACTCCCAGATCTCGTAGTAACGAGCGTCATTTCTCTTTCGCCGCTTTCCCTAAATCAACCTGCGCGAGGGACGAGTACGGGGTAAGCGCGAGCGTATATTCCATAAAGCGTCGTTCTCAGCGCCCCACCTTCTTCCCGCCCGCCCAACTACGCGAATACGTCATGAGCCGCGAACATAAAAACGAAAAACGGCAGCCCGTCCCAGTCCGAATTAGCTGGACTGTGAAGGACTTTGGAGGGGGCGACTAACTCGGCGTGTCCGCACGCACCAGTGCCGCGTGAGATGGATTCAGGGAACGGCCTAACGATAATAACTTTTCGCACATCTTTCACAGGTGCGTGTCTATCTTCACTGCCGCTTCATTCTACGACCTTTTCTACTTTTACGGCTTAACTTGCAGAAGCCATTCGAGGCAGTATACGGAACCGGAGTGCGCAGATTACAGCTGTTGCAAATGATGGTCACCATAAAAGGACCGTCACGTTGCGCTGCATGGCTCTCCGAGTAGGCGCCAAGTAACCGTACTCCGTGGAATATGTGCGCGCTAAGGTGATAGTGGTTTTTATGCTGCATCAGAAGGTCTCCCCCACTTTCATCTTCTTTATACTTCCCTGCACTCCCTTTCCCGTTCAGCGTGTACTTCCCCTGTTGGCATGAGTGTGTCCTCTAGAGAGACCGTAAAGCGGTTTAGTCCCACCCGTCTGCACGGCAACTTAAAGTGCAGCGTGACTACGACATTATACGTTGTTTATATCCCCCTTGCGGTGTGGTTTAGTGTCGTGTATACGAGAGCACGGAAGCTCTCGGTACCCATTACGATTGTGTCTCTTGCTTTTACGTTGCTGGGAAAACAATGAGAAATCACCCGCTTTTCACGGTGCTTGAGCTCCCCTGCTTTCTGACGCAAAGCAACTGTAGTGTTTGATTCAGCTTCCTTCTAGCTCGTCCCTTTCTCATTTTTTGCTCTTTCGTACGTTGTTGGGAGCCCACTCATGCACCTGAAACCTTTTGAGACTCTTTTTGCCCCGCTGAGTATGCTTCGCCTTTGGAAACCGACCGTCCTTGAAAGTAAAGCTATGTCTCGTACATGCATGTCCTATCTGGACAAAAAGGAGACGCGCAGTAAAACATCTTTAAACACGGATACTCCACTTCACTGCTTCTGGATTTAAGAGACTACCACCAGCCCTTAATGATGCCGGAACTAGAACACCGGGAATCGTTGATCAAGCACTAAGACTTCACGCTCAGGCAAACCAAGCGAGCTCACGCAGCCCCCTGCAACGCGGTACCGTCAAGGACATTTGTCTGTCGCATCCGTCGCTCCGTGATTTTAGTGCGCGCGTGTACGCGTGCATGTGTCTCTTTCTTAACTCTAACTGTTCGTAGTTGTTTTACCCCTTTCTTGCCACCAACTCCTTCCACTAGCGCTGAAAGCACTCTCGTTTCTCACGCAAGCTTTTAGGCATGCATCCGAAATTTGGAACAGTTCAGAAGGATCAAACCAAAACTAAGAACTGATCCTCTCGCTCTATTTGCTCCTTTTCTCTACCCCTAACGCGAGCACGCCACTGAATACTTAAAAAAAATGGAGCAACTTAAGGCAGCCATTTCGCCTTCCGTCTTCTCAATCATACTGCGCGGGCCTGAAAAACGAACGCTCCTCATATGATTCGAAGGCGCCTTATTCCACGTCCTTCAAAAAAGTTCGCCCTTCTCAGATACACTGCCGTTCGTTCTTTATCATCATTATTTAAGACCTCTCGCGAGCAGCAACCCGCACACGATAGGCGACGCTTGATTTGCGTTTTCTGCGAATTGAGGACGGACTCATCCGTGTCGTGCACATTTTCCCGTCTTTCTATTTCTTTCGATTACATCTGCCTGTCTTTCTTACTCTTAATTTTTTTTTCTCGCCACGATTACTCTTGTCTTCGAACTCTTCCGTATTTCGATCACTGCGCTTTCGCATACAAATGAAGCGGCGCGCGCATTTCGCCCCAAGCCGAGGCAGTCTTCCATTCCTAATCGTCCCCTGCGCCTCAGTCTTTCATGGCGAGTGCGAATATATCCTCGTCATTTTCGTTTTCTTTCCTTTACAACTCGTTCTCGCTGCGTTCATTTCGTCGCGTCATTCGTCCCAGGCGTTGAAGACAAGTCGATAACGCTAGCAAATCTGAGCGACTCAAGTCTGACGAGGCAAGGGTTCTGCAGCGGGCGTTAAGTCTTTCCGTGGTGCGATGCGAGGCGGCACTGCAGTCGAGAAGTCGGTGACGCGTAGGCGCCGTCTTTGTGCTCGCTTGGTTCACTCGCAAATTGATCGCGAAAGAGCCTAACTCTGCCGTACCCGCGTTATAGACAAGGAAAAGACAGTGGTGCCTTTATGTACGTGAAAACTCCCAGGCAATGAAGGCCTTCATGCATCGGTGTTTGAATGTTAAGTGGCGAAGGTGTCTTTCTTTTTTTTTTCAGTTGATAAGTCTTAAGTTTGCTCACTTAATACATCCCTAAGGGCGAAAGTGCATGATAACAACAAGGATTATAACCCCATTTTACACCCATCACATAAGCTTTTCTTAGCACCCTGTGACAAATAGTATGCTCTAGCCATAACCAAGCAGCTTTCTGGCAGTGCGATCTTGAAGAGCAAATGTGCATTTTGTAAAATGTAGGCTAGATTTGTTTAACGTACAGCATATAACTTATTACCACATTGCGCAAGTGAAGATATGCAAAAATAATGCAAGCTATGTATGCGAGTATATACACAAACCTGCGAAAGTAGCAAAGCGACGCAGACATAACCAGCAACCTCTTTCTTTTTTTCGTCGGGCAGTATAAAAAAAAAAAAACATACGACGTTGCTCTTTTCTCTTTACTGAAATTTACATTCAAAGCACAGCCGGCGACTGGTCACAAAGGAAACCCCAAGCTTGACCACACTGACGCCCCTGGAAACGGCGGCGGGAACGGAAACACCTGACTTCCGCCGGAAGCAGACGACCGCCAAGGTCCACGAGAAAGAGCCAGGAGGCTAAAGCGGCATATCGCACGCTCCCGTAACGCCTTCTATCGACTACATACGGCCAGAGTGAAGTGAGAGAGAGAGAATAGCGGTATAAGCAGCCAACGGCTGGCGTGGCCGCCGTTCCGCCGTTTTCGCGGTTTAATGATCGCGCCGGGAGCGCGCGCGCCGACACGAACCAACCAACCGCCCTCCTCCCTTTGGCTTTTGTCGCGGCCATCAAAAACACGCCTGCTGCCTCTTTTTATCTTTGGGACGCGCTGCTGTTTCGGTCGCGAACGGGCAGCGCTTGACCGAACGGCGGCGCCCATCGCCTCGTTAAGCCTAACGTTGCGTGATGCCAGGCCTAACACGGTGATCATCTGCCTTCGCTGCTTGCGTGCTTCCAGCGGTTGTCATCACGCCGCGTTCCTTTTTGACAGAACCGCACCTGGTCACATTTTTTCGACGGTCGCCGTGTTTGCGCTGCGATTGTTCCCACGCCGCGCTGCCCGATAGAGACCGGGGCTGGCGCAGCGCGTGATACTCCGCACACGCAACTGTCGGCCTCCTACATATATATCGACGGCTTGCGGTGGCCTCCGCGCTATTGTTAAAGAAATCATAAAAGAGAAACTCGATAAGAGTGTCCTATGGTCGCTCGAGTAGCGTGACCGGAAGGGACATCTCTCCATGGTCTGTCGCAAAACGGGCCGCCTGGTCGCGTTGGTACGTGCGCGCCAGTTGGCACATCTGGACTCTTAATCGAGCCCAGTTCTCTGGCGGAGAGTGCGCCTGTTGCAGATCGCCAAGGGGGAATGCAGGAAGAAATGGGATTTGTAAGCATTACGTTTAAATACCAGCTCGTGGCCAACACGATGGGACCTCAGAGTGCACTCATTAATACGTAAACGACTACAGCGTGTTGTAACATGTGCAAGCCGCTGATCGCGAATTCTTCAAGCCTCGGTTGGATCCGCGGTCTGTTATATTTTTTTTTCTGGATATGACACATCCTGACTTCTTCCGGTAGCACACTGAGAAACGATAAGTTTTGTTTTCCAGATGCTTCCTCTGTACAAAAGTAATTCAGTGTTAACTTCTTGTGAGACACTCCAGGAAGAAACTAAATATAGGCAGTATCTTAGAAATTCCCGACATTCCTAGTCTATATAATAAATACATATAGCTACCGCTTGCGCGTAGTCTTATGGAGAGAAAAAAGAGAGAGGAAAGGCAGGAAGCTTAAACAGATGCGGGTTTCTGGTTTGCTACTTGGCACGGGCGTGTGGGAAATAGGCTTTCGAAAGACAGCAAAGAAAAAGGGAGAGAGAAAGAACAGGAACAGCTAACAGGAAGAGCGTTCCAATTACAGGCGTTCACATCGGCCGGTGGACCTCAAGAAGCGCAGTTTCGCTTGCACAGTCTTCTGATGCGATGTTAAGGCCCGTCGATGTTGTAAAATTCGTTCTTCCAACAGAGCCTGGGCATCCAACTGGTGGAGCATGACGGAAAGCGATTGTCTCCGCCCACTGTACTGCGAGCACTAGCGCCGAACATGACGAATTGTTCTTTGTCGCCGCAATGGCCACAGGCTGCGGTGACGGCCCTCCATATGCGGAACGCGTACGCATTGGTAGAGGTGACGCCTAACCATAGCCTATACAAAAAAGGATCGCGTCTCTTTGGGAAAGACTTGGTTGAAGTTGAAGGCTTATGGTTGGATCCAGTGTGTATAATCGGACATACAAGAAAAGTCTTTCATTCAGCTCCAATGTGATGCACTCGCCTGCAAGTATGCGGAGTATCCTTGCAGCATCTGTCATATAGACAAAGGGATTTATAGGCGGCGGTCTTCTATACATGAGCTAGAAGAGTAGCTTGATCAGCATGTCCATTGCCGATGATAACAGTGACTTGGTGGCCACTGAAAAATTATTTCGTATCCTTTCTCAGTAAGGTGGGGCATGACCTCTGTAATCTCGAACACCATCTGTTCATGCAGACCACGCTGTAAGGCTGACACTAAACAAGAGAGTATCACCTTCAAGTCGTAGAGTCTGAAAAGTACAACAGGGCAAACGACGAGGCCAGAGAACTCTGTCCTTATTCCTTACCCTATGTATCCAATTCAGTTTATGATGCATATATCACTCGCAACGTCAAATTTTGATTCAATCTAGTACGCAGATACCTATTAGCCGCATTGTCAGAGAATCAAAACGCAGAAAGGGCGATTTTCTGTTTCTTTGATTAGCGGCTACCCTCGCAGTTGTTTCGTGAACAGAAAAAGAGAGAAAGTCTCTTTGTCAAAAGACGTAAGATAAATGCCTTCAATGAAAGCCCATATCACAGTGTATATCCTAAAGCTATATGGCAAACTGGACTGGCAACAAGCTAGCGCATAGCTTTTTCTAGCCTTCTTTATTTCTTCCCTGTTTGAGTGCTAGCTTCTTGTTTCCCGTGCTAGCATCCAGAAGCTTCTGCTCGCGAGCCGAACACCGCGAAAGGAGGTGGTCGAGGGTGTTGCGTGCTTCCGTCATAACCGATCCCGGCTTCATTGACACGAGAAACCAAAAGTGGCTCGCCCCGTCCCGTCAGGAATCGGATGAGGAAAACGGCGGAGCGAGGAACAGCGTGCCTGAGCTTCGCCTTTCGCGACTCCCTTATTTTTCTCGCTCTATTTGGTTCCCGACGTGGACTCAGCGCTGTAGGCGAAAGGAAAGGAGAAACGAGGGGATAACGTCCTGAAAAGGGCAACAAGGGTGCGGGGAGGAAGAAAGTGGAGGAGGGGGTGTCCCGCAAGGCCTGACTCGGCCTCATTAGTCTGCGAGCCGGAGGGGAAGAAGAGGCAGCGTGGCGAGGGTGGCGCCAGCGGTCATCCGTCATGTGAGTGGTCCGCCGTGACGTAATCAAGCGCCGCCAAGTTGAGGTCTACGGAGGGAAGAAGGGTGGGTGGGGGACAAGAGGCAAAAAAAAAAATAGAGACAGAAGTACGAAGACAGTCAACAAGCAGCAGGAGCGCGCTGATGTCAGCGTCCACCGTGTGCCGAGCCGACCACTGTTGTGGTCGCAGGCGGGGGAGGGAGTATGACTAGGGACGATAGGGAAGAAAAAAGGAAGTGGTTCTGAAGAGGAAAGCTCTATGCTGCTCCGGGAGCCATGTTCCTCCCGCTGGCCCGCTCCCAATGGGACCTGGGCGCAGCCAACGTGATACCTCGAGATCTTTTCTTCCGCTCCCACCTTCCCCAGCCAGCGCGTGTCTCTTGTTGCGGCGAGAGGTGCGATGGCTTGCCTGGCTGCTCTGGATCACGTGCCTAGTTGGCCTAAGAGCCTTGGCGTCGTCTCGATGAGCACGGGGGGCTCCGAAGGCAGAGTGCGAGGTCGGGATGAGCGGAACGAGGTGCTAAAGAAGGCGAAGAAGGATGCGCCGGAGATCGGGTCGGTACCTTTACTTATGTATGGTGGCCACCGCCTGGTCTGGGGCAGCATCGTAGCGTGCACCTTGCTGACAGCCACATATCACCCAGAAAGAAATAGAACGTGTGCTATGTTGCGTAAGTTAGCGTAGATGGCAGCCTATTTTCTGGCATCGTACAATAGCAAGGCGTTCGGCTTTAAATGTTTCAGATAAGAAAGGCGGTTTATTATGGGGAGGGGGCTTCGCAGCTGCAATAATTGCAGCCTCAAGCAAGGTGTTGTTCTTTAGCTGCTCACAATTACTTTCAACGTGGCTTGCAGCATGACAACGGGGACTATGACACGTGGTGCAAATTAGGCAAAAGCTTGAATGTATTCAAAGGGCGTAATGTTTGAAGGAAATTTCTTGAATATTATGCAAGTGATAGCCTGTAATTGCAAGTGTACAGAAAAATTTTCAATGTTCGCGTATCGCTCCCGCACTTGGAGAGATTCTCTGCCGAGATAAATTTTTTTGGACGATAATTCCAACCATTACGCTTGAATTTGACCAAACTCTGCTGTAGAATTGGCGCACTTCAGTTGTATAGGTACATGTGCTGCCACTTCCCTTCTGAAATAGTTGTGAGTGCAGCGCCGTTCAGCCTGCGACATTTCCTTTGTCCGCTTTGTTAACGCTATACGTTCACTTTCTGCAGGCTAGTCAGCGTGAGCTGACTAGCCTGCAGAGAGCACATACCGCTAATCAGCAACTTTTTTCAGTGCAAAAACCATTTTTGCCTAATTAGGGTATACCCTCATGTTGTGGTTGGTTATTTTCACGCTGCACTGTAGATTGCTAATTCAACTGGCTGTGTTCGTAACGTAGCTCACGGGCATGCTATTTCACCGCTGGTAATGAGTTGGTTTTACTATAATTAGTGTCAATATTCTCAAAACCGGGGCCAACCTAAAAAATTTAGCAATTCACGCATGTTGCCGCAAGAAGCTGGGTTGAAGTCACAGCGTTTTATATGTACTATTTGTCGTTTCAACCTAAAAAAGATAAAGGTCATTGTTCCTGAGCGCGACCATGGGTGTGGAAAGGATAGAATGATTAAAAAAAATAGAGCGCATAATAATGTAGATGAAACCAACGATGTGGCACATAACAAAACTATACGACCCCTCTAGACATTATTGTCAATTATCAGGTGACGGTGTAACGCACACTGTATCCGACCCGGGAGTTTTTTCATACTGCTTCTACAGCGAAGCTATATATGGCTAGTCTCCAGCGGATCGATGTCCATAGACCAAAAATCGTGGGCCGATCCCGAAGATTGTGCAATAGCTGGCCGACCCACGGCGGAGGGGAAGCAGGTTTCAAGCACTCCGCCAACTTGCAAAAATAGCCTTAATATCTTGGGTTCAAATACAATCCGTACCAGATATTAAGTTGATAAGAACAGATACTATACTTTCACCCGCGTCGGCCATGTCTACATTCGCACCGCCCTCTCTCTGTCGGCGTTCCAAGCGCTTGCGTATCTCCTTTATTTTCCTTCCGCTCTCACGTGAGGGCGGTCTCGTCGAAACGTCACACGTGTCTAGTTTCCTCCGGCTCCTCAGGGCGGCGGTCCCCTCGTCCACGCGAATGCATATAAATATCACGGTAAATTAGTCCGTACCCATGTTCAAAATCCCGTGTCACCTCTGTGTCATATGCTAAACAGGTTCGCTGGTAATCCTCCCTCACAGAGTGGAATGGCTCATAATTTTTTTTGTTAAGTGCCAGAGACAGTAGAGCACATACGTTCATACGTTCCGCTTCGACCAATACGTATGGGAGCGGCAGGCTTTGGCCTGCTTCATTAGCACCAATTGGCAACAGACCATTGGTTGAAGACTCCCTGTTGAGCCTTTGGCTGCACTTTCCGTTAACAAAGCGAGCCCTGAGGGCACTTCTTGAATTGCTGACCGACACGGGTTTAGTTTCGTCGCAGTGCAAGAATTTGCGTATATTTCCGCCCCAAATTGTTGTCTTCCTCGTCACTCCTCATAAAACTCATTTTCTACTTTTGTCCTCTGAGTGCTGCAGCACACTAGCAGGCATTTACGCCAGACTGACTTCCCTGCCTTTCTTGAAATAAATTGTCCTTTTCTTTTTTTCTCACGTGCTTTATATCCCTGCTTCATTCATCTTGCCCTGAAAGAAACTACAGTAATGGCTGCTTCACCTTTTTTTGTTAGCTTAGAATTATCTTAAATGCCTTTAGTAAACAGAAAGGTGAAAATGTTTCTTGTGGCTGCGCACACGTTATTGTGATAGTTAATGTGTGTAAGTACAAAATAAACTAAAACAGTATTCACACAAACAACTTCGTCATGTGTCGAGTGATGCCTGTTGCCATTTCTTTTTCTTTTCTCCGATAAAAGCGTGGTGCCATTCAGCTCTAGGCTATGCAGACAATGAGTTACGCCCACTCATTTACTCTTCTCGGAGGCGTGGTCTAATCGTAAACAACACACCGTGGGCGCAAATGAACGCGGGTCGAACAAACAAGCATTGTGTGCAATGCATCACCACAAAATTTAGTGCCGGCACATTACGTGCGACGAGCGGTGCAACCAACAGCAAGCGGCTCACGTTCCAACCAGAAAAAAATACAAAGAGGAAGCGGACAGTTGGTACAGCTTGAAAAGTTTACTTCTAAGAAGAAGAAAAAAAAGATGTTTGGGCTTTACAAGTAAATTAGGTGGAAAACAGCTGGATAAATAGAAAGGAAAAATAGAAACTAACGGGGGAACTGGATTATTTTCAACAAGAGAAAATCCCCACAGCTCTAGTCCCTAGCGCAAAACATGGCCGAAGGGCGGAATCGTTTTGTCTATGCTCGCTCCCTCGACTAACGCGTTTAAGCGTGTTTACTTTTCCAAATCCAGTGCCGACCGGAAAAGCCGAAGGCGCCCTGAATTTTCAAGTGGGCGAATTTCTCGAAGCGTTCGACATTTCGTGGCTTGTTTTATACGGCCGAGGAGCGTCGTTGGTTCCAGAGAGCATTCGCAGCGTTCATTGTCTATGTGCGCATTTTTTTTCTAACAGCAGCGGCGCACAGCATTTTTCTCCGTGCTGTTTGCCGATTTTTTTTTCCCGGTTGGGGGAAAGGAGGGTCGAGGTTTTCAACTTTTTTTGGCACTAACAAAGTGAATCGCTGTGTGCAGTGGACAGGACCAGTTGTTTTCAATGAACGTACTTCTCATCCAGTGGGGGCGAGTGCGAGAGATGCGGGCGCAAATAAGGGTGATGCGAGAAGCCGAACACGTCCGTAGAAAAGACCACCGAAATCCAGCGCAGCGCTGGAGGTCATGATGTGAGCGCGAGAGCAGACAACCAGGAAGAACAGAGATAGACACGAAAAAAAAAAAATTAAAACGAGAGAGAAAATTCGTGTACATCACGTCAAGCATTCAAAAGGCAAAGAAAGCGCATCGTTAGAGCGTGAGCCTTGGCTCTAACCCCCTTTTCTTTTCTTTCACGCGTTGTTCTTGTCTTGTCCTGTTCCACGCCCTTTGTTTAAACCGTAATAATTTGGACGGAATCGTACATGATAGCCGTCGTTGAAGAAACTAGAATGCGCGAAAGTGAAAGTAAAGAATGAAATAATTGCAGCAAGCGAGTCCGTGTTACAAGACCCTTATACAGACCATCAAGGATCTATGCTCGCCATTTTACGGATAAGCTCATCCATCGCGCAGTCAGATTAACAAGCCTGGTAATTTGAAAATTCCAAAGAACTGACTATCTGTGAAAAATTTATTAACATCCAGCTGTGTTAGTTGCTTCAGCGAGAACATTTCAGGTGCTTTTAATCTTGAAGATATGCTACAAGCATTCGAATCACGAAATGATTGTGGTATATTAACAAAATAGCAAACTAAAATTCACCGCTGACACCCGCGTTACGCGGCAATGAAAGCAACACTTCTTCACGCTGGGATGCAGTTCTACGCAGACCCAGATTCGAAGAACAGTTATGGGCTGTTCAACGGGCCCGCGACGCGGCGGAGAGGCTCGGCCTCTCTCTCACGACGAGGAAGAGGCCCGCTGCGCGCTAACGTGTAAAGGACCACAATAAAGTCCGCCCGTCCGTCCATCTGCACAGTTATGTATACCACATGAGCCCTAACAAATATATATATATATATATATATATAGTCATATAATGAGAAGCCAACAAACACTGACACCAAGTACAACATAGAGGAAATTGCATGTGCTTAATAAATGAAACAAAGTAATGATAAATTAATGGAAATTAAAGTGGATGAAAAAACAACTTGCCGCAGGTGGGAACCGAACCCACAACCTTCGCATGTCGCGTGCGATGCTCTACCAATTGAGCTACCGCGGCGGCGTTTCCCCATCCACTTTCTTGGGTATTTATGTGTACTAGTAGAACCCTGGGAGTGTTAGCCAGCGCCCCCACTCACAGACCTTGGCGGCGGACGTGGAACGTCTTTTTTGCCGCAGGCGTCACGAGAACGTGATCTTTTCGGGTGAAGGCAACTGGTCAATAAACCCACATATGCTACCTGAAGGCATCAATGTTGCCGGATTCGAGACCCTCGTTATGTAATAAACGAGAAGAAAGGGGGTTAACCGAGGGACCCGATATTAATTAGTCATATAATGAGAAGCCAACAAACACTGACACCAAGTACAACATAGGGGAAATTGCATGTGCTTAATAAATGAAATAAAGTAATGATAAATCAATGTAATGATAATGAGGGTCTCGAATCCGGCAACATTGATGCCTTCAGGTAGCATATGTGGGTTTATTGACCAGTTGCTTTCACCCGAAAAGATCACGTTCTCGTGACGCCTGCGGCAAAAAAGACGTTCCATGTCCGCCGCCAAGGTCTGTGAGTGGGGGCGCTGGCTAACACTCCCAGGGTTCTACTAGTACACATAAATACCCAAGAAAGTGGATTCGGTTCCCACCTGCGGCAAGTTGTTTTTTCATCCACTTTAATTTCCATTAATTTATCATTACTTTATTTCATTTATTAAGCACATGCAATTTCCCCTATGTTGTACTTGGTGTCAGTGTTTGTTGGCTTCTCATTATATGACTAATTAATATCGGGTCCCTCGGTTAACCCCCTTTCTTCTCGTTTATATATATATATATATATATATATATATATATATATATATATATATATATATATATATATATATATATATATATATATATATAAGCGCTTTTTTCTCTCTTCTGCATTTTTTCATTGGAAGAATTAGTTGCCTCTCAACTAAGTCGCCCACTGAAACCTTCGTTCAATTCAACTGTAACGCCTGATATTGTCTTCGAAGTGCTTTGTAAACACTTACACATAGCCTGAAAACTAATTGAGCTCTGTTTCTTTCTGTTTCTGTGTAGCGTTAGTATGTTCTCTGTGCACGCAGGTACAGCTGTTTGATTTTGTCACTTTTCGACCACGCGTGTAGGAAAGATGGCAGATGGCTGATAGATTAATTAATTCGTCAATCAATTTTCTTCCGCATTTTTCAGCCATAAGAGCATGACACAGTATGATAATATCATACATACAATACAGTTGGCTGCCGAATAGATTTAGAGGCACCTATAAGCAAGAGCATACGTGCGTGCATCCCTCCACCCAGTTATATCACAGAACAAAGTTCTGCTAACAAACCCCGTGGACCGGTCAGCTGCTTCGGTGATTAGGACAGACGGGACAATATTACTCCTTCATCCTCCTTTCCTACGGCCACCTTTTTCTCGGTGCGCTGGCCACGGTTCACATACGGCCGGATGGCGACAAGATTGGCAGCAGTAAGAGAAATATAACAAAAAATGAAGATAAGGCTGGGCCGCTTGACACCTAGCATCCGTTTGCACGTCAACGCGTCCGGGCTAAGACCCAGGCCTCCAACCCCGGACGGCGTTTCAAGCGGTCCACGTCAGCTGTCATCACTGATGCCCGATTCGGAAAGGCCTGCCGCTCGCTGGCACCCGATGGAACGGACGCCGCAAGGCTCTGCCCGGTCGCCCCGAGTCACGGCATGGGGATTTATGGTACAAAGCCCCGGGGCTTCGGTGTGGGGCACGGTCAGCCGCTCTGCTGATCCGGTCCGCGGCCGCGAACGCTGCCTGCCCGAAGTCTGACCATGAATCATGCAGGGAAAGACGTGCGACACCGCAAGGTCGGCCACCCGGGAAGACGAAAAGATAAAAAAAAAAGAACGAAGAGCCGACGTAGAAGCAAGACGTCGCCGGAGCAGCGTCAAAAGCCGAGGCTGTGCACGGGGAAAGCGGGAGGGGGAGGCGACGCAGGCGACGTGCTCTCGCACAAGCGAACGAAGATTTTCGGAGGTGCGCAGCTTTGCCTTCACAATCTTTGTTCTTTCGTAGACGGAGATAAAGCCGGGCGGATTTGTCGCCGCGTACATGTTCCCCTGTCAACGCGCGTGTTGTCTGCCTGCTTGTCCGTTACCTCTGGTGTAATCCCGGCTTACGAGCCGCTTAGGCTAGGCCTGTACGGTGCTGCGTGGAAATGCCTCAACATTAAGCCGACCGGCAGTCGCTAAGGCACTCTGGGCACACGACGCCAGGAGTTTTCATGGTCGGCATTTCGTCTGCAGTCATCGCTTATTTGAAACAATGAGCACTTTTGTTTGTATGACAGCCTGTACTTAGAAGGTCATCGCAGAGGACGTCAAATGTAATGTGATGGTGTTGCAGATTTCCCTTATTCGCAACTTTCACGGCCTATAGGGGGCGCCACCTTAAATCCAACATGGCTGTCACAAAGATTAAGAACTAGCGCAGCCGGTGCAGTGCTGCGGTCGTCTTGCTCAGTGTCTTGTTAGTTCGCATCGTCCGCGGAAGTTGCGAATAATGGATCTTCAGTTTACACGCCCGATGTCGTTAGCCTGCATAATGGCCCACATTGGGCAAGCAGAACGCAGGATTCGATGCTTGATTGAAGGCGAAGAAGTCTTAAACGCTGGTCATCTTGTGTGCTGCGGCATGAAAGCGTGCACGTCGACGTCCGTCACTGTTGAAGGGCTCTGCATACAAACTTCGCAGGTTCGAAGCAAACCACATAAGCTGTGGTTTCAATTTTACAGCAACGGCGTTATCAAGGTAAGTCACCGTGCTTAGCTTTTGCTATTTTATTAATTTGACCGCTTTGAACGGGTACCCTAACCTTTGTGGTGCTCTCTGCAAGTTGTTACTTCTACAGCTTGAATAAGCCACCGTGTCGAGAAAAAAAATCTTCCTCGTGTTGCGCGACCGAAGTTCTTTACATCGACGGCGTGAAAAGCAGCCTTAAAGCAGCGTTTTCTGTGCGAAATTTTTTTTGTCTAGTTATCCCTGCCTGTTCACAAAGCTGGTTGTTGAACACGAGAAGTAAACAAAAAGCCATGCCTGACCACTTTTTCGAGTTAATACGATAACCGTTCACCCTTGCAATGCTGTGCAAGCGATAGCCTTGCGGTAGTTTTACGGCCTGCGTCAGTCCTACCGCGACTTGCCTAGACAGGTCAAGCGATATTACCGGTCCGCGGCAATGCTCGCTTCATTCTTCGAGTTATCTTTATAAAATAAACTGTCAAATAAATTCACCGTGAATCAGCTGAGGGTTCGCTACGCGACCACTGCACAGTAGTTTAACGTTTGTTAGACAATGATTTGTTACCTTACGAGTGCAGTCCTGCGCGCCTGTGCTCACGTTGCAGCCGCGCATCGAAGTAGAGTGGCAGTCGACAACAAGCACGAGCTTCACGTCCCTTTACCCCTGTGTCACATTGCTTCGATGCACGGCCTTTGTCGGACACACTGGCCCCTTGAACATGCTCTAGATACGAGTGGACGACCATGTACAAAGGTTTGAGGGATAAAACTGTTCCTGTACTGTCAGGGAAACCATGTCAATAAAAAGCTAATAAGTGTAAGTGGTCATATGTGCTTCATATGCTGGAAGTGAGGCAGCACAAGAACAATTTTTTGTCGACTGCCAATCCATTTCTGAATTTTGTCTGACTGTACTAAGGAGCAATAAATAAATGAGCAAAAGTAATATTAATGTATTTTATAATACAGGCTGTACCTGATTCTATAGTTGTTGGGCAAGTGCAGTGATTGATTATGCAAAATACCTGTTGTTTCAGGGCCACTGTACCTGCAAGGCCGGCAACTCGGCACAGTGTAAGCACATGCTTGCAATGTTGTTGTCTGTTCACAGGTAAGGCTTTTCATCGAAACAGTTAATTTTTTAAAATTTGTTCCAAGCACACTGGTTACCTTGCTGAAGTTGCTCGAAAAGAGCAAAATTTCAAGACATAAACTCGTTAACAAATGAAAACAGAAAAACAAACTTTATTCAAGATTATACGGACATTCACTTCATGCAGCCAACAAATTCAAAGATAAATAGAAACACTGCGCCAGTCAGCATGTCAACACAGCTAGAGCAAAGGCTTGAATATGTTCCTGGAAGCATAATATACAACACCATAGAAGTGCTGAGGAAATTTTGAAAAAAATAATGCACCTGACAAGTGTTGATACATTAAAAGCAATGCTGATGACACGAATGAAAACGAGTGATCAGAACTTTTCCTTGAAAGCAATTTGATATTTGTTAGCGCACATTCCATTCCCTTACCCATTGAAGGATTGCCTTAATGTGTCAGAATAAATATGTGAGGATTATTCTTTACTTTCTGTGCGTGTTTCTTATTTTTTTTGTCCAATTTCAATTTGCAGCAGCACTTAGCGCTTCACTTAGAACAAAAAAGAATTTAAGGTGTAAGAAATGGGCTCAGCTGCTGACAGCAGGGAGACATACCAAGATCACTTGGAGGGTCTGCAATATTATAAATCAGATCTTTACGCACCTAGTCTCATTACTTTCTCTTTTGTCATTGGTGGCAATTATGCACTGGTTTGCGTTCATGAGCTTTGTTACGCATACAACTGGGCTAGTAGGTTGCCTGTGTACAAATCTTAGGGAAATCTGTGCACCTTTCAGACTCAAATGGAGTCAAGTATTGCACGTGTTTAACCAAACTGTTTCCTTCAGCATAATTGGGGACGTTACAGCTTGTTTATTTGCAGCTTATGACATTCACATTACGACTAATAATGCTCAATGATGTTATGTTTTCCTGAAAGCAATGGTGTAGCTTTGATTTATATGTCATATTGTGTAGTACTCTTTTATGTTTAATCAATATAACTTATTGCTTATGTGCCACACAGGTCTGGGATCGAAAACCTTGAGCAGCTTACCTCAACAGACTTGAAACAAGCATGGGGAAAACTGAAATCGATGCCCCTTTATGAGCCAAGGAGGACAAGAGATCTGTGCCATGTACAAGGTGCACCAAGACTCCATTTAGACAGCGGGAAGCTAGACGAAATACGTAACAAGATGATTGCTGTTGCTCCGAACAGCACGCTTGCACTGCACAGCAAAGGGCGGTGCTCATTTACCCATGACAGCGCTCAAGAACCCAGCATGGAAAATGCCAAACCAAATGTAATAAGCCCTATATGCAGGGTATTGTTTCAGCACATGGATTTGTGCCAACAAGTGCGAACGTATGAGGAACTTCAGTTCCATGGTGTCGCCTTTAAAGATGCCACCACACTGAAGATATACAAAGTAGCCAAAGAACACCTCGCTCCTCCTGTGTATCGCTTTTATTTAACGCATACTGCCGTGACACAGGAGGAGGCAGTTGAGATCTGTTCGAGCACAGTGAGCCAAAATGACACCAAGTGGCACCGACAGAGGATGCTAAGGATTACTGGCAGCAAGTGCCACAGCTTATACAGATTTCTGCCGACCAAAGAATGCACATGGGATCAAAAGATCTTGAAATACTTAACTAAAACCTTTAAGGGTAATGATGCCACACGCTATGGGAAATCGTGTGAAAGGCCAGCCACTGAAGAGTACACTAGAAAGTCTGGAAATGAAGTAACAGCACTTGGCTTTGTCATTAATCCTGTCATTCCATGGTTAGGCTTTAGCCCAGACGGTGTTGTTTTTAAGAATGGTCAACCTTCTGTGCTGCTGGAAGTGAAGAGCCCCGTTCGGGGAAAGCATGCAAAAATTTGTGAGCTCATCAAAGAGAAGAAGCTACCATACATTATTTCTGACAGAGAAAACTTCTCTCTTCGGATAACGCACTCATATTTTTCGCAAGTGCAGCTTGGCCTGTTTCTTCTAAACCTCCAAGTGGCGCATTTCATTGTTTACAGCCAAGTGGAATCCCTAATGATCTGTGTAAAAAGAGACGACCACTTTATTGACAATCTTGTGCGTCGATTGCAATATGTTTACTTTGAGCATTTATTGCCGCAGCTCGCCAAATATGAAAAATAAGGTCATGGCCCTCAACCCTATGACGACCTAAGTGACTGTACTGGTCACTTCAGCCTTGTGCATTGTCCAAGGTCAGCTTAGACGTCTCGACTATGCTCATGGCTTCCCTTGACTGTTGTTTCTGCTAAAGTTGCCATTCCTTGTTCCTTTTGAACAAGTCGCTTGCCTTGTTTTTGTCAACAATTGCTGTCACGAGCTGAAGTAGAAGAAAAAGAACAGAGAAGAAGGAAGAGGAAGAAGGCTGACGTGGCCTACAAGGAGAGAGGTGGCAAATGGCAGAACACCGCTAGAGGAAGAAGAAAGAAGTCGGCTAAAGCACTGGGCGAAGGCGCTGAACCAAGGACGGCTAGATTGAAGGGTTGAGCTGGAGGAGGACACTGGTGGCTCTGCACCAGCCGGGTTCGATCCTACACGCCTGCGGCTGTAGCAAAGGCTTGGTCCGAGGACAACGGTCCCGTCCTATGCTATGTGGACAACCTCACCGACGACAACGCTCGACAAGCTCGACCTATTCTACGGAGACAGCCCTCAGCAGAGATGCCAGTGGTGCACCGTGCAATGCGGAGGAGCTGCACTGACTCGGACATGTGAGCGCCACACCGCACGTGACTTATTAGGACTTGAGAACTTGCGAGACTATTTAAGAACTCTGGAAAGATATTAGTGTGAACGAGAGAGATCAAACTCAGTGTAACCATTGTTGCGGATGTATGTAAATGTGTTGAGGACTTATCGGTGAGATACATTATGTATGTGTTTGGTGCGTCGGTAACCGTGACACTTGCGCAGAGGTATTCATCTCAACACTGACTTCGGAAAAGCTGTTATTTTTATTTTGTGTATGATCTTTCTTTTGCTCATGTATGCTTATGTTACTGAAAGTTTTATGTAACACGTGCATACTTTTTGCACTTGAATTATGTGTGTCCATGAATTAAAATATTTATTGCTGCTCTACTATGTATCGTTTACTCATCTTTAAAGTTGGGTGTTATACGAGCTGTTGTCAAAAACATTGGGGCAGTTACCCAGTCCAGCTGCTGCTAAAGCAGCTCTTTTGTGACTGCCTCATCCTTAACAAAAATAAAGGTGTGACCTGGTTTGTTGTATTTTTTTATTGTACAAAAATAAATATTGTATTTTTGGTTGTACAAGATATTTGCTGTCTAAGCTTTAAATAGTTGGAACCTTTTTTCAGCTAATATAGGGGCTGACAAATTTACCATCCCGGCAATTATGATGAACACTTCATCAGCCACAGCTAACATTTCCCATGGCAATGGATCCTTCAAAATTCGAAACAGTTTCATGCGCTGTATCGCCCTCTCTACATGGACCCTGGCCCTTGCAATCTGAACAGTCTTCATGGCGCCTTCTTGGGAGAACTGTGTTTGTTTCCTCAAGAAGGGCGGCTGAATCACGCCAACACCAAGCTCGGTGCATCTGTCATCAATGTTGAAACCCTTGTCAACCATTAGGTCATCTTCAAAAGGCTGCAACTGGTCGAGAACACCAGACACATTAACACAAGCCTTATCAGAAGCCCGCCCACCAAAAGTGTCGCTGACAAACGTGATGAGAGCACCAGGGGACACGCCAATTAGGACTTTCACTGTGTGGACACCCTTATAATGGGAATATGTCAGTATACGGCATGAGGCACAGTGCGATTTTTCAACTTCCACCTCTGTACAGTCAAGTACAACCCTGACGTCTCCGAATGCTGCAAAGCAATGCGGCTGATTTTTTTTTTTATCTCCTCAGCAGTTGGCCATGGAACTGCTGCCTCGAGGACAGCGGCCAAAGGGCGAACAGTGCCATAAAAGTACCTGTGTACAGTTGCTTCGGAAATTGCAAACAACACCGCCAGGCACTTAAACGATAAAAACGTCTTGAGGCGAGCAAGAACAAGTATTACGCGCTCTAAGACACTACACTCGGTGCTGAGTGTGTCAAGTTTTGCAACGGCCTCTGACAAGTACATTA
Organism: Dermacentor albipictus; assembly: GCF_038994185.2. NCBI lineage: Eukaryota > Metazoa > Arthropoda > Arachnida > Ixodida > Ixodidae > Dermacentor > Dermacentor albipictus. The sequence goes on from NC_091821.1 coordinate 370,034,413, forward strand.
ACAATTCCGCAGTTTCTACACCTGTGAAGGCTTTTATGGCAGCATCTGTCGAGAGAAAGTCAACCAATGTGTTCCTTCTGGCTGGTGATGAATCGGTGCAGACTTGAATGCCAATGTCAACACACCGACAACGCCTATCACTGAGGGCAAGGAGTGCATCCAATGCAGACCGTTCGAGGCTTGTAGCTTCACTCAGTGTTGTCCCAAGCCTTTGCAGTGCTATAGCGGCGCCTTGGTCAAGCTCGGTGACTGGGTTGCTTTCAAGCTCTGTTGGTACCTGAATTGAACAAAACCAGCAATGAATGAACCAAACTACCCTAGTAAATGATGTAATATTCTAAAAATACTTCCAGTAAGCAGAGAGTAACATCCATAAAGGAATTCCTAGGGATAAAGTTCAGCATTAAATGAATGACGGGTGATAACATGGCACGTGAAATGCACAGAAGTATACTTACACTAACAAAAACTACAATTGTACCACAGCAACAAGTGCATATCGTGAAGCTGGAATAAGCTTTCTACTCCATGTTTAATTTATGCTCAAACTGAATTAATTTCTCAACATGGTTTAGTCAGCTTACCTTAGGATTTTGTTTTCTCTATCAAAGAATGAAATATATTCAGGCTTACAATTGTGAACTTACATTTTCCGAACTTTCGATGTTCGGCTGTTGTGCTGTACATGACCCCAAAGGCACATTTGACGGCCCATTTTCGGTTCTGCACACAGCTGCAAAATAAAAAATTCCAGGCTTTTTGAAAATTACACCTTTCTTGACATGTAGTGCTGTCAAGTTATGAACACAATATAAAGGGAATTGAGTAAGTGTGCTTGTTCCTTCTAGTCCAGCAAGCATGAGGGCAAATAGAAAATGCAAACTCGTGTCTATACCAATACACATTTCACAACGTTCAAGGTCTGCACTTGCCGTAAACAATTTAACGTCTCTCGTAGATTTAATTGATGCGTACATAGACTTCTAAATTCTTTCTTAAGGAGAACTTATTTAATTTGTGTTAAGGATACTTCTGCAACAAAAGCATGCTAATGGTACTATGTGCCACTACTTATTGCAGGAGAGAAAGAGAAAAACAACATTATTTATCCCATATTAAAGGGAAATGGGCTACAAGAAGAAGGCGAGGGAGGTTATCCTACTCGCGGTAGGTTTCCTCTACCACTCAGCCCACCTCAGGATAGCTTCCTGGACTTCGGGGTTGTAGCTACGCATGGCAGCCTCCCACAGCTCCCTACTACTTGAAACACCCCAAAGGTTAGGGGGAGTGGAGTGGTTCTTGCGTTGCCACATAATGTGGTTAACGTCCGCTCTGCTAGCAGGACAAAACTTGCAGGCTGAGGTAGGGTATATTCCCGGGTAAATTTTGTGACCTAAGGCAGGAGATAGAAAAGTGTGAGTCTGTAGTTTAGGCAATTCTGCCTTGCGGAGACCTCCGTGCTTAATGTACACCCTTCCTATAAGCCGTGTGGTGTTGTCTACGCTGGCAGTAACCGATTGAAGTGTATACGTATTGAGTCGGTTAGATTGAATGTGCATGCCAAGTACACAGATTTTGTCTACTACGGGAACTTGCTTCCCGGTAATGTTAATCTGAATGTTGGGCATATCTAATTTATTTGCGGATAGAAGCAACAGCTCAGATTTGGCTCTTGTAGCTCTTGAACCCGGCCCTCGTAAGGTATCTTGAATGTAGCCATCCGAGCTACCCTTAATCCATAGGGTAGTGTCGTCTGCATGTAAAGAACATTGGAGATCCGGTATTTGTGCCAGCGTCCCAGCAGTACACTTCATAGCTAGGTCAAATAGAAACGGCGAGAGCATGGATCCTTGAGGAATGCCAAAGCTACCCAAGGTGATTGGGGGAGAAGTTTGATCATTGAGACTAAAGACAGCTGTGCGATTGGTAAGAAATTTGCTGATGTATTCATGCATTTTTCGACCACAGTTAATAATATTCAATTCACGTAAGCTCGATCCATGATCTATGTTGTTGAATGCACCGTGAAGGTTGAGTCCTAAGATGGCTTGGGTATCTATACTAAATGTAGCAGTAAGAAGGTCATGCTTGAGCCTCAGCATGGCATCATGCAGGACAACTTACGTTCAACGCAGAACAAAGACAAGACGGGTTGGGGAACCTCAGTTCAACTTAGGCGAGCAACTTACATGCCCATGATCTTGCTGATGCCCGCAAAGATCTTTCATGGGATGCTTGCTTCGAAGCTTCATCCACAGCGTCAAACACCCGGACAGGAAGGCACCTAGATGGAATTGCTGTCTTTTTTAAGCGCTTCCGACGTGGTGTCCAAACAGCTGGGTCTTGGAAAAAAAAAACGCATGTACTGGCGATATGCACTAACAGGGATGCATTAGACTCTCTGAACTGCAATCAGTCGAAAAGACCACAGAAGCCAGAATAAATTGCAAAAATATGCCTCCCAGAATGCCACCAAACTTGCTGCCCCTCACATCTCCGGTAATTGAACATTCGTGAACCAGCCATTCTACTCAAGACAATTGCGGCTACAACAAAAGGTACATGAAGAACTTCGGCGCTGAAACTGCTTTTTCTCTTTGCTTGCGTTGGGCTTCCCCGAATCTGGCTATGTCTCGTTCGAAGCAGAACACCCGCACTTACGTCGCAGTAACTGACGGCGATAAATGTCTCATGACTCTGCACAAATGAGCAACTCATCTCTGTTCGAAAATGGGTGTAAAGTCAAGCCGACGTTACAGAGCACAAATTAAACGAACGAGCGGTGCATTCGAGAAAAAGAAATTTTGAAGCAGGTACAAGGCTTTACGGAGAATGTTTGTGCTCCAACGTAGCCGCAATTACACGAGTGACAAAAACGTAAACATCAATCATTCCACAACATATTCGAGTTACGATTCTGTATTATTTCTTTCCCTGCTATGCCTGCGTCTTTATGGAGGTACGTCTATTCGCGATTTGAAGTGATCGGAATCGTCACTCACCTGTCGTATTCCAAAAAAAGTCCTCCGGCGTGAAGTGCGCGCTGCAAACCTTCATCGCTTCGGTAACAGCTTTACCGATCCGCAGCTTAATAATCCATTTCTTTCTCATGGACGCAGCCGTGGGGAACGAGTGTAGACTCACATCACCTACCGCATAATTTTTGCATTGCGGCACACAGCAAATGCGGTTGCTTCTGTGTTGGCTCATTCTGAGCACGTTCAGTGTCCTTCAGCATCCCGCTGGAGCTTCGAACGCGCTAAAGCATCAACGAAAAGTAGAAGAAAAGCGGCGACAGCACCAACACGCTATGAGAACGGGCGGCAGCCATAATCGTTCGATTAGTACCGGCCGCCGCCGCAAGACGGCGCCACCGTACGTGAAAGTTGCGAATAAGCGAAGGCCAAAATGCTTGTTTTCTTCAGAAATCGCACCACGGCAAATTACGCGTGTTAATTAGCTTTACTCTTCCGCAGGCGCATCTCAGCATCTTGAGCTCAGCTCCGCATGACGGCAGAAACCAACGTAAACTTGTGTTAAAACTCTTTGCAGCACAGGCAAACGCTTCACGAGATACTGGCCGCAACATATCTGGTAGTATCACCATAGTTTAAGGACAAATGAATGCATCAGCGCGTCGCTCGCATCGCAGCATGATCAGGCTGAAGACTATGTATACCTGCTGAGCACACTCCGGTAGGCCTTACAACAACTACAGTGCTTAAAGCGTCAACCAATAAAGCTATGACCAATAGGTAGTGTCTAAAATGTGGCGGTTAGACATGTTTCTGACTCTGCGAACCATTCCCTGTGCATACAACCCGCAAATGTTCAGCCCTAGAAATCGGTTCCTGTCGTCACACACAGGAAGCCCTCACGGGGCGTGCATTTGGACACTACCTGCAAGCGTGCTCCCAGCAGCATATTTCAGTAGACCTATCGGAAAGCTATCGCTTGTCTTCGACAATCATCCTCCGAACGTTCCTGCATATTTGTTCTATTTTTCACGTACAAACGCTGAATCCGTGATTGGTGGAGCTTTTTCTTAACGATTCCGCTGACAGAACCGAGACGGGGCAGCGTTAGAAGCCATACGTCATTGTCGTCACCGCTGGAGTCTTGACAAGAGCGGCTGTCGGAAGGGGAGAACACGCCGGGAGATCAGAACGCGAGGAGAAGGTGGTCGGGTGAGGGAAACTAGCCGGCTGCCCAGCTCAGGAAAGCAAGCATCGAACCACGAAAGCGTGGCCGGCGCCTTGGCAGGTCAGAGATTTATGTGCTCCTCCAAATGACCGGCCAGATTGATTTGACCGGCTTCGCTTGGCTTCTTAATCTCGGGGCCCGCTTTCGCTGCGCTTTAGCTTCGGCGTGTTTCTAGGTGGTTGCCAGCGCACGCGCTTAGAGTCATGCGTATCGAGAACCGAGGAGGACGTGTTGCTTGCGTCCAGCCAGGAGTTAGGACCGGTATACTAGCTGAATACACTATAACGAGGCTTCGCAGCTCAGGCATTTCTTTTCTAGCTGACATGGACCGAAGAATAACCGTCTTTGCCGATATTAGGCGCGCGTTAAATGCAACTGCTCATCGCGACGACTTTCGTTAGCTGGCAAGCGCCACAACTGTCAATAAGAACTAATTCGTGCACCTTGCAGCCTGAGCTAATGGCTTAGTAGAGCCAGTTCACTAATACACGTGCGTGTTTCATGGCAAGTCGACCCACGTAGGAAATATGAAGCAGCTGTCGTGTCACTGTAGCTATGATAGAATAAGATATGGTAGTTCTGGCTGTCCGAGAGCACAAGCATGACCTTAGCAAGAGGCAAGACGTCACGGATACTCAGAGATGAACCTGGAACTTATTATCATAAGTAACAGGGCGCAGAAGCACGGAAAGAGAATAAATAGGTCACATCTAGAAATGTAAACGAACGTGCCATAACCGGCGCCCCTTGATGTTTTCCCCCTGGAACAACACATTGCAGGGTGCTAATCGAGATAAGTCGTTTGATAGAGACCGATGGTGGCGCTGTCTCCGCGACTCTAGCCTGATCAGCAGCAGTAGGCGCTGATCCGTGAAGAACGGTCCCAGCACTCCTTTTTTTCTCTTGGCATGTATTTTCAGCCTCTGTGGTATCATTGGCTAGCTCATTATATTTTTACATGCACGTTACTTCATTTTTGTTCTTCTTTATTTTTTCAGCGGCACCTATGCGAGCAGAAGCGAAACAGAGCCCACGAATGGGAAGGACAGTGGCCTGTGCATCCGCCGTTGTACGAAGCTTCGTCCATGGTGGCTGCATTAGTCAAGAAAAAAATAAGCCTTGCTTATAGAACTCAGGTTTGAACCCCGTCGGTTCATGACAAGGAAATGGGGCTGCTTCCTTTCTCTCCGCTTTATTGGATAGTTCTTCGAAGACCTTATTCACGTGTTGTACGGGCGCCGTTGAGAGCGACCCCCTATAGGTGTAGGTGTTTTGCATCCGGAGGAATCAGTGACGCGAGCCTTAAGTACGAGCCCCTTTATAAACTTTCACATGTGACTTTCACATTACGCGAAACTTTATTATGCTAGATCAAGCATACGTCCACCGTATGAGGCTCAATGTTCACATACGCTAACTTTACATGAGCTTTAGTGTGCATGTGCGCACATGTGATTCTGCTGATCTTGATTTGAATGACTTGATGATCAGTAGCCCACAGATTTCAAGATCATAAACTTAAACGCTATAAGCGTGTTGAACAAAACTCATTCCATGGAAAGTATAATACTGGAACATAATCACGACATATTAGCAATCAGTGAGACATCGTAACACAGTGATTTACTCATGTCAAAGTTACGCCATCAGGCTACATATTAGTAAGGAAAGATCCCAACAGGAGATGGGGGGGGGGGGAGAGAATAGCACTTACAATTAAAGGCGACATAGCATTTTCGGTTCCAGACGCTGCTGGCGATATTGAAGCCATCTGAGCAATGATCAGGCTGAAGAACGATGCAGTGTACTTTGGTGGTATCTAAAGAGCCCCGGTTCCCCTGTTGAGATTCTGACCAACTTGGGAAGTTTCATGGCTTCCAATATGCTCCACGTTGACAACATAATACTACTAGGGTATTCAACTTACCAGGAATTCAATGCAATTCTCACACCCCTGGTAGGAGCGAAGTAGCAAGTTGTGAGCAGCGTTTGGAACTTGAATTTCGTAACTTATGTCAAATTGTGTCTGATTACTCACGCGTCTTTATGGGTGCACTCTATATTCTCGACTTGGTATTTGTGTCCTACACCTGGAAGCGATTGTTAAACACGTTGAAATAAATGCGTGTATATCAGATCATAAGAGGATAATCTTAAACCACTTCCATCGACGGCGTCTAAGAAGATGTCGAGCTCGGCTCAATAAAGTTGTTTCTCTCTCTCTCTCTCTCTCTCTCTCGATATGGCGCCTGCCATATTACATAGTGAATCCCAAAATATAGTTTTAAATTTCGCAGCTGCTGATGACTTCTTATTACTAGAAAAGCTTGACTAATCCTTTGATACTTTTATTCTGCAAAAAATCAGATGGTAGTACGGGAAAGCTATGGGATGGTTTCTTTGCTGGTGGTTGCAGTGGTTGCCTATTCATTCCAAAGCGCATGACAAAAGTTGAAAAGATAAATTTTTGGATAACGCGTCAAATAATTGATGCCAGAAGGCGTCAGAAACGGAAACGTGAAGTATATCAAAAAAGTCTTAGGCAAGATGGGAGGAGTGCCATTCACGTTGTGAGCCAAGGCTTGAGTCATCTTATCAAAGCCAATTTTTGCTAATGTAAAACTCAAGAAGTTATTCAGTTCTGGCGATACATGAAGCCAACAGCACAAGCTCGTCTTACTGCAGTAAGCAAAGACCTACAATCTTGTACTGAAAACTTAAATTCCTGTTTCTCGTCGCTGGTTACCTACGACGATGGATTTTTGTCAAACGTTACTGAGACGTCCGGCGCAGCTCCTATAAGCGATATCGCGATGAATGAATACGGGGTTCTAGATTTGCTACTTCGTGTCGACAAAAACATAAGTTCAGGACCAGACGGAATACCAAAGGAGTTTATGTGTAGATATGCAGTATGGCTTTCAAAGTAGTTGTCAATAATTTTCCAGTCCTCGATAACTAGTGGTTGCTCAGTTCCGAATGCTTCGAAGCCAGCTATAGGCTGATAACGGCATACAAAAGTGGCGGTATTAGCGACTGTAAGACTTCCGTCCCATTTCGTCCTTACAAGTACCTACTCTAAGCTTCTTGAGCGTATTGTTTCTAAACATGTCTTGGTACGTCTTCATGATTACGGTATATTTTACAACCAACATGCATTTCGAATATGTCTGTCTACAATTACTCAGACTGGCGAACTCGTTCACGATTTCTCTCAACAATTAATTCCCGCTATCAGAAAGGCATATGTTTAGATTTGGCAAAAGCGTTTGACAAGGTGTCACATCCGAAGTTATTGCTAAAAATTGGCTCTATAATCTATGAACCCCAGCATAACACAGTGATTATTCTGTTATCTTTGCATTCGCAAGCAGCACGTTAAAATTCAAGATAAAAATTGAAATCTGCTAACGTTGTCTCCGGAGTTCTCCAAGGCAGTGTCTTGGACCCTCTTTTACTTTTGATTTTTATGGGTGATCTACACAAAGACATTACGGTAGAAGTACGGTTTTTCGCAAACGACTGCGCAATGTTTAATACGATAGCTACTTCTTCGGATCAACTAGAACTCAGTGTAAATCTACATAAAAAGAAAATGGTGCTGTGACTGGCACATGAATTTAAATGCGTCAGTCAGTTGTGATGACATCAAGCAGGAAGAAACATATTCTAGAGCATACGTACTCCACAGACGATCATAAACTTACCATAGTCGAGGAACTCCAATATTTAGGCTTATCAATAGCTTCTGATTTGAAATGGATTTTGCACATTGATAACATTTGCCCCAAGGACAAGAAAGCGTTGTGGAGCTTTCGGTGAAATTTGAGTACCGCAAGTTTTGAAATTAAATTCTTCGCTTACAAGGCACTAATACGGCCAATTTTTTAGGAAAAGTCATATGAGATTTCTATACAAGAAAGCAGTTACTTAAAAATTGATAAGATACAACGGCATGCATCCAGGTTTATATTTAATGAATATCAGCATTTGCGCTCTCCAACTGACCTTTGTAAATTAACCCGCCATACTGCACTGGAAAAAAAAAGTGAGTATGAAAGGCTAAATTTTTATTCTCGTTATTAAAGATAAAGTAAAAATCAACAAATCAATGTGCATTGAAATAAAATCCTAGGTATCAGCGAGACACGGCCACAGCATGTATATTCCTCCTCCCAGATCTCAGAATGGTTGATTTGGGTAAAATCATTTTTTTTTTCTTGGGCAAACAGATAGTGGAACGGGCTGCCTAACTGAATTATTTTGTGGACATGTGTAAGCTTTCTTCTGAAAAAATTTCAAATGACGTTGTGCTCCCCGACATTGTATAGGCTCACGGTAATGTTGTTCTTTTTTTTCTTTGTATAAAGTGATTTGCATCTCCTTGGTTGTTCATTTTTCTACTGTACACGTTGTTCGCGCCTTGCTGTCTGTGGAATGGCAGTGCCTTAAGTTTTAAAGTGTTTTTTTTTTGCCCCTGTAATAACCGTAGTTGGGTTGACTGTATAAACGAATGAATAAATGAAATGATCGAATGTAAATGTATATGGTCATGTTCGCGTTTGTGTGATCGCGGTGCACTGCGATTTCCTTTCTTGCCCAAACCATGGGATCGCGACAAGAGTCCAGTATAGTAGCTTTTGATAACATTTATTTTTCTATTCTTGTTATTGCAGAGGTCAGTGTCTGCCGCTCTCGCAGTGTTATGAAAACTAATTACACGTAGCATCAGATTGGAAGGTATGACAATGTTTAGACTTATTCGTCAGATGTGTTCAACGTACACAGTAGCTCAGTCATCATTGTGTGACCTGAAGGCAGTGCATGAAGTACACATAGATAAAAAGTGACACACATAGCATGCTTAACATCATTTACCGTGAAAAAAAAATTTTTCTCTCGTTTTGTCCAGACACCGAGGGAAGGAACACATTCATACTTCAAGGGTGAAATGCGAATTCATTCCCCAAATAAATGCGCAACAACGACTATACGACGAAGGGGACGACGATTGCATTGCGACTACACTTCGTAAGTGGTAGTCTTGAACGTTACACGACATCGTCACTTGAACAAAATTACACTGCCAGCCTTACGGCCTATAAACGGGTTTTCTAGGAGATCACTGTTTCGCGCAGTAAAAAGTGAAGGTGAATGCCACTTCACAGAACACGACTCATCTGCTATAACGTGTGCCTGGAAGACATGGCTTCGCCCCTCGTATAGCATTTGGTTCGTGTGATTTCTTCCGTCTGTAAATTTTGCGCCCTTGTAACCGTGACTCGTAAGCCTCGTCGAGCCGGCAGTTACTCTAAAGCCACAGCTTGCGGGAAAAAGTGGCCTGCACGCTCTACTCAAGTGCAACTTTTGTGGTTCACTTCCACCAACAGTCGGTTTCATTCGCCCTCGCGAGTAAGGCTAACCGCGGTCGTCCAGTGAGCGCGGACAGGAACAGACAGGAGAAAGCCGGGAGAGGGGCAAGAAATTTCACCTGGCGTCTGGGTTTGAGAGCTGATCACGACGTCAGCCCGCGGCTACCTACATTCCACATATTGGCGATGCTTACTCGTTTCCCGTGCTTCCTTCCAAAGGTTATTGGAACGCTCGCTACGCAGCGCGCCGAGCGCTAATTGAAACCGCACGAGCGTGGTCGCTCGTACGCTCGGTTGCAATGCGGTGATTAACGGCTGGCACCCGACGCCGTGCCGGTTTCGCGCCGCTTTCCAGGACAACTGGCCCTTCGCTTCCCTCGATCGCCAGAGGACGAATCACACACACACACATACACACGCACACACACACACACACGCACGCACACACGCACGCACGCACACACGCACGCACACGCACACACACACACACGCGCACGCACACGCACACACACGCACACAAACACACAAGAAAAAATAAAAGGAAGGAAAGATCACGCAGGCCTGGCTATCACTGTGGTATAGCTATAAGCACTTTGCCACATGAATAAGGACACTGTCCTGACACGCGCTCATTACAAGTGCTACATTGCGCGCACTGTTTACGCGTTCGCCGCCGTATAGGCGCCGATCACGTTTTTTCCTATTCCGTGACACCTGCTGTCGATGCCCTTTTCCTAGTATTCTTTCTTTTTGTCCGTGTTTCCTTGCTCGGAAGACGAAATTTGTCTTAGAGCTTTGCTAGCTGGCCAGCAATGTTAATCACTTAATCATCGGCGTACACGAACTCGGTTAAGTCCTTGGCGGCTATGCATTCGGGCCGGATTGTACAGGCATAGCCAGCAGCAAGGAGCGAACTGAAACAGAAGCCAACTAATGGCATTTTTGTTAGCGCGAAGGCAAGGTTTTTTCTGTTCTTTCCGGGTTCCTCGCGATTCATTACTCACACGTGTGATGTCTATTTCGCGTGACCTCACTAATTTATATCAGTGCTGCATTCGACGTTTATGATTGTGTTCCGACCTTCAGTGACGGATGATGTGCCTGGCGAAACCGATAAAGATAAGGATATGTGCATTTCTTCATGTGCATCTACTCAACAGACGCAGTACAATTACTCTCTTCTACGCGCAAATATGTTTATGAAGACCTAAATATACTCCTGCTCACTGATATGGCTGCGACGCTAAGCCCGGAGAAAATTTCTGAAATTTTTCTGGCGTTTCGTGATCGTACAAAACTATGTATTCGAAGTTATTTTTATTTCAGCCTGTTTCGCAACTACTGTACAAGCACTTATACGTCAGCCTTAATTTCGTACCTAATTTTAAGGCAAACTTTGTCGCGCAAAGCGTGCGGACGTGTAAAGAACAGTTAAACAAGCACGATTATTACCAATGAGAGAGAGAGAGAAAGGCAAAGGAAAGACAGGGAGGTTAACCAGAGATTATCTCCGGTTGGCTACCCTGTACTGGGGGAGGGGAAAGGGGAAGCGATAGGTGAGAGGGAGAAGGATTAAAAAAAAAGAAACTACACACACACGCACGTACACACAAACTGTTTCTGTGGGCACTGTCACGCAGCCCGCAAAGGCGTTCCTACTGTGATGCAGTGCACCGTACAATCCTGAGTCACACAGTGAAGTCACAATCTGTATATTACCAATGATATGCACACTTAAACAAATACACATCAATATATTGAGGAACAGGAGGTATGTTGTTTCTTTTTCTTCAATCTCGATTAGCTATAGGGAAGATATTAGTAAGATATAGGGAATATATAGGCTCACTTATAGGCTCATTTCTATGGCCACGTTAACAGATAATTACAAAGCACAACAACATGGTGAGCGGTCAGCAGCTTCGTTATTGTCTCGATCACATCCGCAATTAGACGTCGTTCGACATTTCAAAACGTCATTGGAACGTTCTGCTAATCAGCTGGCTCACATGCAGGAAAGTTGCGTTTCGTTGCACAACTTATTTTCACGCTGGGTCGTCTGACAGAACAATATGCCCCACTTTTATGAGAAATGTTACATCGAACAAGGCTTCCGTATGCACGGTATCCAAAAGGCCATAAATCTCACTACGTTGCTGATTGGTGCATTTCTTCGCGTCACGCTCGCGTCCCGGCCAGACGGGTTGGCGTCAAAGTTTGTATTTAACTTCGAGGAATGTGTCATACTTTTCGTTGCAGTGCGTGCAGCCTTTGTAGAGAGAAACGACGCTACTCCATGCATGAATGACGCTGACCTCGACCTTTTGTATCCGGACGGCGGGAAAGCTGCCGAAATGGAAAAGAAGTCTAGTTCACAAACTGCAGTGATTTCCACTGCTCAAAACTCAAAAGGCGCGATGTGACGTCGCCGTGGAAGACTCAGTAATGTTCTTACCACCATTAGCTTCATTAAGTTTGACAAAGGTTGTACCTTCTGTCCGGAATTAAAACAAAAAAGGCGCGGACCTTGATTTCCATGTTCATTTGGAGAAACACAACCCTACAAGTGTACTCACCACTGCGTTTCTTTTGGACTCAAAAAAGAAAGAAAAGCTCCCTCTGCAAGAACTTAGATGGCCGAGCAGTAAAATATATGGCATGTTATCGAGACGCCGGTAATAGTTTATAAACATCAAACACACTATCGGCACACGATCACCAACATCAAGGACGAGAGCGAGCTAGACTTCCGAGAAAGACACAACGCCTTATGCGGCACTCTGAAGGTGTACACCGAACCATAGATTCGCTCGAGAGTGCTGTCACGCAGCTAAACCTGTCTTGAGTAACGAACGTCCGAAACGCCATCGGACGCGCCAGTCAGAGCGCAATCAAGCAATCGAAGACCACTGAAATATCGCGGGCATAACGCTTCACGGCGACCAAGCCGAAGCTCAAACTCGATTGCCTGGCTACTATTTTCATCTTGTTCCTGCGTAAGAACGAATGTATAATATATGAGGACAAGAACATTCGAAAGACAGGAAGGAGCACTTCGTCATCAATGTGATGGTGGCAGCATGCTAATCTTTAAAGTCTGCCGCACAGGTCATATGACTCTCTTCATTCACTTCGTTCTTTATTGTTCAAAAGAAGCGCAGCGAACAATGTCGTGCACGTGCTGTGTGACTAGTTTAACATTTCCGTTAATACTTTATGAATGCTGCGAAAGTGAACGTCGGTTTTATAAACTCACTGCAAGTGTTCTGGATATAACTACATTGCGTGTACTTCTACATTGCTTCTAACCGAACGGCACAAAAAAAAAAGAAGCTTAAGAGGCCTCTAGGGTAGACTCTATGCGTGCTCCTATAAAGAAGCAAAGTCAGAAGTTCAATTATGGCTCGGGCAGGGAAACAAAACACCACCGGAGAAGTGTTAGGCGAAGACAACGCCATAAAGATGACAGGTTCGGATAATGAAGAATGGCCCTTCGCCGCACTCGCTTCACGGCTGCTTGCACGACGATGCTGCTGCGACCGCGGTCCAAAGTTTCAGAGGCGAGTCGAAGCGCAAATCTGGAAAAAAAACTAATAAAGCCGCTCATCAAAAGGGCAAATGAGTGGGTTGATAGTGAACATGACGAAACAAAAGAAAGATATTTATAGAAAATATAATAGCGACGAAGTTTGCAGACCTAAGCGAAACAAGAAGGAAAAGACGAGCTCTCTTGGGGAAGTGATGAAAAAAAAAAGTTTCTGGTTTTCGCGCCAGATTGACTTCAGAGGCGAAGAAGCCGCCGCAGCACCCTTCCTGGCTAGGAAGAGGCTTCGCCGCCAGAGACGGAAGGCGCGAGGCCGAGCCGAGCTTTGGGGGGGATGGCGTGCGTGTGATTGCAATTAAGGAATAATTTATCGATTTCGTTCGCTCCGGCGACTCAGGAGAAAGAGAGAGCGGCCGCGAGAGACGAAGGACCGGCTGGCTCTGCGCGCACCGAAGAAGAGACGGCTTCACAACACTCTGCCGCGAGCCCGAGAAAAGAGGACGAGTTAAGTGGCTTGCCTTCGGAGCAGGTGGGGGTGGGACGGCGAGTCGTAAGATAGACACAGTAAGAAAGTGTGTGTGAGAGAGAGAGAGGGAGAAAAGAGATTGTTTGCCGTTAGCTAACGCTCGGCTGTGCCAGTGCGAGGCGTGGAAGCCTCCTTCTCTGGAAGAAGTTAAAGTATAGTGGCGAAGCCGATTGAGCGGACGCCCGCTCGGGTGTGGTGGGCCGTTCGTGCGTGTGTTTTGCCGCGTGCTTGTGTGCGTGAGTATGTGTAGCGTGAGTCGACGACAGAAGCCGCTGTGCGCTGTGCGCTGGCGGTGTTCCTTCGGAAGGGGCGGTGAGCGAATGAGTGGCCGGAATAAGAGGACGAGATGGGAGATAATGAGCACTTCGCGGGCGCCGGACTTTGCTTAACCCTAAACAATGAGGGTGGCGCGCCAAGAAACTTTTCTTGGCGTCAGATGAAGAGAGAAGGAGGGCAAGAGTGATTTTTTTTCGCTCGGGAGAAAATTAAAAATTAATGAAGTGAACAGACGTGTCGGGCAAGGCTTCTCCGGATGACCGACCGCGCTGGCCAGCGGGCGAACTCTCAGTGGATTTTGCGATGGAACCCGATCAAGAAAGATGGGGAGAGTGCCAGATTCTGCTGCTGTGAGAAGCGCGTTAATTTCGGCGCCATATTGCGCGCGTGCACAATCTTGTGTTCCGTGCGCGCGTATGGAGAAACTTTGGAAGGTCTTCCTTGAAAGCCTTCGACCGACCGCATTTTCCGTGTTTTCACGCTTCCCGGTATTGACGATAAATTTATGTTCCTCTTTAGCACAGTTCTTTCCTTTGTTAAACGCCTAACAAAGTGGGTGCGTCACTTGATATATGTATAGTGCTGACTTTTGCAGGCATGGACAGCGTCTAAGTTGTATCTTTCTTCTTTACTGATATTTTCAATTAAACTTCTTATTATGCGTCATACTCCTACGTCTACTTCTACCCCTTCGTCTACGCCATACGTAAAACGTTAGGACTTAGGTACTTATACGATGTATAAAGATTATAGTGTTGAAAAAAAAACATAACAGGTGCTTTAATTACTTTGCACTAAGAACAGCAAGAGAAATCACTGAACACATCAGGCAAAAAAAGTACCCCGATATGCTTAAAATTCGTAGCAATCCGAAACTTGCTTAGGTGAGTAACTTAGCGTTGAGTACAGCATCGCTCTGCGTAAAGAAATTTTGAGTGTCTTTATTTTTTTTCTCTTTTTTTAAGTGAAGGCTCGTTTCCCTGTGACTATGACCAAAAAAGAAATTGAAGTCCCTCCGATACATGCCTCAGTATATTTCCTCACCAATATATAGCCCTCCTTCGTTTACCGGACGAGATAGCGAAGACAGTCATTCGCAAATTAAGAAGAGCGCAGTCTACAATTCACACGTGCAGCAAGGGCGCCAGCAAAGTACTATGCTGTTTTCTCGAGAGCAAAGGAAACTTACGGAGCACTCCGTAAATTTAGAGATTAGCTGAGCACAAGGACATTCAGGCAAAAAATTCCGTAAAGGCAGTGAGTCGAATTCGCACATCTGTCTTTTGCTCTCAGCAACACTATTTATAAAGAGAGAGGGAGACAAATGGTAAGGAAAAGGCAAGAAGGTTTACCAGCAGCCCAATTGACTACCTCGCACTGGGAAATGTGACAATTGGAAAAAAAAGAAATATAGACGGAAGGATAAAAAACAAAATATTTACAGCACGCATGCATACACAACATCATCATCAGCCTATATTATGTCCACTGCAGGACGAAAGATTCTCCCTGCGATTCACCTGTCCTGCGCCAATCGATTCCAACCAACGCCTGCGAGTTTCTGAATTTCATCACCCCACCTTGTCTTTTGCCGTCCTCGACTGCGCTTCCCTTCTCTTAGCACCCATTCTGTTACCCTAATGGTCCAACGGTTATAACACCTACGCATTACATGACCTGCCCAGCTCCATTTTTTTCTCTTAGGGACAATTAGAATATAGATTATCCCCGTCTGCTCTCTGATCCACATCTCTCTTCCTGTCTCTTAACGTTACGCCTAACATTCTTCGTTCCATCGCCTCTTTGCGTGGTCCTTAACTAGTTCTCGAGCTTCTTTGTCAGTCTCCAAGTTTCTGCCCCATACGCTAGTGTAACCATATGTTACGCATACACATGCTGAAGCGTTAATCGTTCGTTCGTCGCAAGTGGTAATATGTGTTTGTGCACCTCAAGACAAGCAGCAGTGCTTTGTGTCGCTTATACATCGCATATGCACGACACCACGGCGTTAGTATCTTCTCTTCTCTGTCAAACAAAGCAGCAAGAGATAGGGAGCGTGGACGTTAGACACAATCTTGATTACAGTTAGGCGTCCCCGCACGTTGTGCAGCGATTTGGTCGCGGGAACTCTGCGCACTGTGAGGCACTGAGCAACTGACGCGCAAAACGTTGACGCAGCTGCGACGGAACTGCCTGTGTGCCGCGCGATATAGTAAACGCCTAAAGGACCGCGACTTGCCTCGGCCGTCGCCGCCTAATCAGGTTTGGGACAGAGATGCGTCCAGCACAAGAAAGCTCTCCTGCCCAATCTTTCTCGCCCGTGTTCCACCATGTCTCGACAAACAGACGCGGCGCGATCTATTCGCCCCACCGTTGAGCTTGCCACGCGTTTGCTGCGCCTTGCATGCAGTTCTACTGCTGAGGAAACGAGGAACACGTCGCACCGAAAACGTTCGCGTTCCCCTCGCCCAAGAAGAACAAAAACGCAAAAGGAGCTTTGCAGATGGACTGCAAAAGAACAGGGGCGAGGGCTTAAGTGGCGTGTGTGTGTCGTGTGTGCGGGTTCTGATCAAGAGACACGGCTCCCCGGCTTGGAGCCGTAATGCTTTTTTCGCATCAGAACGATATTACCTCGTTTTCCCGAAGTGGTCGTCACCGCTTCCAGCACGCTTATTGCTCGTCTCGCTTGTGCTGATACATAGGCTTGCTCATTTTCGCTAGCCTTGGACATAGCTCCATCTTGAGGCGCACTTTTCAGCCCCACAGCAAACCTTAACAGCATTCATTTGGCTCTGTTGCCGGCATACCCGTATTTTCTCGTCTTTTTTTTTCTCACATAGGAGACAATGACACGCTAATCAGGACCCCTTTGGGACACACAATTGGAGATTTCCTCGCAATCACCTTCTCGAAGGCTACGCGTATATTCGCAACCACATATTGGGAGCGTATTTGCTCCTTGAAGTTGAAATAAAGGAATTCCTACTCACTTAACAGTGGGAATCGCTACTCCTTTTTTCACTTCCGAATGTGTAAAATAATCATAATGATGATGATAGCGGTGATGGGGACAACGGCCTTTCTCACTCATTTCATGGAGATCCAGTCGCAGCAACGTTAGTTCCGGAGACTTCGTTCGATCCCTGTTGGTCAGTTCCAGTCTACATACTCCTGTGAAGCCTCTGTCCCATTCGATTTGAGCGCTCTACGCACTGCACTGCTTTTGAGTTCAATTTCAAATACACTGCAGCGTGTTTCCGCTACTTCCATATGGAGCTCAACCTGTCAGTCTATGTAGGACGCGCTAAGTAAGCAGGTCACTCCCGTGAAGAATTTCCTGGTTACACCCTCAGCTGCCGCTGCATATGCAAGCGCTGCAGTAGCCCCGAAACTTTTGTGGAGAAAATGCATTTAGTTTATCTCGCTGTTTGTTCTGCACAGGTAGCTAACACCAACCTATTGCGCAGCTTTCAGGGCCTGATGCCATAGCTCCTTAAATAAAAGAGCTCCTACCAAAGTGCAGAACAGAATGTTCTTTAGGCTATATAAAAGACTTGTTCGCCATTTCCGTATGGGTCTGTCGCTTCAAAATTCATTATGTTTTTCACAAGACAGTCATAAAAAAAGCAAACGTGCAGTATTTATTATGGAAATTGTATAGCGGCACTGATCTACGCCTTACCGGTTGTTACTTGAGCAGAATAAAGAAAAAACGAAACACTTGAATCGCAAACATTCGGTCAGCATCATGTCACTCAAGAAGACCGCGACAATGCTTCCTCTAGGTGTAGCGGAAGCAGAGAAGTGGAGGACGTTGAAGAAGGGCACTTTGCTGCCCGCGCAAGCGCGACATGCCGAGTGAGGGGTAGCATGAACCGCAGCCCATTGTTCATCCATCTTTATAAGTCCGGGGTCTCTTTATAGCGACCGCGGCCACTTAGCGATCCAAGAAGGACCCTCAACCCCATCGCTGAAGGGGCGGGTGGCCGGGCGGCCGGGCGCTCTTTAGTGACGTCGCTTTGGGGAAACAAAAGAGAACATTCGCTCTCTGCGAGAGCAGAATGAAGGGGACGTCGCATTAAGCGTAATCATCATAACAATAACCCGGACGCATCACACGACGCTTAGGAAGTGCATACACGAGACCGGACCCGCGCCCCCGCGACTCGGCATCGGAAAAAGATTGAAGAGCCCGTTTTTCCTAATTACGCCCTCGCCAGAAGAAGGAACTCGAAAGTGGAGTGGAAAAGAAAGAAAGCGAGCGATTGCATAAAAACGTAGCGAGACACGACCGCGCTGGTTCGGGGGTCTCCGACGCGTGTGTGGCCCCTGGTCGCGGACCGCCATGTGACATGTCTCTGAGGGCCCGTCGGCGAGAGAAGAAGCGACGAGCGACCGTGTGGACTGGTTCGGCTGCAGTGCAGTTGCGCGTGTACGATACGCGGCTGGAGCGGCTGTGCCGTCTCTTCCGCATTGTTGTAGAGCGGATTGCGCGCGAACGCGAAAATGCGCCGCAACCCTTCGCACTGAATACGTTACAGTGTAGCAGAGGGCTAAAATGTATACGCCTGAAACGTTGTATAAAAGGTGTCTCTGAGACTGCCTGTAGCACGTAGTAAATGTCAGTAGCTCGCACATGCCCGAGTCCATGGGAGCAGAATCAAGGCTGTGGGACTATAGGTGAGATATAGCCTTCTGAGGATCATAAGACTGACACCTGAACGGAGAACCAACCCGAAGCACCTTGACTCGGCCTCAGATGACTCGTTTGGTTGTGCTGCGCAGTGCACCTGACAGATCTGACCACGGGCCACGGGCGAAGAACTCAAAAGTCCCTGTTGGGGGTCTCGCAGCGACACCTAAGAAACTTGGGTAACAACCCTCCTATGTGCGCCCTTTCTACATATCAACGGTATAGTGGACACGTCTGCACCGCTTCTAATTTTCAACTAGGTGGGCCGTAAACTTAGCACCGTTACCAAGCAGTTCTGTAATTCAAAACGTTTAAGCCACCTCGATGAAGGCAAAGACCACTTGACAAATCTGTAGCAGAGCCCCCTCCCCCTATCCCTTCTTCATCTCTCGAATTGTCTCTTACAAACCTGCATCTCCCAGCACACTTCCCACTGTCTGCTTTGTTTAACCACCCTTGGGTTCATTTCGCACACCTGCGCACGCCCTCTCCAGGCGTCGCATAGCGACGCAAATAACGGTGTCGCCCCAAAAGTGCAGGCACATTACGTGCCGATGGCCGCTTACAGTTGTTTCTCTTCCGCCGGAGGGCGCCGCTGAGGGAAATATACGATCTCTAACCTTCCCCCGTGCAACACGCGTCCCGAGGGCAACGGGACCGCGTTAATTTACGCGTACCCTCCATTAGGAAAAGCCGGGACAGTTCTCATACTACGATTATATATATACATATTTCCATGTCGGCCGTTGGAACCAGAACTCTTCCAGATTTTCTCAGCCAGTTATGCCCTTAGATCCGTTTCCTTTTTCTTTTTTTTAATTTTATTCTCTTTCTTTGTTTGCTACCTCGACGAGCTTCCCTTATACGCCACGCCATTCCTTTAATTTTATGCACCGATACGTACCACGCCACAACCTTAACGTCGACAAAAAATAGAAAGATGCCGTTGGCATTGATTCAAAGCATATCGTAAAAAATTATTTCTATAATATTCCACGTAATTTATCAGCTGTGCATAATTATGCCCTACTGTTTATTGAGTTGTCATTAAGCAATGAGCTGGCTTGAATCCCTCTTACTTTAATATAAGGGTGTTCCGTGCAAAGGACGAAGAGCAAGGTGTGCTTCTAAATATGAAACTAAGTAACCATGCGTAAGGACCACCCCCTTGTTCTGTCTCCTCTACTCAGTTATTGCATTTATTCTTGCAATCTCTTGTATGCCATATTCCTTAATGTGATATGGGAAGGTGCCTAAGAATAGCCATTGACTTAAATCGCATTAGTGTTATGAGGCGTACAATGGACATAATAGGTTCACGGGCCCTAAATGCCAACCTTTACGGAAAGGCCATCAACGTCAAAAATGGTGCCAGTCCCCCAACCCTGCATATTTTCCCTTCCGTTCGAAACGAGCCCCTGCTTTTATTCCTCCCGATGTCCTCCTTCATAAATGTAGGCCTACATCAAAATTTCCCTACCGCCAAAGGTTAAAGAGGTCTCCGTGTGGAACCCGTAACATCATCATCGAGAACGTAGCCTAATGCGACGCCCATTAGCACATTTAAGTATCATGATATGGGCTAACGCGTTCGGGGGGGAAAGCGGACTGGAACCATCTGCAGCGAGTGCAAGGAAGCAGAGTCTTCTATTTCTTTCCATTAATGAAAAGCGGATAGGGATTGAAGTAGAGCCATTTCATTCCCATTCTTTGGTCTTGCCCGGCCCAAAGTGTTCGTGCATTTATTTTCCTGTTTTTTTTCTTCCTAAATGTCTCATTACGCTTTATGAAAAAAAAAAATACACGCTCGGCTCATTTCTACGTCTCCCTTCAAACTTGAGCTATGACAGTTTTCACTGTTCGTGATCTCGCCAGCAAGTTAACGAGCTAATAGTGTAAGAAGGGAGAATCGCTGCTGCTAAAAGTAACAGAAAGAAGGTACTCTCGATTTAAAAGCGTGCAATTAACCCTCGCTTTCGGACGGAAAGGAACACGTGTAAATGTCAGTGAGATCGGTACGGCGGGAGCCTTCAAGTACAGCTGAAGGCATTTACGAGGTTGCTATGGAACGGAGTATATATACCACTGTTCGATGCCTCTTGACTCAGCAGTATACTCTAAAAGCTGGCACTTTATTGCATGGTCTCTCGATTTTGAAGCCCTCAAAAAAAAAAGAAAGAAACTTATCGCTGAGACTTGATACCACTAGTTCTTAAACAATACGTCGCATTGCTATCGGTGTTGCTGCAACTTTAAACCTAACACTTTTTTTTTGTCGCTCAACTCAGCATCAGGTGAAACCAACATCCGGCGGCGTGGCGATGATGGCGGGACAATAATGAGACGCGCGTCAAAAATGGAATGACGGCGATGAAATGACGACGCTAGGAAAAGAACGCACGCATGACGTCAGTGGCGCAACAATGACGTCATGGCGACGACGCATGACAACGACGACATGATTACGAGGACATGACGGCGACGAATTGACGACGACAGAGTGACGACTACATGAATTAATGATAATGATGGAGTCAGGGTGACGAAATCACGACAACGCCATGGCTTCGACGACGTGTCTCTGTTCGAGCTCACGTCTGCGCTTACTCTTATCACCCGTGACGCCGAGTCGCCTCGGTTCGCGGTATGTCCGAGACCAGCCCATTGTGCAAGACAGCAGCCAGCATCCCCAAAGTGCAGGGAAGCGGAAAAAAAAAAGCTTGAAGAAATATTGAAACGGAAGTCATATAGTTAAAGCCGCGCTTCCATCCGAACAAAGGAAACGGTGATAAAAGCCAGAGAAGTCATGAAATCAACGACTAGAAGTTCACAGTGTAAGAAGGAAGGTTGGCAGAAATTTATGCGCAATCACAAGGTTCTGGAACCAATCAGCGGCTGCCATTAATTGTGGTTACTGGTTTCCGAGGCAGATCTCATTTCGCGCACACAAAGCACTTTGGCACCGCCACGAACAGGAACAACTCACGTGGTTAATAGAGAGGTCCAGTGTGATTGGAGTCTTGGGAGAGCGTGCGCAGAACAGGGCAAGTAGTGTTAGAAGGTGCGCGCTCTATAAGGAGCACAGGAAAAGTAAGTAAGGTATGCTCCATACACCGGAAAATTATCGGGCCCGAAACCCGGCATCTCACCAAGTTGCTGTGAACTCGCCATAACGAAAAACTGTACCGGGAGGCAACCAACGCTTAGAGTCGACGTGTCAGCCTTTCCACTTTTGCATCACGATATCTCTTCTTCAGCCTAGTACCACGATGTCACAGAACTCGACTCCTGTAGGCCGCGTTCATGGGCAGGAGGAGGAAGCCCATTTTCGGAATCTGTAAATCGAAGATCCATTACGTTTTCTTTCTTCCCTGTCTTTGAATCTTTTTTTGTTTTTGCTGCCGCAACATGAGCAACGAACGTGATATAATGCACGCTCTTTGTCTCGTCGAGAGTTGTAACAAACGGCCAATAACATTTCACCCGTGTTGCACTCGTACATGTCCTCTGATTGCAACCGCTGAATTGAAAAGAAAACTTCTTCTTGCACAATGGTCTTCTTTTTTTGTTTTTCCGATAAGGACACATAAAAAGTCACGTGACCGGACCTGGCTCCGCAAGGACGTTCGCGAGCAATTAAGAATGGTTCGCAAGAACCAGTTGCCCAAATATGGCAGCTAACAAGATGGTAGCGAAGCACAAGCCAATGACAAACGAATCTTACGAACGAAACACTTGATAAATCTCGCCTCTAAGATCTACGTACCTGTGCGAACGCCTGCTAACAGTCGAAAATGCACTGATGATAAAGTTTACGGCATAGGGATTCCAAAATTTCACTTGCACAGTTAAAGATGACACGACGTAGAACATAACGTGTATATAACACAAGGATGTGACAGCCTCGTCTCGACCGCTTTTGCATCGTCCTATAAATTGTCTCCATCGCCTCTCGCGCAGACGCTGCCTGCAGTACTTGTTTAGTTATAACAACGGTGCCATTTGACGAAAGTGCTGAAAGGCGCCCCTGAAATGGAGCTTCAGGCATTCGGAACACGATTGCGCCTTCCTCGCCCAGATCGAATTAAAGGAATTTCGCTGCTTAGCGCAAAGCTGGAGTCCTTAGTCGCGCAAATGCAGCGCCATACGGCCGCTCCCACCGCACGTACCGACCTCACGAACAAACACCTTGCGGACCCCGCGAGCGCAGTTGAGGGCCGAGGCTCCTGCAGGATCCCGAGCAAGAAGAGCGTCCATAAAATATGAGTCCGCCCGTGGCCCGGGCAGCAGGCGAACGCCGCTTGGCGCGCCAAGTTCACCGCGCGCCGCCGGCCTGGGGCGTCCAAATAATAATGAGTTGCCTTCGCACGTCGGCTGCCGCTTCCCTTACATTAATTACGGCCTCGCGAAGCGCCAAACAGTAACGGACGCCTTCGCTGCCAGCCCCCCTCACTTGCACCCCTTTATTCCGTCCTTCTCCTTTCCTTGCGAGCAAAGACAGCGCGCGGGCCTCGCTCTGCGCACGAGCGCTAAGTGCTTTGCCGCGATCGCAAGTGCGGTCAAGAGTGCGGGGCCGCGAAACGAGCCGTGACACCGGCTGCGGCCCCAGGGTGGCAAACTTTTGGTTCGCACACAATTTTCTCCTCGCGCATTAACTATTCATACGGGCTTTTTTTTTTTTTTGAGCGAGCGAGCGCGGGTGAACGTATACGTAGCCGGAGGGACCTGGCTGTTAGGCGCGCGCGACGTGGTGTGACAGCCAGTCAAGCGAGCCACAGGAACGCTCGCGTTCTTTCAGAAAGTTGCCTCCAAGTGCGCGGCCTAATGCGATTCTTCACCTTACGCGAAAGCCACCGCTGCACGCGGTTGCGGTCTCTTAATCAACCGCGCTTACCTCGATGAGAATGTATATAAAGCTACACCATTTCGCTCTGTCTTCGTTTCTTGAGCAGCGAGTGCGATAGCAGAGGACACGCACAAAGCACTTGCTTTGATATTATCCCGACGCAGTGCACGTTGGACGTTATAGACAAAATAACTGAAAGCACTTAGTGTATATCCGGAACAACTGAAAAAGAAAACACAAGACATGACAAATTAATTATCTGTAGCGATTAATTTTCGTGGACTGTAGAGCAGCCGGTAAGTAACAACTATAGCTCCACTAGGGCGTATTCTCTCAACCGCAATGCAAGAAGTGCGGAAGCTGGCTGAGACGAAGAAAGACGGCATTTATTATTTGAAGAGTGTGTGTGGAGGGTGGTGGGGGTAGCGCAGGGAGAGCGGGGAGCCGGGGAGGGGGGAAGGGAAGAACTGCGAGCCATGTACAGCAGAGGATCATCCTCGTCATACTAGCCCCGCATATGCACTTGAGTGCTAACATTTTATTGTTCCCAAACACGGAAATAATTCATTTATTCTCGTGTCGGCTTCCACAACGGATCTGTTATTTTGAGCATGATCGTATTACTGAAAGCCACCTATGACTGCGAAGCCATCAAAAGAAGCCAATAAATTTAAAGTAGGCTTATCACTCATAGTGCATTCGATCTACCCGATTTCTTGATGCGAAACACGAAATAATTGCTTATACTATAAGTATGCTGAACCAAGGAACATTTGCATCGCATTGCTTGTACGCAAATGACAATGGGCAGCGACGCGTTCTCTAAGCAAAATTCCACTTGGATAGAACGAAGGATGGCATACAAGGGCAATAAATTATTACAGCAACAACCTTTCGCCCACCGGCATCACTGCAGATCCGTTCTGCACGAATAAACGATGCAACATGCGCTTAAGAGAGAAACACATGGAACTGGAGCAGCCCCAATGCCACAGATCGGGCAGTCTCCATCAAGCCTGGGCCACAACTTGACCGTGACGCTAGCTCTCTGCAAACGGCGAGCGGCAGTGAGTCCCTCGTTCGCTCAAGGAGTCCGTGGTAAGTTAATTAACAACTGTCACCCTGCAAGCAAGCTGGACTCCTTTTCTTTCGAAAGCGTCCTCTCGCAAAAGCAGTCCATTTATTATTGACGCCGAAACGCACGAGGGGACCTGTCCTTCGCTAGGGCTGCCTGCAAGTGGGACCGTGAGCCCTCAAGCACGCACAAAGAGAGACGTGCCGTACAGAGAGAGAGAGAGAGCAACGAAATACAGTGGAGAGGGCGATCCTGCGACTCGAGCTGCCGCTCCAGCTCCATGCGGTGGTTCTGCAGCATCATGTCGAGTCGAGGCCGAGCAGCTTAAGAAGCGGCATGGCTGTGGATGCTTATAATTGAAGCGAGTGCATACCGTTTCCCAACGAGCTCTGGAGACAAATGCTTCGCCGTTCGAACCCGCGAACCGGGCGGGTGTGAAGGACGTCTGCGGTTTCTTTATGCATGCATGAGGGTGCCGAGGCTGCCAGATAAATGGCCGCGAGGGTGCCCGGTGTGACTCACGAGTCGGCGGAAAAAAGGAGCGCTGCCACGATGAAGGAACGGTGCATATGCGTGGCCACGTGAGACGTGCGGTCATTCACCTCGTGCACGAAACTTCCTCCATGACTTAGCCATTCGGACGCAGTTGAATTCCCAGTCTACGGTAGTAAAGTCAGCCGCTTGATTTGTGCATTTGAGGGCCTGAAATTAGGGTGTAAGCAAAAGGAACGGTGCATATGTAAGTTACGGATGGTCACCTCAAAGTAATCATCTAGACCGCGCCGGAGAGCTGGAGATCACGCTCACCGAGGGGTGAGAGTGACCGTATGTAGAGAGAGCGGTCCAAAATAGGGAACTCTACGGTCTCGTGCTTTGCGAAATGAAGTGCGAAAGTGGGTGTGCAGTAGCCCCACCGCGCGGCACTGACCTCCCGGCACTGAGGCTAACTTGGACTGTAAGACCTTAGCCAACCATGCTTCACTCGTATAAGTTACGTAGGGAATTAGGAACCGAAGACTACAGTTGAAAACGCTCAGACAATCAGTCGCCTAAATGGCTCTTTTCTGTGCTAGGCACAACATAAATTTGGGACAAGCATTAATTTTAATAAACACTCTTTCAACCAGCCACGTGATTTCCTCCTCCTTAACATTTTTCTTGTTTCACTGGGCAGTGTTTTGTATCGGGGATGCGCCGCAGATATCCACCGGTAACTCATTTAAAAACGTAGTGTGCAATATAAAATTGCGCAGCAAAACTAAACTTGCCCGCTGTTTGCATTGCACATGATAAAGATCATCAAAAGTGCCATCACCTGCCGCCGGTTTCTATTAATCCAACGCCGTGCCTCAATGCTGCCGTGCCAGCGTTTGAAGTCTCATTCGTATATCTAAGAAATTTAGTATGCTTATTGATGTGTCGAATGAGATAGAACGTAAAATTTTAGTTGTGATAAAGGTACTCTGGACAGTGTCGTGCTACTTGCACGAGTACGGTAACTGCTGCAATCAGGTCCTATACCATTCTTGCTCGGTTAGCGAAGTCCTCATGAGTGCAACGTAACTTATTTAGTTCCTACCTTCTCACTTCAGTGAACGTAATCTGGGCATCAATCTTAAGAGAACAGGAAATGTGCGAACAGGTAATGTCATGACACTTGGTAGTTAACGCTAGGGATGAATAGGAGTAATTACCGACTGTACCTTATTCGTCTCACTGGGTCACTGCATGCTCCACCGTATACCAATGAAAGCAGTTGATCTCGGTTCGTAACAAAAATGAAGATACTATGTCACCAAAGTGAAAACGTAAGGAACAGTAAAATAAACCGCGCCCGACTTATCCACGCACAGCAAAACTTAAGAGGAAATCAGAACGCGAATGATAAGTCGCCGTGTATGATAACAAGTGTATCCACGCAGACAGAGAAGTCAGCAAACGCTTGCGAGGAAAAGCGGCTGGATGAAAATGGCTTCCGGCATTCCCCGTGGTGTTCTTGAGTCAGGAAGGCAGTGGGGAGGGGGGGGGGGGGGGGCAGGCGCTGCAGAGGACATCATCTTGTCCCCGCGAATTCGAGTTTTATGCAAAACCATGTCTCGATGCGCGCCGCAGCTCTCACTCTCTCTGCGAGATCTTCAGCTCCGTGTCTGTCGTTTGCTGCAGCGTTATAGAATGGCACGAGAGCTCTGTGCGCAATAGAGCTCACCCACCAGGGACATTTCTACGACATCGTGCCGATTCGATTCTGATTGTCGACAGAGCCCGCACGTCCCTTGCTTTTCGTCGCCTCCACTCCGCTATTCGCTTCCAGGCCAGCACAGAAACGACAATTTCTTTGCGTTGTCCTCTCTTTGCTCTCCACCGGCACCCCTCGTTGGAATGCGAAGTGAAGTAGGAAAAACAGAAAGTGCAGTAAGCTTAGTGACTGACCGCCAGGGCCGTGTACGTGGACAGCCGAAGGGCGGGGGTTGGTGCGGGGGAAATGGGAGAGCCGCGAAGCAGACGTGGGCTTTATGAAAGATCTCCACTGGCCCGGGAGGACAGTGATGCGATGCGCACGGCGATGGATGGCGAGTGCGGAACGTGGCTGAAGTGATGACGGGGACGCGAACATGCCGGGAGCCCTTTGTCGTTGTATTTTTTGAAATTCATGAGAAGCGGCGACGTGTCCCTGCTGCTGCTGCTGACGCGCCATCTTCGATTCAGTGTGCGCCGGGCGGGAACTTGATCGGCCTGTTTTACTTGCGCCTCGACGCGAATGTAAGCGGTCTTGTGCCATATTATTCCCCTCCGCTGTTTTGAGCATCTTCTCTCTATCATCTTTCATGGTGTCCTAAACAATACGAAGACAGCGCCTCCTCTCGTTTTGAACTAATATACGACATAAACCTACACCTGCACGAGTAGCGACCAACACTATATAGAGCCAACAGATCACCGTATGCGTGTTCTGCGCTCTAAGAGACGCAGGTTAGCAGCTTTTTAAATAAGTAGCCGCTGCTGAAAAGCTGTAATGGCCATAAGGGTCATCAAATTACAGCCGCCACATGTGCGCATTACGGCGATGGTCACGTAGTGCCTGGGTTCAAGAGGAAAATAAATTCTCCTTGATCAACGCTAGTGCATATTTTGCTCTTAGGCGCCATATTACCTGCGTAAGTATTTGTTACGACATATACGACACGCTTAATCATCTTTGACTGATGTGTGGATGACATCTCTGCTACACTTGGCCACCCGATTTCAGCTACGCGACACTGTACAAGCCTCACTGAGTGCGCTCTTGTTAATACTCTGGATCAATTAGCTTAATCTTGGAGTTACCTTTACCAAATCGCAACTGACCCTGCAGCCGCTGAAGGCACATCGCATACAAAAGCGGCTCGTCAACGACCTCAGACGCCGTTGTAATAACGCCTGCAAATTGCACCATAGAATTGTGTTGCAATAGTTGCCCGCCCATTGTGACATACAAAGCAATGTTCATGCTGACAGCGTTGCCGGAGCCGCACCCAGTCGGTTCGACAGAATAAATTGAAACGCCGCTTTTGAAGAAAAACACAGCGGCTCTGTTGTATATACTGCTGCGCGGCGTTCGCAGTGGTCTGTCTGGTGTGATACGAGCCTCCAGTGTACGGAGCCCTTACATTTTAAAGCGAACCTTTCTTTGCCTGTTCTCCCGACTGTCCGGGCGCTGCTGCTGTGATGGTCGTGCTGCGCGTTACTTGCAGCACCACCAGATGGTGCTCACCTCCGCGCATCCCAGCCGGCGCCGCCGCGGCAGCGTTTCACAGTTTGTGCGTATGGCACGTGCTGTGCGCTTGCTTTCCTATTCGACAAAAATGCAGGTGCTGGGCTGTGGAGGTCGCGTGCTGGGTTGTGATAGTGTAAGCATTAGACTCGTCCATAACATGGAGAGTGCTTGGAGCAGGCGTCTCAACAGTGTGCTGACCACGTATACAGAAGGAGCACGTGAACAGGCACCAGCAAAATGGCTCCAAAGCGTGCACACAGCGTCGAGGACAGCCAGGCCCGAAAGAAACGCCGCGCGGAACAGGACCGTCTTCGCTATACGCAGCGAAACGTGGTGCAGACCGCGAATATGTACACAATGTATAGATAGAAATGGAATGTATGCATACAATGTATACATAGAAATGGAATGTATGCATACAATGTATACCTACAATTATAATTAATCGAATTACGTACCACCCCATTATTCAATTATTGTTTAACAGCTCTGCCACGAGGCAACGTGCCATGTCAGGCGATGATATTGCTCAACCATCTCAAAGGTAATGACAATGACGCAAAACAACGTCGCAAGGAAAGACGTCTCCCGGTGTATTCTGTGGACTACACAAACAGCAGTGGTGCATGCAAGGTAAGATTTAGCATCGACTCACCACTCTTTTATTGTAATAAACGCTGAAGAAATGAAACATCCGCCCCAAACATCACCGCTAATTATCGTCAATCAAAGCGAACATCATGCAAAACTTCGCTTACATCGATTCCCACAGAGTCCGCATATTTTTTACTTTATTTATGAATATTGCGATATCTGTTAAAAAACTCATAGCAGGGTGCAAGAAAATATAAGGGCTCTTACAGGGTCATAAAACTGATGCGTCTATAATTAATTTCACGTGCCACAAGGCCTCTGGAAGCAAGACCAAGCGTGCTTTCACCGCATTAGGCTTAACCCTCACATGAATGAAAATTGGAATACATTGTTGACATTGATTTATGACTATGAAGAGTATATTTGTAGAAAGACAAACGCATCATTTTTATGTACAGCTTCAATATTGTATTAATTCATTCATTCTACGTAGTTTCTTTGCCAAATTATCCACAGCTGAAATTTTACTCCAGCATATCAAATACGCTACATGGACTTTGTATTAGATTCCCCCCACTTCAACGAGCATTTTGAGCAGGGGTGGGCATATATATTCGAACTTTTGAATAAGAATCTAATATTACACAACAACTATTCGTATTCAAAAAATAAATTTGTGGATAGTGTTCAATGCTAGAAACTAATCAAATATTTTGCAATAACCGACTGTTAAAGTCTGGTCACTGTTAACCGTCTGCTGAACAACGTATCGCAAATTATCAGAAGTGAAGCAACGCAAAAAAAAAAAATGTTTCATGCAGTGCAGGAAAATATTGGGCAATGCAAGCTTTGCTTGAGGTTTCGCGGCAGAAGCCTACATGAAAACCAGGGATTCTTGCTCGTAATCTGTGATTGAGTGTTTTCTTTTTTTGCAAGTTTCGTCATGTAGATGTTTTATCTGTTTTATCTTTTACGCTACAAGTAGTGATGTTTTTCTTGCAAGGGGCCCTATTACATGTGTCCAAGGCGCACAAGCCTTTCAGCAGTTTTTTCTGTTTTGTTTTGTTTTTTGTTTTCTCAAATTGCATTTATTTTCCTTTACTTTGATTTCTGAATTTTCGGAATGTTTTTTTTTTTTGCAACCTTTTATATAGCGCTTTTGAAAAGCTAGTCATACACTAGCCATTCGTTCTCAGAATGCTTGATTGCAACCAAGGTCTAAAGATGCTGAGAGCCTATTAGTGAAGTTTTTAAATGAGAATTATCAGTGACCTTGAGTTTAAAATTGATCCTAATTGTCGCTGATTTCTGCTGCTTTCTCTTCACTAGTCAGTACAAGCGTGATTTTTAATTATACCCAAATAAGTTCTCCTGCCATGAGTATATGCATTCACGCTGACTATTCGGTATTCGATTTGGTATTCGATACTTACTATTCGTTTCCGATTTGTATGCGAAAATAGTTTATAATCACCCATTTCTGATTCTGTGACATGAAATTCAGTGCAGCGTATAGTACATTGGGCACTACAGGGTTAACCTTGTAGCCAACAATGCGTTAAAGGGACAGACAACCGCTCAGAACATTAATCGAGATAACCCCGCTAGTGGAAGGATTGACTATCGTAGTGGCTGCAACGAGCCATGTTTTTGTCATTAAACGTGGATTTATATATTTAATTTATCACTCGAAGTCGCGAAAAATGACCTTTGGCGCCCCACCCGGCAAAAACATGAAGCTGCATAAGAGGTCCACCACGTGATCCTTCTACTAGTGAACGCGGTTCCCTGTCTTTTTATTAGTATTGAAATGCAGTATAGTTTTTGTTATTATAAGTCTTTTTTCTTACTTACAATGTGCAGATAAGCCTTGGTTTGTAGGGGGTAGAAAATTGGCGCTGCCTTCGCCTTCGTTTTCGACGAGTTGGCTTGACTCGTCATCGACAGAACAACGACGACGGGGACCATCCAGCCGTGAGGTAGGCGTATATACTTGGGGAAGAACGCGCTACGAATATTAGAGATGTCTTTACAACAACGCGAACTTATTGCACCAGCCTTTTATTTTCAGAAGTGGTTGAAAAGATCAAACTGTAGGTGGTTAACCCCAGTCACAATCTCTCCTGTGAAAGCAGAACGATGGGCGGCTTTCACAATTTGCGAGGTGCACTATCCACATCGCTCTCACTTCTCAGCGTTGCTGGAGGAGCTTATTTTTTCAGAGGGTGCTCAGATTGAAAATTTCTGTTTACTAAATATCCACGCGCTTTTGGAAATAACCGCTGCAGATGTAAGCACTACCGAGGGTGAGTTTTGCGTTGCGCCGTAAAAAACGACGTTCTTTAAAGCAGGTTGTCAGTCGTTTCAAGCGCTTCAGTCGTCAGACTCGCCGATGTGTTCCATGGGCAATGTTCCTGAATATTTGCAACGCGTCTTACAACAATGTCAAAACTCAAAGCCATGCCACACTTTCACCGCGACATGAGCTTGACGACATACGTGGCCCGTGTCTGCGTTTTGCGCACTGCGAGGGCGCTTCTGGCATCCTTGAAAATTACAGATCTTAGCTCCTAAAATTTTGGAGAATTATACGTTTTAATCAGAATGTGAATAGTTTTGCTGTCTGTATGCGTGCCCGTGGGTGCGCAGGACCTATGTGATCTATTCATTTTTTGATAGTTGTATATTATCATATTCCTCATCCAACGCCTTGGGTGGCACGATAAGCCGGCAGCCAGGAAACTATACTGCACCTATTCATTAAAGTCAGCACTTCAGTGCGCTTCGAAACCACTGTCTCGCGAGACGCTAACTACCGTAGCGATTACACTCTGCTGATCTAACGAAGACTATTTGTCATTCTTCTGTTTGTTTTTGTTCGTTGCTTTAGCAAGATGCACCTTCGCGACTGGACAAAACAACATTTAACCCAGAAACATTGTTTACAAAATGCAGAATGAAGCATTGCCTACAAGAGTCAGGCATTATACAAGTGATATCCCATACATGTCCTTCTTTTTTAATGAGAAAAAGAAAACCGAGAGCTTATATACGCCTCTCGAGAGCAGGTTATTAAAATTTCCGAAGTATACTACTCAGGAAATAAGAAAAGGAAAGAGAGAGAAACATGAAAACACCAACGTAGTACACTTCAAACGCAAGCAAAATCTTTGTACACTTGCATTTGTGCGTGTATCGTGTATTCTTTTTTATGTTTCTTGCGTTACTAATCTGGGATTTGGGGATAGCTGTTTTCACGTAGCCTACCTTCACGTGCTTCTACATCTAAAAAGACAAAAAGTTCGCTTGCACACAAGTAGTGACGCTACACGAGAACAAGGCCTGCAAATACAGTACACTACCGAAACAAGTGTTCTTTCCTATAATTGATATTTTTCCTCCCTTTTGGCACGTTTCTTCAAAGAAATTGGCACGAAACATTTATAATGAATTTTATATAGTGACTAGTTAAACAAGAATGAAGCTTTCCAAGCAGCGAGAATGAGGTTACCTCATCTTTGAGTGATCTACTTAATAACTACTGTTCTCGAGCTTTTAGACAGCTAGCAAACATAATTCTGTCAAATATACGAGAGTGCAGGGTGTCGTTCTTCGTCCCGCAGCTTTCACGCAACCAAACCACGCAGGTGAGTGCGGATCACGGAGGAAGGAAACTAAGGAGAGGCCCTACCCCCTCCGCGCGCTAGGAGAAAAGTGTGGCGGAAATGACGTAGTAGGTTCTCATTTTTTGCTGCTTCTTTATTTTTTTTGCTGTATGGCCACGCCTTTTGGGCCACAATGGCGGCGTTGTTCTGATTTTGAGCGCTGACACGTGTTGCTCTGCTGGTAGGTTTCGTGCCGTGGCAAAGGCGCTGTGTGGGCGGGTTTGCGTTAGTCATCGTGTCTTGTTGCGCTGTGTTACCTGCACCGTGCTCTGCCGGATGTTGCGCGAGCGCGCGCGCTCCGCGCGCGATACCACGAGCAGCGCGGCGTGGTTTCGCGAAAGATGTAAACAAGAGAGGAGGGTGGCACAAAAGGCGGAGCATCGCCATGAGCAACGCCAACTTCCGGCTTCACTTTTGCTTCACAAAGAGTGACGTCAGGGCCTCTCCTTAGTTTCCTTCCTCCGTGGTGCGGATGAATATATCAACGACTGACCTGGTGGCGCCATCTACTTTTGGTCGTCTTAACTGAAAGGGCGCCAAACGATCAATGTTTGAAATGTTCACATTCTGGAGGGACTGGAAGCGGTGAACTGCGGAACGCGAATTTATAACTACGTGCGCTCGTTCTTCAGCCACCGCACGGCCACAATCGGATTAGGCTCCACGAGGTCCGACACCTTCAACTGTCCCGACAGAGGTACCCCTCAGGGAGCTATACTCTCTCCACTGCTTTTCAATGTCGGGATGAGAAAGCTAGCCCTGGAGCTAGATAAACACCCGAATCTCGGTTGTGCGATATATGCCGATGATATTACGTTCTGGGCTCACCAGGGGTCCTACGGGGACAAGCAAGAAACCCTTCAAAAGGCCATAGATGCAGTCGTGGAATACGCGAGGGCGGCGGACATGGTATGCGCACCCGAAAAATCGGAATTCATTCGGGTGCGTGCGAAATACGCAAGAAAGAAGGACTGGGTGCCGCTCACTCTGACTCTCGACGGGGCGCCAATTCGTGAAGTGGAGACACTCCGAATATGGGGGATGTGGATACAGCAGAATGCTGGAACATCTCACACCCTACAAAAACTAAAGGCGGTCACAGGAAACGTGGCCAGAATGATACGGAGAGTGGCAAAAAGCAGAGACAGCCTAACTGAGGGAGAGACCATCAGCCTGGTTCACGCATTTGTAATTAGCCGACTCACATACGCCCTTCCATATCAGGCCTTGACAAACCAAGAGAATAAACAGGCAAACGCAATAATAAGAAAAGCCTTCAAAGCCGCCCTTGGTCTTCCCGAATGCGCTAGCACAGAGAGATTCGAGGGACTGGGCCTGCACAATACTTTTGACGAGTACGCAGTCGCGACGTTATATGCCCAGAAAGAACGACTTTGTTCTTCAACTCAGGGCAGGGAAGTATTGGCGAGGTTAGGCTTTCCCCTGAGACCCCAGTATTGCGGAGAGGAAACGGCACAGATAGACCGCAATGTTCGATCGCACATCGCGGTGGCCCCAATTCCCAAAAACATGCACCCCAAGTACCATCCCGGACGACGCAGAGCAAGGGCAAAGACCCTTCACAAACGTTTCGGCATGGGACCGGGGGTGTATTATACGGATGCCAGTCGAGCCAGCTCAGACACTTTCACCATAGTTTCTACATGTAACAACAACATAACGACGGCATCCTTCAAAACTGCCTCGGCATGTGTGGCAGAGGCTGCAGCCATCGCCTTGGCCATTCAGGACACCGAGCGCCAAACCAATTCGGCTGTCATATTATCCGACTCACAAGCGGCTTGCCGCCTGTTTTTGCAAGGAACGGCACCCAAATCAGTAATCAAAATTTTAGGCACTCAACTGGAGGGGCACCACACTATCGTCTAGTGTCCGGCACACGAGCGACTGGCAGGAAACGCTAGGGCAGACCGTATTGCTCGAGGTTTGAACGTCCGAGCAACGGCATGGCCTAGCGATGACCTTCCACCGAATTCTCGTGACATCCTCCTACAGCAAAGGCAGGAGCGGAGACGTTTTGGACATCCTCACTCCGATTTAAACAGCCTACAGGAGAGGGACTGGCGTCGTATTCAGACGAATACATACCCCAACCTGCACCACCTACACAGAATACACCCCACGAGGTTCACTGACGAGTGCCCGTGGTGCACAGACACACCCACACTAAAACACATCACATGGGAGTGTCCCAGGAGGCCTCCGCACATAGACAGTCCCATATTACACGAACATCCACTAATGAGGAATAGGCAGTGGGAGGCATGGCTTGCGGACGAGGGTCGGGAGAGCCAGTTGGCTCTTCTCGACCAAGCCCAGCGAGCCGCTCGTGCCAGTGGGGCCCTGGAATAGGGGCTCCAACCATCGTGCCTTGTTTTATTTATATTAATAAAGTTTTACTCTCTCTCTCTCTCTCACATTCCTGAGGGGTCAGTGGAATATACAAGTTAATGAATGAATGAATGAATGAATGAATGAATGAATGAATGAATGAATGAATGAATGAATGAATGAATGAATGAATTTTGTCCCAAGACTTCAGGAGACGTGAGGCGGAGTGCCACCGGCCGCTCCGGGCTGAGGGAAGCTTCAGCCTGGAGCTTTCTTGCCTGGAGCCAACGTTTCCTCAAGGAAAATTGCGCGGTCTGCGAAAATAAATTTTTGGCACTGGATCGAATAAGAATCAAATAGTGACAGAAGCGAGCTGACTCGAATCGAATATCAAATACTTCTCTAAGTGATTTCGAATGATGAAAAACAGTTTCCACAATTATTACAAAATGATGTTCTCATCCTTGTACTCAAATAACGTACGTTAGTCCCTCATTAGATTGCACGTTCTGAAACGTTGTTTATTACAAGCATAACTGCGGCATTATGAACAAATCAACAGTTTGTTCGCATAAACAGGACCCCTCGGAGAGTGCGAATTTTCCCGCGTAGCCGGTAAATTCTGGCTCCCAGCTGGGCGACGTAGCCTGCTGCACTGTTTTATGCCAGTTCTGTGTCCGCGTGAATGAAAGGTGTTGTACTTTTGCTCCAGTGTTACGTTTGATTGAGCACAGGTTTCGAAATATTCGAAAATCACGCGAAAGACATTCGCATTTACGAATAGCGATTGTTCGACTCGAAGACCAAATCGAATAGGACATTATTCGATTCGTTATTCGAAAGGTTCGAACATTAATTAATTCGCGCACTCCTAGAAACATGTTTTGGTCAGGGAAACAATTTCTTTAAATTGAAGGATTTACCTAGCGTTCTCTTCACCAAGGGAGATCAGATTAAGTGTTTACAAAGGACTAAGCTGTAAGTGAACAGAAGCATTCACTACTTTTCAATCCTCCCTTCTCATCACTTCTCGCTTTCGCCTCGTTTGTTGAAGTTTTAGTGCTGGCATTTTATAAGCAGAGTGCAGGAGCGGGGCCGTTGGTGTTCCATAGCGCAGTATGGCATGACGATAGACTAGAATAAACCACCAACAAATACACGGACATTAACTTGTCATATGAAAATGCAGATATATATTTCCGCCTACGTTTGTCTATCATTAGTGCTTGCATCTCACGTCGTGATAGATGTTTTCTCCAGTGTCCATAAAATGAGTTTTTTGTAGCTCCACCGCTTTAAGTGCGTGCCATTGATGCAAAAGTACGAAGAAAAAGAAGAAGGCAACGCTTTCTGACCATTAGCTTTGTCTGCGCCGTTACTACGCCTTTCGCATCCATGGAGTTTGGACAACACAGGGGTTCGGCTCGGTTGCCAAAGCTAAGCCCACAGCTTCCTTTCGCCCTCATCCTCAACGAGACGAGCCAGGAGGGTTCGTCCGTGACAAGCACCGAGTGGGAGCCAGGTTGGTCGGACGTCCACATGTCGGACCTCGATCAAGGAACCGCCGAGTGCTCAGGTTTCGCCACGGAGATTGACAGAAGCAGCAAGGTTGCCCATGACGCTGCGGCCGACGAACTGGACCTCGTCTCGTGTAAATGGCTCACTGCGAGATTAGTCCTTGCGGGCGCCGCCCTGGTCGCGACCACCGTGCTACTGGCCACGTTAGACACACCGTTCATATCCAAGCGCGCAGGGCCTCGGCAATCGGGTGTGGACTTGGCGGAAGCCATCGAGGACAGGTCACTGTTCCCGTATTCGGCGCGCAGCGACGCCAGTTCTCCAGACTTGGGCGTCAATCCAAGAGACGACGATCGGCGCGGGGTAACTTTCCCGCCGACGACCATCGACGAGGTCGACGGCGATGCAACGACGCTGCCTCGAGACGACGAAAGTGCAGGGCAAGGGGGCGACGCGGCTTCGCTGCTAACGACTGGCGAAGAACACTTTCGCGCGTTTGTTCCATTCGTGAGCGCAACTCATATTCGTAACTCGACCGATGCCTTAGACGTCTAAAGATTATCGCATAAATGACAATACTGTAAATACAATGATTCTATCCTCAATCCAAAATGG
Organism: Dermacentor albipictus; assembly: GCF_038994185.2. Taxonomy (NCBI): domain Eukaryota; kingdom Metazoa; phylum Arthropoda; class Arachnida; order Ixodida; family Ixodidae; genus Dermacentor; species Dermacentor albipictus. The sequence continues at coordinate 370,071,446 of NC_091821.1, forward strand.
TAATCAGTGTCAATACATATATTTTTCACTGCTCGAGTCTCTTATATAAAAATAATTTCGGCCTTAAATTCTGCCCCATCTGAGAGTCACTGTCTCTACTGAAAGATTTTGACGTCTCTGCTGCGCGTACAGACACCGCAGAGGCAAATCCTAAAACCATAGGATGTTTACCTTTAAGTGCTATTGTATCGGCACCTAGCACATTGCATAGATATCGCATGAATATAAGCTGCCCAGTAAGAGTACTGGGGCACTTAAAGTGTGCCTCAATCCGAGGTGCGCCTCATCTCGGTAAGAGATGAGGCGTAGCTTGCAATTCAAGGACAAGATTTCTCCCTTTGCTGCGGTCCCGTCATAATATTCTATAGATAACATATCTAAAGCTCTGTCATCCGCAAATGTTCAGAGTCCATGTCCTTCGAGTAAAATAGAAGCAAAATCGTACTCAGTAGCCCGCAATAAATGACTGCTGCCTAGAGCAGAAGTGATTTCGCTTTATTTGTAAGAACTGGAAGGCCTTCGGAGCACACTGGAGTACTTAAATACTACAATTTAGCTCAAATAACTAACGTCGACAAATAACCACCTCCTTCCAGCATTCTATAGAGAAACGGGGTAAAATATCCACGCATGCAACTTGCCGCAGATATCCGGCCACGACGACGTTCAAACCTATAAAAGCTATACGTTGCCACTGTCGGCCGCAACATCAAGCTCCAGAAACAGTTTGGCATCATAGCACCCTACACAAGACGCGAACATATAACGCTGGCTTCCCGATATCTACACAATTTCAACTTCACACACTCTCCTATGTTTCATTTTTCAACTCTTGTACAATTCACCTGATACAATATTCACCCAGTGGGTATTTGCCTCGTGTGGCCTTGTGGTTCGCGTGAGTGGGAGAACGTTTGTAAGAGCCGAAAACATGAGCGTACGGCCGTTGCACCTATGCCACGGGACCAAAGCGCTGATTCTCTCAGCTGATGAAGCAAAGAAAAGGCGTCTTGCCAACCAGGCTCGTGCTCGGTGTGCTGTGGAATGTCGCGCTGAACGCCAACACATCCTTTCACGTATGAATGAAGCACGCAACCTAGAACGTCTGCGATGACACAAGCACAGTGACGGGAGACTCTTGCTGCGGCCCAACGAGAAGCGAAACGCTGTAGAACGTCTTCGATGACCGAAGAGCAGCGGCAACAGTCTTTCGCAGTACAACGTGCAACCAATCCACAGCGAACGTCTGCGATGACAGAAGACCAGCGACAACTGTCTCTTGGTGCGAAAGGAGCATTGGTACAGCTTAGACCGTCTTTCACGAACGAAGATGAGCGAAAAGTCTCTAGTAGCTAAAAGAGAAGTGGAACAGCGTAGATATATGTATAGCGTAAAATAGGCATCACCAATAAAGGAACGCTATAGAAAAGATACTGCGCCAAGGACAAGCAGGCAAGGTTCGCTTCGCATATATTCCAAGTTGTGCGTTGTATCTGCATGATTTCTTTTTCTCGAGAAGTCCCTATGCTGCCTTTGAAAATAACTTGCATGGCCCTACTCTTTCTCTTTTTTCGACCCTGTGATTAACCGTATGTTTCTGAGAGGATCAAAATAAACTACATAGATTTGTTCAGAGACCAGTAGCAAATCAACATGCATACTGATTTTGTATTTGTGTATTTTATACTGGAGCACGATGAAGACGAATTTCGTATATAAACGAAATTCATGTTCTTAATATCACCCACTTTCATTTCCATTAATTTATCATTTCTTTATTTCATTCATTAAGCACAAGTAACTTCCTCTATGTTGTCCTTGGGGTCAGTGTTTGTTAGCTTCTGACGACACCACTGGGCGCCAGTTACAGCTGCGACGACATCCCGGAAAGGAAATTTTATTGCGGCGTATTGACATGTTGGACAATATACTATCAGAATGACCGAGTTAGCCACCGGAAAATTCTGCTCCTCTTTCACCGCAAAACACGAAAGGAGGCACTCACATGCACAAAAAGAGCATAGTAAGGGATGGATTGTGCTGTGCAAGTTTACGAGACAAAAGCACTTTCTGATTATGAAGCACGTCGTAGTGGACGACTCCGGAAATTTGAACCACCTGGGGTTTTTTAAGGTGCACCTAAATTTAAGTACATGGGTGTCTTCGCATTTCGCCCCCATCGAAATGCGGCTGCCGTAGCCGGGATTTGATCCCGCGACCTCGTGCTCAGCAGCCCAACACCATAGCCACTGAGCAGCCACGGCGAGTTGTGCACGTTATCGCATTACCGAAGCGTGGAACACTTTTACTACATGAGAAGAATACTTGAACAAAAAAATTATATTCAGAAGAAGCGCTTTTGGGTTTTGTTTTCGCTCGGTGTGTCGAGCAAATATTCGCATTTAATTGCTCGCACGCGGTTGCGTTAACCCAGTGATGTCTTTTCACTTTGAAGGCGCTCTTCGATGAATCTGCAACAAGAATAAAAAGAAAGCATTAGTTCAGAGTTTTGTTATATATATGAGGAACGAACAGAGAGCGTGAGAATTCGGGATTTATTTCTGATCGCGTGCAGTGGGGGGTCTACTTAACCTGCAGCAACATCTCCTTAAATCACGCGTTTTCTCGTACACCGTCGTCTGGGAACAAACTCGTGTCAATCGGGCAAGTGTTTGGGGAAGCAAGTAGTCGCAGCTGTGAGTAACAAGCAAGGCGAAAATATGCATGGCACTGCCCAACGACAACAACAACAAATAAGGAGACCATAATAATGGCAGCGATAGAAAAAAAACCCTTGATTTTAGTGATGATTCTAAAAACAAATGTATAGGTTTTTTATAGGTTTCGCATCACCCCTCCTTCCGAGTTGCCGGCTGTCCCGGAGATAGCGGGGGCATGTCTTGGCCCGAGCAATTCAAGAAGAGCAGAAGTACTGGAAAATGAAAGAACTATTTTTTTTATCAAACGGTCACTCCACGCCCGCTATAGGCTTCTATAGGTTTTGATTAGTGGTGTCAGACAGACAGCGCAGAAGAACTTGACCGAGTAGTAATTGAAATAATGCGCAGAAACACTGCTGTGGAAGATAAAACAGTGACCTGACATGATTTTTAAAGGGACATGGAGAAAACGAAGGTAAAGAAGCGAAGTAAGCCTCTCATAATTAGAAACCTCCTTTAATGTTCATCGCTGATGCCTGAAAAGCAGACCAGAGACTGCCCATCTAGGCATTCCTAACGAAAATTTTAATGCGCTTATGCCTGCATCTGCTAGACCTGTTGCTAAAACATTGGTCATGTGGAGTGCGTACGCAAAATTCGCATGTATCTGGAGCTATCTCGAAAACATAAAAAGCGAACGTGATAATTATAACGCTTGCTGAAACTCGTGGTTTGAAAATGCAAGAGTTAGGAAGCTGGAACAAAAAATAATATTGAAAATAAAAATAACGTCTTCTTTGTCTGTGTCCTTTTTCCGCACGTGCCATCTCAAACCACAACTCCTTTTGACGGTGCAGACGTTCTTAAGGATTTACGAATCCCCACTGCGTCATTCCCAAATAATCTTTATTTCACAACCTGCGTTGTTTTTCGGTGTCATCTGGCCGCGACTACATAACCCGCAAATTATATTCGTGCAAAAATTACTTGACTCTTTGGGCGTGCGCATATGCGATGTTCTTCCTATTACCGACAGAGCTGTTGCCACGGATATTCAATTTGATGACATCTTTCCTAATAATGCAAAATTACTGCCACACCGTATTCTAGACGGTATATTACAAGATCACCTGAAAAACCTTCAAACAAACGTTGTAATTGCTACAGATGCTTCAAAATGTGAAGAAAAGTCAGGTGTAGGAATATTTTCCCCGATTCTCGATTGGACATTTTCTCTTCGGCTGCCAGATTTCATACCGATTTTTTTAGCCGAATTCATGGCCGTGGTGCTGGCATTACGAAAATTAGGACCATCAATTACGTCAGCCGTGATAGTTACTGATTCTTTATCATTGTGCTCATCCCTTACTGCTTCTAGTGATTCTCGCGTGATGAGGACATTTCAATCATTGGTACCTGGTTACTTGAGAAGCGTGCGTTTGATTTGGGTGCCCGGCCATAAAGGACTAATCATTAATGAAATTGCAGACTCTCTAGCCAAGGCATCGATAAGTGGCCCGATTCTTCCTTGCTGCCCTTTGACTGCTTATGTAACTGCAGCTAGATTTCGCAGGAGTATCATTATACAGTCAATATCAGGCTCCGCAATTACTAACTCTGTCGATTACGGACATCTCCTGCACCCTTGGAACAGAAATTTTTGCCGAACACGGAAAATTGAAGTGTCCATCACGAAGCTGCGCTGCCGTATACCTGCATTGAACTTCTACCTCCACAGGTCTGGTCTGGTCCCCTCACCATTATGCTCATTCTGTGGCGAAGCGGAGACAATCGATCATTTCTTGTTGTCTTGCAGACGTTTTTCTGTTATAAGAAAACGACTACTCGAAATCCCGCTTCGCTCTATTGGTCTGACTTTATCAGTGCCTGTGATCCTATCTTTTGGAGCCTCCATTGTTGGGTTCAGCCACAGAAATGTTTGCTTGGCGATCCAAAATTACCTCATCGAAACTAATCGATTTCCATGTTAGATTGATCGTTCTCCCTCCCAACCATAGCTTTCTTTTATTTCTTATCTTTTATTAATTATTATTGTTATTATTATTATTATCTTATACCCGGTTTTCATCTGATTATTTCCTTTTTTCTCCAAACACAAAACGTTTACTTTTAAACTCACACGCCCAAATTGTTAACTCCCTTGTTATCATTATTATTTTAGGCACCTAATTAAACCGCCCGATTCTTGGCCAATCCCCCACTGTGGGTATGTGCCACGGCCACTCAGGACAACAACAACAACAACTCCTAGCCGCTATCTGAGTACTATGTCATTCTAAGTTTCATTTCTCACAGCAATACTTGGAAGTAGCTGTTAATAAGGAGGGCTGTTAGTGTCTTTGGTCCCATTCTCGTTGCACACATTATTATGCACCATTCAAGCGCCTCCTTTTTCTTTCACTTGATCCTCTACGATGCTGATGACCTGCTATAAGCCAAGATAGAATTTCAGTTTGGCGCGGTTCTCAGCCCGCAACCTCGATTTTCTGCGCCGACGTGCACGTACGTATATGAAATTAAGCGGCTGCTCATGTCTGCTGAGCCGATTTACCAAGCATCTGCGCGCTTTGAGCTTCGAGGTCCTCGCTATAAAATGGGAAGCCTGCTCCCCCCAGTGCATATTCCATTAGCGGCGACGCGTTACACATCATACTTCCTTGTAATTTTTCTCACCAATCGTGCTTTTCGTCGGCCTTGGTGGCGTCATATAGTCAGATATAGCGACGGCCTTTTCCCTTGGGAAATCGCATAGCGCGGCACTGGATCGCGCACTGTGATCTCTTATAACACCTGATAGCTGTACATTCACTGTTTCAGCCTCCTCCCGGTCTCGGACAACCGGTACAAGCAGCTAAACTCACAAATCCATGCAAATTCGCGAGCGTACACGAATGCGCGCCAAAATGTTCGCCTCTTACATGTCGCCTTGGATAGAGGTGCCGTCGCTTGGATCTGCGCGACCCTTTCCTGGAATGGCCGCGCTTGGCGCGTGTCGTCGAGCCATCGGGATGCGCTGTACGAACAGCCTCACTCCCGACACGGGCTTCCGTAGACGGGATCCCCTGGAACCCCTGGGTTGGTTCCGCATCCTGCGTAAAATATAGGACGTCGGTGGCGTCGGCGTCCTCGCTCTTCCGTGGACCCTCAGTCTTGTGGGCTTTCGAACTCGCCCAGAACAGGTCGTCCTCTTCCAGATCGTCCATCGTATACGCCGTAGCCAGGCCCGATGCCGTCGTGGTCCTCCCGCGCCCCACCGTCCTGGTCGCTCGTGTCCGGATCTCCGCGACGGTTTCCCCAACGCCCGCCTTGAGGGGGGGCGCAGATCCGAAGTTCTCCAGATGAAGCACGACGGCGGGCTCGGCTGCTTCTTCCCGGGCGCCGTCCAGCTCCTGGCCCACAGTGCCGGCTTGGTTGGCCAGCGCGACCGACGCCACGAGCCAGACGAAAGCGCACAGCCCCAGCGTGAGGGGCACGAGAGCCAGCTTACCGATGCCCTTGTCACCGACGGTTTGCCGCTTGAGCTGAGTCGCGCTAGGCGGTGGGGCGGGCACTCGGCGGTTCCGCGCGTTGTCGTCTCCGCAGTCTTCGGGCGCCATTCGTGCGGACAGCTGCGGCGTCGGCGGGGGCACCAGAGGCAAAGAGTCCGACGTCGAGCACTGCTGCGCCTGCCTGAAGGAGCGGCGGGAAGCGTACGTGGGCGCCAAGTCTTCGCGGGCTGGAGGAATAGTGGGCATCGAGTAAACGCGGTCGAAGCCAGTCGACATGAGTGGTTCCGAAGAACCGCCAGGGGCCGTGAAGTAGAAGGCCGCTGCGCTGCTGGCCAACGCACTCGAGCGATCCCTGTTCATCGTTGCTTGTTCACGGCCAATTCTTCAGTGGCGCGAGCTGTAGAGTGGTGGCGATGATGATGACCCTATAATGTCTTTCATATCCACATTGTGGGATTGTCTAAGAATTGGGCGCCTCATATTTTCCATAATATTTCAAGAAACTACAAGTAATGTGCAATTGAGCAATCAAACCAGACAGATTACCTAGTTTCCTAAACAGAACAATTTATAACGGTAATGCTAGGAATCAACACAAATATCGCATAGAGAATGGACAGTGCTGGCCTTCCTCTTCTGCGCGCAACCGAGGCGTGTTCACGCGGAGGACTTATCAAAGATGTTGGTGCTTATTCCTTTCATCCGTGGCACATACCCACGAGTGGAATCGCCCTCACATGCACATCGGCAAATGAAATATTAGTCATTGGAACGCTTGTAGGGAAAAAGGCTGAAACAAAAAACATTTGATAAATAATTATAACAAAAAGAAAAAGAACAAGAATCGCAATGCCAAAATTGTAACAAACGCGGCACCATTTGAGCACTGCACATGCCCGGATGCGGCCTGGCCCGCGGGCCGGGCTTGGGTTGAGCTCGGGCCTCAGTGGGATCCGTAACAGACCAAGGTAGGCTATTTGTAACTTGATGTTTCAGGATATGCCTTTTTTGTTCTCTCTGGCATTAGGCGAGTTCGCCGGAAATTCGTGAACCAATGAGCACCGTAACCCAAGTTCCTGGAGGAAATGATACACTTCATTGCCCATGCCCTGCATGCACCACATGTTGGAAAAAAGTACAGAGACGCTCAATTCTCCCACATAACGAAGCACCGATCTCATTAAGTTTAGATGAATAAAGCAATAAAAGTTTGTGCCAGGTGGCAGTGTGATTTAGTATGTAGTACTGTTTTGCCAGTTGCGTGTCGCCAATTTATATTTAATGGAACAGTAACTTCTATAGCGTCACTGTGTTGTCAAATTCCGAAAGTTAATATAAGCCAATATATGTCAATTTACACACCCACAATGTTTACTGGTCCTGTTGTAATATTGTATGTTGCAATGGCTCTTTCAGGTTCAAAAGCGGGATGAAATGTCTTACAGTGTACACAAGGGTAGTCACCTCTGCCTTCGCTATACAGGGTGTCCCACGTAACTAGAGCCAAGCATTAACAATATGCAAATGCCACGCAGCTGGACAGAACTAATGTAATGTAGTTCGCCTCGTCTGGGGATACTAAGATTATTTTTTTTGCATTCCGCCTAATGGTATTAATCCTAATTATCCTGAATTTATATTAGCATTTCACTTAATTAGTCTTAATTAATCGACTTCTCAATCATTATAATTAGATGAAAAGCTTCAATGAGAAAATAGTAAAGCAACGTGGAAAACTACCGATACAGCTTTCTGTTGCTCAATACGTAGTAGATAAAGGTGTTTCTCCAAGCATGAAGGAAGCCCTCGAATACACGGAAAACTGCCGCGCGATTGGCCGCTCGAGGCACTCTGCGTGTATTCGCGGGAGCATAACGAACAGATTATGACATTTTTTGTACCTGTTCATTTGGCAGCAACAATTACGTCCAGCTGAAAACCGTTCACCGTCAAATCCGTAGTTATCTAATATTCCGCTTGCGGCTGATATCTTCGAGTCAACTGGGAACGGAACCTTGTTTCGTTTAGGATCAAAAGCTAGCGGGCCGAACCAGGCCGAACCGGGCCAGGCTGGCCAGGGTACGGGCTATGTTTGGAACCAGGGGGTCGGGATCGCGTGGCCAGCGCATACTATCTTCGGGTTCGGACCGGGCCTGGGCCAGAAAAAAAAACGCGACTCATGTAGTTCTGTAGGCGCCCCTTGCAACGTAACCTGCTCTATGTTTCTGTAAACTTAAGCTTGCTGAAATTGTCCTTTGGCTGCGACGGAAGCAACAAACTAGACGTCATTTGTATGGAATTACGTTAGACATATATACGCGGGAGCTAACGTATTTCCTTTAACGCCTTTGACGAACATAGGGCCTCCTACCGAAACGTTGGCCAGATCTTCTGAGGCACCTTATCTCTGTTTACAAACTGTATAGCACAGTGCAATGGTCCATCTGTCAGAATCCTTCATGATTTTGTCTTTGCCGGGTAATGTGAATCCGCTTACACGTATGTGCAGACATTTGCGAAGACAAATATTACTTCGCATCTCAGAATTTTTTTTTCTGCAAGCCGGCAATGCTCGAATGGGAACCAATGCCCGGTAATTTGACTTTGGGAAACGAGTCACGGCACAGTGGCCCGTTGATGACACAAGAATTCAAATAACTGTTACGACACCACTAAGCAAGCCATTACAATCGTGCTTTGTCAATCAGAGCCTTAAGACAGTACAGTAAGATGCGTTGCCTTTATCGGCATTTTCGTTTATCGGGAGAATATTCTTTAATGAATTTTCCATGTCAATGTTCTGAAGTCTGCTAACCTTGTTTATCCTGCTCTCACAGACTTACGCCGTCTTGAAGGAAATTAATGCTGCTTAAATGATCCCACAAATATGCACTCTTTATACTTACATTACACTCCATTATAAAGCTTACTATATCTTTCCTAGCATAACTAGGGCAGGAAATTTTATTTTGCAAACATGGAAAAATTTAATTAACAAAGAATGGTTCTTTTTCAGGATTCGGACATATTCGAAATGTGTTCAGCCACTTACTCCCTGAAAAAAAATATATATATGCGCACAAAAATTTTTCACTTCTGCTACCTAGTACCACCATTCTTTTTTTTTTCGTTGATGTGTCGGTAACAGTGGTAAAGTCACACGATCAAGGCTCCAATTTTCTGCCGAAACCTGTACACTTCACTATGCCGCAAGTATCGGTGTGGGCATGCTGATGGATTTTTTTAATTACTGTTGTTGACCTAACAGCGACGAACATACATCCTAGTCTTAGATGCATAATCTTCGCCAATCCAATGAGATATATTGAATAAGGAGCGCATGTAAGTGTTATCATTTAACAAGCGTCAAGTACTCTTACACTACCCTTTATTTTATTGTTTATCTAAATATAATGCATCCCGAAGCAACCATTTGATCAGCTGAACAAGCAAGTTCGATGCATCGGTAACAAGCTTTTATGCCTTAGCTTTCACACTTACATTGACCTATAATAGATGCATTCTCCCGGCTAATATAGTATGAAAATAAAGCAACCGGAATGAACGAAGTCAAATGTTGTCGTGTTGTAGAATAACGTTTACAAAGCGACTCCTTTTCAATTAAATAAGCGTTCCAGTGACAGCGATCAAGCCATGCTGAATGCGAATTGGGTTGTGCATGTTCCGTTGGCGGTCTATGCATTGAGGATACAATTAAAGTATGATGGCTCTATGCGCAGTACCTGCCATTTTTAATTTTTTACTATCTACGCAACTCTTCATTCACGTTATTTTAGCGGAGGTACAATAATTACCGGACCATGAAGGCCTTCCGAACCGCTTTCTGAAAGTAATAAGGAGGATCACATGAGTATGACGTCATCAGTCTCTGCCTATTACGCCGCGCAGCAGGGCATCCTTTTGCCAACATGTTTGGTTAGGTCATGACTGTTCAGTAGCGTTTCCTAAATAAGTTAATACAAAAAGTGTTTTAGACTTGCATGGCTTATAAATTATACTAAGGTGCAATGGAATTTTATAGCTCTCAAGTTTATTTGCTTTCTAGTATATTCACAGGCGCTGTCTCTGGATCGCAGATCTTGCGCCAGCAACATATAGTCGCCTCCTTGTTGAAACGCTGACCACGGGGTCCGTCCGCCTATTCCTTCACCTGGACAGTAGAGTCCGAGCCGTCTGAAGTGTCACCAACGGCGCCCAATTTCTCCGCCTTAATCTCGATGACCAGACGAATGATGAGAGCGATGGAAAAGAGTATGAAGAGGAACAGGATGACAACAAAGCAAACAAATTGCAAGCACTCAATCATGAAGGCCCTCGTCCCTCCATCTTTGTCCTTCATGGGGTCGCGATGAGCCCCATGGTTCCCGTGACAGACTCCGACGTGATGCGCGCAAGGCACTTGGCCCCCCTGAAAGGCGGGAGCGCGCGCTTGCGCCTGGAAGGCAGCTGGATACGCGGGTATTTGATCCGGGCCGCTAACCAACACGTAAAATTGGCCTGTACCATCCACGAATTCATGACGGCCTTGAGCGGCGTCCTGAGGAAACGACTGGTAGTAGTGGAACTCTTCCGGGAAAGTCTGTTGAGTGTGACTCGCCTGCAGCACTCCCGGTTGGGGCGTTACCTGAGGGCTCGTCGAGGACTCGTCTGTTTGAATCGGTTGGTTCGCTGTTTCGCGATGAAGGGCGTGCGGCTGTAATAGCGGATTGCTTGAGAGGGCACCGAAGGCCCCCGACGTCGCTCGATCGTCTGTCAAGCCCGGAGGTGCGCCCAGATGAAGCATAGTAGTCCGGCACTCGCGCTTGTTCTTATTCACAAGTAGTGGCACTTACCCACTACACGAGGAACGGCCAAGAATCAATGAGGTTTGCAATTTTTTCTTATAATTATATCCTAATCGATTGAGAATTTAAAACGCTAACGTATGGGGGTGCACAGCTGCCGGTAAGACAAAAAATAATAAAGACATTAGAAAAATTTTAGCTGAAGTAGCTGCCTTTCATCTTCATTTTCTGATTCGTGCGCAGTGGTACAGAGCAGGCCAACCGTCTTTTATTAGCAACTTTAGCGCGCTGTAAGCTAATACTGAACTTCTGCAGGAAAATAATCTGTGAGGTTGCCGCAGGAACGCTTGCGAGACCATTTGCGAGCATACTATATCTCCGTGGCACAAGACGATAGCCATGTTAAGCTACTTGTCTTCTAAGTTAATGATTGTATTCGAAATCATTTTAATATCTGCGAGTTTAGTTTTGTTGAGCAATCCGTACGTTTTCATCATCATCATCAGCCTATCTATGTTCACGACAAGGCGTTTTACTTCCCTCTTACCGACATGTTTATAATTAGTATGTTTCTTTTTATTTTTGCACAATTTAGCCTCCTTAACTCTTCTTACATCTTTTTTTTTAATATTTCACCTATACCCTTCCTCTTACCGCCAGTTTCTTGGGCAATCCTCCGTAGTGGGTAACTGTAATTATTTCAGGGGCAACCAAGCGAGCGTTCAGTCGCTTTACACCACCGTGAACCGGCCCGAAAATTTCCACTACATGCACCACGAGATGGCTTACCCACATGGCTTCTACGACCCCGGAAACCGTAGTCGTCGAGGCTCGCTGACCCTGGGCATGCCGAGCGAGTTCGACGTTAGCTCCACCGTCGAACTGGTGCCGTCGTCAGCCGCAGGCGTAGCGGCCAGCGTCAACCGCTCGTCGCTGGCATGGCCGTTTTCACCCGCCGGGACCCCTGCAGCACTAGCCGTAGGTCACTACGAACACGGCCAACCTCGGAGAGAGGCCTGGATTACGTCCGCCTTCAAAGGACTTCGGGCCGTGGGCACAGAGAGCGTGGCCGCTGTCGTCTCCACTGTGGTCCTGTGCTTCTTCACAGGGCTCGCGATATGGCTTTTGTCAACGGCTCATGACCAATGGGACGACAGTGGTTTAGACGCGGTGGACGACGCAGATGCGGGCCTGCACTTGGATTTGTACGGTGCGCCACCTTCGCCGCCTGTTGCCGGGATTCACGAGATGCTCACGAGTGAGTGGAAGATAACAGTAGGAACCAGGCGACCGAGAAGCAGTAAGCGTGCTTTGATGTCAACAAAGGTGCTCTCTGACGTGGCGCTGAAAAGCCGGGTGCCCCCCTGGACCGAAGATAACGCTGAAAGCCGCGCTAGTACTGTGGATGGCGGCGGCGATGACAGCGATGAATCGAAGGCGCCGAGGACCTCAACAACTGACGACGACGCTGTGACTATTGCTTCCAAGCGCACCCGTGTCAGGCGACGACCTGACACGGGCAGTTCGGCAAAACGCGTGAAGTGATCCCATCGGGTAAGCCTGGACATTTTGTTTTGGTTGTTTTATGTGCTTTATTACTAGAAACTACGCGTTTCCCAGTATACCCGACTACGTCCCGAAAATGAAAATCCGTCTTGTGGTGCCTTATTGCCAACACATTGATTGATTGATTGATTGATTGATTGATTGATTGATTGATTGATTGATTGATTGATTGATTGATTGATTGATTGATTGATTGATTGATTGATTGATTGATTGATTGATTGATTGATTGATTCGTTTCAACGTCTCAAATGCAACACAGGCTACGGGAGGCACTACAGCGGAAAGCTACGTATTCGACCAATTAATGTCAAACGCTCTCCTAAGTTTTTCATTCAAGTTACATTACAACGCGGCAGCTATGGCCAGCCATCAAACTACCTACCTCGTGTTCAACAGCAGAACGTCAAAACTACTGAGCCACCGCAACGGCTGCCAAGACAGTTATAAGGGAAGGCGTGGCAGTAGAGGTTTGAGAAAAGACAAGGAACAGATTATATTCCAGTTGATAGTTTAAAAAAAAAGCAGAGTTGCACTGGTCATGTAATTCGAATAAGGCATAACCGATTATTTATTATAGTAACAGGATGGGGGCCGTCAAGGGGAAGGAAGCGCAGTTGAAGGCGGCAGAGAAGTGTGGGGTCATGGGAAGGGTTCAGATTGCAGAGAAAATGGGGTAACTCAAGGGCTCCGGGAAAGCTCTTTGTCATGCAGTGAACGTCAACTGAGGATGATTGCGATGATAATAGTGATTACTAGTTGTTCCGCATGTACAGAGATCTTGCGCTAAAATTTTCATGCGTGACAGCAGGTCTCGGCAGCTCTAGAGAGGTAGCGACCACGCGAAACCGAGGAGAAGGGAGGCAGCACCCCCAGGAAGGGGGTGGCGGCCCTCTCCGATCCGCGGAAGTAGCGAGGAACCAAAACCTCGAGAAGCAAAATGCACGAGACTGACGTAGTGGCCGCGTCGCGGTAGAAGCTTGTCCTCCCTGCGTGGAGGGAGCCTAACCGACTCTGCAGGCATATTTACTAAAGTTGCTCTCTCTCTCTCTCTCACAAGGCACAATGCTCAAATAATCTCCATTCGATGTGTTTCTTTTCTAGGTTCGCCAGCGTGAAGTTCGACTCTGATGCTCCACACAGAGGACGAGGCCCCTTACAAATATATCTGAGCCGGCATTTGCACTCCGTGTTGTTTCTTCCGCAGCGTTTTTCATTATTTGACAACATATTTTTCTCTAAAATTGAGGTTCCACATAGCAGGAACCCTATAGCGTACATACATCAGCGCGTCATCTAGCACAAGTACATATAATTATTTATTCGCAGTTAAACAAACAAAGTTCTTTACGTTTTGAAGTAGTTTGTCATGGGCCAGCGTTCTGGCGCCTGAAAACTCGGAACAGCGATTGGCGTGACAGTGAAACGATGATCGCAAATATTCTTAATTATGTGCACCATCTTAAGTAATAAATGTTTTTCGAGTATGATCCACGACACGTTAGCAAGAGACCTGAACTTTCTTTGATAATAATAAACGCTTTAAACAACATTTGACGAACATAGAAAATAATGCCTTTTTTTGTTTTCGTTTCTCTAATTTCCCTATTTTAACCTTTATTGGCAAGGATAATACAAATCATGCAAATTCTGGCGATAATTGTAGACATGAACAAACCGTGCTTCGATTTCATCTTTGTACCCGTCTAACTTTCGCCCTTGTGCTTTGACAAAGTAAATTGTAAATTTAATACGAAAGATCTTGAGCGCACTACTCAAGTCAGCAAAATCTAGTATTGTGGTGCCATGCCAAGCACTGTTCATTGCTATCGGAGCAGCGATAGCAGAAAACACTAAAGACAAAAGCGTAAGCGAGTATCGCAATTGTATATTGTGCGACAAGGATTTGGACTTCTTGCCCGCAGTATTTTATAAATAAATTATTTAATAAAAAAATCACTAATCGGAGAAGTTATTCAACACCATCCACAACATTTGCTTCTTCGCAGATTTTAACAGCACGCACACCATAATGCGAATTTAGGTGAAAGAGAAATTGAACTTTGCTGATTGTAGTTATCCTTAATCAAGACTCGTACCCACTATTGCAGCCCATCCAAGATCGATTGCATATCGAGAAAATATGTATGAACATAAATTTAATTTCATTCGAAGTAAAACTTTCATTATCCTCTTCATCATCAGCAGCTTATTTTATGTCCACTGCTGGACGAAATCCTCTCCTAGCGATCTCCAATTACCCCTGTCTTGCATTAGCTGACTCCATCATATGCCCGCAAATTGTCAGATTTCACCACACCACCTAGTTCTCTGCCGTCAGCTACCTTCCTTCGGCCTGCATTGTGTAACCTTAACAGACCACAGGTTATCTGCATTACGCTTTATATGACCTGCCTAGTTCCATGTCATCCTCTCAATCTCAACTAGACTATCGGCTATATTTCCGTACACTCTCTATTCCGCACTTCTGACTTCCTGTATCTTAATGTTACACTCGAAATTATTTCAATAGCTCATTGTGAGCTCCTTGATTTCCTATGCTTCTTTGATGACCTCCGAGTTTCTGCAACATATGTTAGTACCAGAGGAATGCAACGATCACACAATTTTTGTTTTCAGAAATACCGCCAAACTGCCGGTCATTACTTAGCAACGGTATGCGCTCCAACCCATTTTTTTTTTCATCGGTAAATTTCTCGTGATCCTGGTCCCCTGTGAGTAATTAGCCTATAGATAAACGTACCCTTGCGCAGATTCTAGACTCTGAATGCCACATACTCCTCTCATTATCCTGCCAGGTAGCTGAACCTTACCTCGGTATTCTGCACATTAATAATGCCTACAACCATGCTACCAATACCGACATTTATTATTCCATCCCCAAGCGCCTTATCAACGCTCTCAAACTATCGCGAACGCACTGGCTTCAACCTTCAGTAACGACTAGAGCTGCGCTGCTGTTAGCGAAGGCTTCGTCGAGATCAACCGTGACCTCCCTATCAACGTCACCAGAAGGGGAGAACGTGTCGCCGAACTCGTCGTCTGCTGTACGCACGTCCGGCACCACAGTCGGTCTCGGCGTCATTCCCGCCTTCCCCGTGGACCCCGGATCAACACCGTCGCTGGCGGAGTCGTTTCCTAACATGGCTGTACGGGCCGCGATCTCCCCGTGCCGGCGGGCGTGCGCAGAACCGTTCTTCAAGAGACCCTGGCGTCCGTGCGAGTCTGCGGGCAAGAAAGGCCAGTCGAGCCATCCAAGGGTGAGCATCACGGCCGACACCACGGCGATCGCGAGCAGCGTCCCCAGGGCGATTCTCGCGCTCGACGGGGGCGTCGGTTCCTCCACGGGCTTGAACGCGGGTCCACCTTCCGGCGGCGCGGCGTCCGCCAGCGAGAAGGTCACGAGGTTCGCGCCTAGAGAGGCCAGGTGCACGTTTCCGCTCTCCGTGGCGCCAGCGCTGCAGTCTAACGTCACTTGCAACTTTGCAGGTGGCCGGGACGGCGACGACGACGACCGCTTGTTCTTCTTTAACCAAAATCCCTCGTTTACTCGGTCCTGCCTGTCCATGGCGACGAAGCTTGTCTCCTTCTTCCTCTCCTACAGTTCATCAAAACTGGCACACACCCTCGGTTGGATATATGTCACGGAACATACCTCATACCTTGGCGCATACCATATACAACGAGTACAGGCCGTGCAAGATTTTGTTCATTACTTACAGCTCCCAATAGAGAGGAAGTTGTGAGGCATTTATGTTTTTCACGTGTCCCATAAAAGATTTAATTCGCCTCTAAACTAGACAGACTCTGTGGAATGGAGCAGAATCAATTATAGCAATAGTATATAAAGGCGAGCCTCGAACAAATACTCAAGCTAAAGGAAGACCAGCTTCAGACAAAGAACTATTATCCGATCAGCAATGCATTACTAAATTCATACTAAAAACCTATCTATTACTTTACGCTGTAATCCTTCAACCATTGCAAGATCACTGTTCTGTTTATTACGTTTCAAGTTTATCGTCTCCATGTGTGGCGTACACGAGGCCCGAATTCTACAGCGGGCCAGAGGACACACGTCTCTGCATACAACCTTTGCTGAAATACTGCCACGCATTGTATCCTGGGGAGCTATAGGGTGCGATCTTGTACGCGTTCCAAAATAGAACGGAGGTGGTCCGTTCCATCGAGCCGCACACAGTTGGTCAGTTTGAACGGTGACGAACGCCATGACGTCAATTGTGAAATGATATCTGCTGTCAATCATTCCATGTTGTCTACTATCGGACGAACGCGATGGAACGGACCGCCAATTTCGCGACGGAAAGAACGGACCGCCTCCGTTCGAGTTTGGAACGCGTACAAGATCGCACCCATAATGTAAAGCTACTCCGAACTTTTCTATTCCAGTTCTGCAATCAGCCCTCCGCGATTGGTAAAAAGCTTTTCGGACTACCCCCACGTCGCCGCTCTCTGACGCGTCGTCACGAAAACCGCCATATATCCCCTTTGATATGACGTGTACACACTGACTAGCATGATTGGAGCGAACATAAGAAAATAGTTATTTCTGATTCGACGCATTTTCGCCATTAGACCTGGTCTAATGGTCAAAAGCTTTAGGGCTGCACCCACATCACCTGCCTGTCACGAGACGTAACAAAACCGCGAAAATTCACCGCGTCAAAGTGACGTGTACGCGTTAAACATTCAGAACTATGCCGAACAAAACTGATGCTTTTTTTTGAATAGCCGCTAGTTGCCCCGTTCCGAACGGAATAAAAGATGGCCGCCGCCGATCGCTAAGGCACTGGCTACTCGCACCTGCCGGAGAGCATCATGGGGTTATTTGCCAAAAATAAAACTTTTTGCGTGGCCGTGTAACGTTTTCGAGCACTGTCGGCGCGCTTACAACCTTGCTCAGCCAACTCTTTTTTGCTGAGGACCCGTTCCAGCAGCATTCCTAAACTTCCGTGGCATGCTGCCGCGATTTTCAACCAGCCACCGCAAGCTAAGTAAGGTAAAGCGGACCAATCACAGACGCCGGCATCACCCTCTCCATCAGTTATCGATTTTCAGTGCACTGGCTCAGCCCCATCGAAACCCTCTCCACTTGAGCGTGCTCCCCGCGTCTTGTCAGCGAATTACACAAGACAAGCCGCTCAGAGTAGGCAATGCTATTCGTTTTTAAAGCAAACAAAAATGACCTCCTATAAATGAGGAGAGCGATTGATTGGTCTTTTCAGACGACCTTGCGGGTCACCGCCCGATGCTTACGTTGGCGGTTACGTAAATTTCACGCCAGCGGATTGAAATAAAAACATATTGGAATACTTTTGCGTTATAGGGCCCCTGGTTCTATGCGAAACTAAAAACGTACTAGCAATTATCCCCGCCATTCTTTAGGCATGTAGCGTGCATAAAATTGAATGCTTGCCACTATGACCAGAATATTAAGTCATGCGTCGCGGTTCTACGACGTCTACTCTAGCCCTCTCGGTCCAAATAAATATTCCACATTCGATAAAGTTATTGTTTATATGCTCACGACTGAGCAAAACGTCACAGTCAATTACATAATATCATCAAAATACAATGTACAATTAAACAACAACCACAAAATCTACGCTAATGCGTCGTATCCACGAAGACACCACTGCCATTCTGAGGCCGCCGCGCGGTTTCCTTCGACGTCGCAGCGGCGGCACTATCGCTGATCGTGGCTTGGCTCGCCGGGTCTTCGCCGTCTTGGGTCTCCGAGGTGACCACCGAG
This sequence comes from Dermacentor albipictus, assembly GCF_038994185.2. Classification (NCBI taxonomy): domain Eukaryota; kingdom Metazoa; phylum Arthropoda; class Arachnida; order Ixodida; family Ixodidae; genus Dermacentor; species Dermacentor albipictus. The sequence continues at coordinate 370,089,780 of NC_091821.1, forward strand.
CCTGATGACGTTGGAGACACGGCACCTGTCGCCTTTGGTTCCTCGCGTCGATGCCGCGGGTGCGTGTCGCTACCGTTGTGTTTCACGGGGTGCACGACATACTCGGCGCCGTTGGTGGCCGTCTCGGTGGTCTCTAGCTCCTCGCTGGTCGACAGCGATAGACGCAAGACGAGGAAGAACCGGACGAGGCCCATGAGCATCCCCAAAGCAGCGATGAGTGCGCACAGGGCCAGGTAGCCCAAGCTGCGCTGCGGGGGCTCTGGGGGCGGCGCGTACGCCACCACCTGTATGGGCGCCACCTCGCAGGAGATTGGTGTACAGGTGCAACGGGCCGGCGTCTGCATCTTACAGCGGGGGACCCGGCACCGCAGCTGGCACCCCGGTCGACGCCGACGCCCGTGGTGCCCCACCCGCCATAGGCTGCTGAGGCGCGGCGGTGGCGGGACCCCTGCCAAAATCTGCCACCGGCAAGTTCCACGCGGCTTGGGTGTCTTCTTCCTGTACAGGGGCCCCGGCGTTCTTGGGAGCCAAAAGTGTTATCGCCCGTCTCGCTCTGCTGCATCGTCCTTCCGTCACGCGCACGACACGCGGCGTGAGCCTGTGGCACGAGCGAGTAGAATTGTCATCTTCTTCCTGGCTTGTTCTCGCTTGAACGACCACTTGCCGTCCCGTTTAAGTCAAACGAAGAGCTTGGCCATCAACCTAAGTTCAGGTCTGATGGGCTGCTAAGCAAGCATGAGGGCACCGAAGAGTGAAGACATGTGTAGACATTAAAAAAAAAGGGGGGGGGGGGCGAGCAGTTCACAACCAGTGTTTGCTTCATTACTGCTAATATTTTTACTCGGGGGCGAAAAACGAGGGCGATAATAAGGTGCATACTGCATTAACTTCTACATAATGGCAAGAAGTACATAATACCTGAATGCTTTTTTCTTCTAGTTATTCTTTGTCGTTACGTTTTATGTGTGTGCTCCCTTCGGAATAAATTGTTCATTGTCAGTTCATTGTGCGTCTTCTCTTCACCCTTGCCTTTCAAAAGGGTGAATTTTGTGAGGCTATCTCGCGATATTCTATCAGGTTATGTGTCTTTGTGACCACTAGGGACTCGGTATCGTGCAAGACATGGTCGGTAATTAATAAGGATACCATAAATAACTGCTTAATTAGCAATTATAGAGGAAGTATTGCAATTCGGGAATTTAGGACCCAAATTTATATTATTAACTGAACTGTGCACGCTATGCGGAGACTGCGATCGAAGTTACATCGGTGACACAGGTAATTTCCAGCAAGGACTGAAGCAGCGCACGTACGACGTAAAAAAGAACCCATCTTCGAATGCTCTCGCCTAACACGCAGAAGCGACTCGCCATGAAACAGGCTGGGACAACGCAAAGATAATAGAAAAAGAAAAGGACTGGACTTCTCGGCTTTTCCTTGAGTCCCTGACAATCTGGACCACGGAGCACACACTTAATCGCAACCACGGCAACTTTATATACGTGCAGCACGTTGCCTATGTCACATCTTAAAGCCTACATAAACGGACCATTTCGGCCTTCAACTTCATTGTGAACAAAGCTCTCGTGCGGCAGCCGAAATGTCTTTCCTTTTATAAATTTTCGTGGTTGGTGTCCGCTTTTAACTGTTTTCAAAAATTATTTTTTTTAGAATGGGGCTGTCTTTGTTGCATTGAACTGACCGTTCGCGTCCTATTCTATTTTCCGCTATCTAACGTATACCTCGTGTGGTTCAAGATCGCGTACTTTTATTTCCCCCTGCGCGAATTGGTTACTAAATTCATGTTCAAAGCCTGTCAATTACTCTAACTTGTAATCCTTCAGGCATTGTACGATCACTGTTCTATTTATCCGGTTTCTATTTTATCGTCCTCAATTCAGTGGAAGAACACCTCCTTGCCTTACAGCTCTGACACACAGCCAGGTTTGTTACCGATCTTCATAGCCTAACACTTTAATCTATGAGTGTGCCTTTCGTATGATGCATCATACGCATGACTGCATCCTGTTTGTCATGTTCATTAGGTATTGTATATCACATGTGCTTTCAGGTGTTTTTTTTTGCTTTTTCTTGTTTGGTTTCTGGTTTTCTCAGATTCTTCCTTGTTATAGTATATTGTGCCCAAATATTGCATTTGTGATGAACTACTTATTTCTTTTGTTTAGTGAAACCAAAACCTTCGAAATAACACACTTATGATTATATAATCTATTTATATTCTTTGTTCGCAAACACTACCCTATGTACTTGCCCTTCCTGTTATAATCCCATGAGGGATTGACAGTATGTGAAAATAAATAAATAAATAAAATAAATAATATGTGGGGTATAGGGCAGCAGGCCAGAGGGCAGACTTTTCCGAATAGAACCTTTGCTAAAATACAGCTACGTACTGTATTCTGGTTCTAACCGAAAAAACGCACCTGTATACTTTAATGCCTGGCAATGTAGCCCGAGAGAGCGTAAACTTTAATTTCAAATCAGCAAGATTTGAGTCCGGCGTCTTTTAGTGGGTCTGGGCACCCGCCGCGGACGCGGTTCCGAGACCTTGTCTCGAAGCGGCTTCCTCGGCCTATTAAGTCATTAATCGCGGTTCTACGACGTCCATTATACCGCTATCGGGTGAAGGAACTATTGCACATTCGATAAAGTTAATCTTTATATGATCACGTTTGAGAAAAACGTCACAGACAGTGACACAATATCATCAAAATGCAATGTACAAATACACAACAATCACAAAATCTACGCTATTGCGTCGTGACCACGATGACCCCACTGCCGATCTGTTGCAGCCGCGCGGTTTCCTTCGACGTCGCAGCGGCGGCACTATCGTTCATCGTGGTTTCCCTCGCTCGCCGGGCCTTCGTCGTCTTGGGTCTCCGAGGTGACTAGTGAGGCTGATGTCGTTGGAGGCACGGCACCTGTCGACTTCAGTTCCTGGCGTCGATGCCGCGGGTGCGTGTCGCTACCGTTGTGTGTCACGGTGTGCGGGACATACACGGCGATGTAGGTGGCCGTATCGGTGGTCTCTAGCTCCTCGTCGGACGACAGCGCGAGACGCAAGACGAGGAAGTACAGGACCAGGCCCATGAGCATCCCCAAAGCAGCGATGAGTGCGCACAGGGCCAGGTAGCCCAAGCTGCACCGCGGGGGCTCTGGGGGCGGTGCGTACGCCACCGCCTGTATGGGCGCCATCTCCAGGAGACCGGTGTACAGGTGCAACGGGCCGGCGTCCGGATCTTGCAGCGGGGGACCTGGCACCGCAGCTGGCACCCCGGTCGACGCCGACGCCCGTCGTGCCCCAGCCGCTGTAGGCTGCTGAGGCGCGCCGGTGGCGGGACCCCTGCCAAAATCTGCCACCGGCAAGTTCCATGCGGCTTGGATGTCTTCTTCCTGTACAGGGGCCGCGGCGTTCTTGGGAGCCGATAGTGCCATCGTCCGTCTCGTTCTGCTGCGTCGTTTTTTATTGCACGCGCACGACACGTGACGTGAGCGTGTGGCACGAGCGAGTAGAATTGTCTTCGTCTTCATGGCTAGTTCTCGCTTGAACGAGCACTTGCGGTCCCGTTTGAAGTCAAAAGAAGAAAGAGAGAAAGCGAGGACAGGAAAGGCAGGTAGGTCAACCACAAGAGCATCTGGTTTGCTACCCTACACTGGGGATGGGGGAAAGGGGAATAGTAAAAGGAAGAAAGGGAGAGAGCAAGCACTGAAAGAGGAGCTTGGCCATCAACCTAAGGTCAGGTCTGGTGGGCTGCTACGCAAGTATGAAGGTACTGAGGGCTGAGGACATATGTAAACAAAAAAAATGGAGGGGGACGAGCAGCTTCTAACCTGGGTTTGCTTCATTGCTGCTAATATTTTTATTCGAGGGCGAAATACGAGGGCCAACATAAGGTGCATACTGCACTAACTTCCAACTAATATTTTATTCCGAAACAAGAGCAAATATGTAAACGGATAGATAAAAAACGCCTAGAAAATAAGCCGGCAGATCCCACGCCTTGTGGGAATCGATGTTATGCAAAGGAGTGTGCGGGGAGCCTACCAAGTTAACGGAACGCCCATGGGAACACCAAGACGTAGGCGGTTGTTTCATGATCTACATGAGACGCATGTCATGGCCAATCATTTATGTTCATCATGTACTCTTGTCATACCATGCCAATTTTGGCACATACGAAGACGTAATCGGCTGTTTCATGTATCTACATGACACGCATGTTATGACATTCTTGTCATTACCTATCTTTTATGTTCGCCATACACTCTTGTCATACTATGCCAATTTTGGTATATACAAGAACGCGGCTGTTTCATGACCTATACATAATACGCATGTCATGACCGAACGTTTATGTTCGTCATATCCTCTTGACATACTATACCAATTTCGCTATATTGGCCTCGAGCTCCACCACTGGAAAAGCTGGCGCCACCGTCGGCGTGACGTGCTAGGAGGGATCACGTGGACATAGCGGCCGCGTCGGCTGCTTCGGCAGCGCCGAAGCGAGCTGAAAACGAGAGTTTAAATTCCTTCGTACGCTACGGTCCTCATTTAGTGGCGATATTTTCCCACTTCGAGTGTCTCCTTTACAACGCTTGAAAGCACTACCATAGGTAGTGGCTGCCTTTGAAGGCGCGCAACATGGTAGGCTACTGCTCGGTGCCACAATGCCGGATGTATACGCAACGGAGCCCGCAGTCAGCCTTATTCACACGTAGCCGCAGGACAAGCTGCGTGAAGTTTGGCTCGCGAAACATAAAACCGGCAAACATCGGCTACAACTCGGGTATGCAGCAAGCACAGACGCGAGGAAGATTTCTGCTACGGCGCCGTGTCTGTGATGTTCGGAAAGCGCGCACTGAGACGCTCGCCCGAGTCCGCTGCCCGAGTAATGTCATGACGGTTTGGTCTATGAACTTGTCGATGCTATAGATACTGGCAAGTTGAGTGGAGTTGAAAGGCAGCGGTAAGAAGCACATTTAAACAAAGCATGGCATATGGTCATGTTTGTGTTATGAATTAATGCACTAGATTGCAAAAAAGGAGCAGCGGGAAATCACACGCTGAGAACACCGATAAACATACAGTGCGACGCAACTCTAGAAATAATATTGAAAGGTAAAAGAATTTAGAAGATAAAAAAAATATTGAATCGTCGCGACGGCACATCAGTCCCCGTATAGGCGTCGAAGTCTCTATAATGAAATTATTTTTTGAACAGCTCTGGTAGCGCCCACGCAACAATGGTTGCTTGTATACTCTCAAACGCTCATATTCTGCGGCCTAAAGCTCATGGCACGGTGCGAAAACGGGCACGCAGCGAAAGCGAAATAGTGCGCGGACAAGCATGCAGACGCGCAGTCGGTCGCTGCGAATCTGTGCGATCGCTGCATTGAGGCTTCATTCTATTACGCCCCATTTAGCTATACAAACACTATAAGAACATATTTCACATAGTTCGCTTTTAGCGTTTACCTACCTTTCACGCGAGAAGCCGGTTCCGGAGACTTTTCATCGCGGCGACCGCGCGCAGTGGCGTTCACTGTACGTATTCGCGGTAAAGAGTAGCGTCTGTAAACGATTGTGTGCTTTCAGTTTGCCCAAGATTATTATTTAGACAGTAAAGATCTTCTCTCGTTTCGAAAGTACTTACAGAAATGTTCGGAAGAGCTCGCGCGTGGTGTTTTCACTGAGCGCTGACAGCAAAACCTATGAGGAGCGCGCCGCGTGATCCCTCATACTACGCCAGCGAGGCGCTTCCGATAGAGGGCGACTCCGTAACTCCTCGCCGCCAATACAAAGTTAAAGAAACCACCATGAGAGCAGCAAGATTTAGGCGGCTGGGTTGTGACCTACATGACAAACATCATTACATTCATGTTATGACCAATCATTTAAGTTCGTCATACACTATCGTCATACTATGACAATTGTGGTACCTACCAAGTTAAGGAAACGACCATGGGAACACCAAGACGTAGGCGTCTAGATAGATGCTGTGAAAGTGGCAAATGTTCGCTGTTGAGATCCCACCGATGGCACCGGCTGTTGGGATCCCACCGATGGCACCGGCTGTTGGATTCCCACCGATGGCACCGGCTGTTGGAACCTCAGTGCTGACACCCGTTATTGCAATCGGACCGCTGGCGCCCGTTGTTGCAAATGGGTCGCAAGCCCCAAGGGTAGCGTTGGCCTGGCGGCCTGGGGCACACTGGAAGCATCCGAAGATCCCGGCAAAGCATGAGTCGACTGCTAACAGAACAACTTGTTTATTCTAGCATCGCAAAAGAGCGGCCGGTCAGGTCGACCGAAGTGGAGAGACGGGAGAGCACGTAACTCAACAGTAGAAATCGGAGCCTCTCTCTTGGCGTCCGGGAGCAGCTGCTTTTATACTCTTGGCGTCGCGGGCAAGAAGGAAGGTCACGGGATGACACCACGTGACAGCGAGGCACGGACGGACTGAGAGACATGTAGAGACGAGTGTAGTGACGCATCAGCCGGACCGGCGCCGGTCAGACCTCCTCGCTTCATACTTGGGGAGCTCCTCTCCCCGGCTGCCGCGCTTTGACAAGCGTGGGCACACACACACACACGCGCACACACGAAGACACGTGACACTGAAACACGCCTGCACGCGCTCGGCGGGGAGGCTCTGCGGCAGCTCCGAACGGGCCAAAATGTCCGCCGCTTTGAACGAAGCCCCGACGTCCGTTGCATCCGCGTCGGCCATATCGCGCGTCGTAGGCGAAACGTAACATCGCCAAGAAATGCTTCGCATTTAAGACGACACCAATTTGTTGTTACGTCGTGTCCCTCCGGCGCTTTGCCTCAAGTGGCTGCGAAGTACTTCTGAGGTCTTTCTCTCGCATGAGCCACCTAAACAATTTATTTTAATGGATTCTAAGGATTTGATAGGAAACTCATGATGCTGTCTTAGCAAAATTCTTCGGCGATTAAAATCCCGAAACCACACAGTAGCCAGTTCGCACTGCAGACACTGCTGACAGATTTCAATCGCAGAAAAATACCTTTCTGCGGGAAGTTGGACTAAGTTAGCTAAGCAGTGGAACCGAAAGTTAGGCGATTTCGTAAGGATTCATTTTCCTGTCTAACTCAGCACGCATAATTGACGAGAGCTCAAAATGAGGGAACACGTGAACAGAACCGCTACGGTCAGTGAATCATGCGAAGTATGCCGCTAGGGCATGTCATGAGTTATCAATAAGTGACTGGTACTTTCCATCAAATAAAAGTGTGCAGATCCAACGCACATGTCGGAATATATGTTACGCGAAGCTGTAGTTAAGCGGTTAATTAAATAATTTACAACTAACGACGATGAATGCAATTTTGTTTACTTTTTTCCTACAACGTGTAATCAATCACATGGAATGCTTGTTTATCCACCACAAAGGCAACAACTTTATTGTCATGCAATTTTTAGGTTTATGCATCACATTCCTTCCAAGACATGCCGAATCACGATATGCAGATCACGCGGACGCACGGTGTGAGACACCTACGCAGCCATGTCGCGGTAACGTACGCGATGTATGATGCTTGTCGAGGTAAGATTGGTGATGACAGTTGTGCAGGCACGGCAATTAACGACACTTATGAAGCTGTATTTAGGGATTCTTTACCTCCTGCCTCAAGTGGGACGGACCCATTCTGGATGATTGTCCAAGAACACGCGCACTCCCGGCGGGGCGTACCGAATGGCTAAATCAAAGGAAATAAAGTCAAAGAATACGCGAAATGTAATTCACCGTTCTAATAACATGTCGGTTTGCCTAAGAGATATGTGTGAGTTGACATCATATGTTCAGGTTTTATGCAAGAGTCACAGTGGGAAACACACATACTGGAGGATTCGCCGAGAACAGGCGCACACCCAGTGGGTCGTATTTGAAGGGTTGAAGGTTTTATTGAAAATATTTGAATACAGGAAAGTGCATGGCAAATATTGGTACAGAAGGAGGTCCCAGAGTTTAAACTGCCGAGGGGACCTCCTGCGCTAATTACAAAAAAATAATCAAATACACACAGGCAGTGGTGTTGCAGATCAGTGAAACAGTATTAGCAAAGATAAATTAAATAACGAGAATACATAACTTCATTAGAACATCATTATACAGAGAAATATACATAAAACGAATTGAGTACTAGACGGTTATGCATAATGTAAAGTGTAAAAAACAAAGCACTTCGTTGTCAGTAAAGGTTATTTATTACTAACAGGCTGTTGACCACAAGTGAATTTTCAATGCTTTATGAAATGAGTGTTCTGAATGTACGCACTTGAAGTTCAGGGGCAGTGAATTCTAAAACATCATTCCCGAAAAGTGCGCTCTCTGCCTACCGTAGTTTGTGCGTACTTTAGGCAATAACATATTATTTTGTTCCGAGAAGCTTGTATTATTACGGTTTAGTAGTTGCGGGGCAGAAATATTATTAATCACAGTAGCTTCATTTCGGATGTAATAAATTGAAAGACGAAGTTTTAGCTATAAAGAGTAAGTGAGGGGAAGGATTTTTAGATTTTGGTAAATTGGGAGGGCAGATGCCAGGTGAGGACTAAATGTAATCAGGCGTTCTGCTTGGTTTTGTAAGTGATGAAGGCATGAAATGCGGGTTTCATACGTGTTTTCCCATGAAGTGAGGCAATATATCAGACGACTATGTATGTATGCGTAATACAGTGACCGTAAGATGTGCTGCTGAAAGTAATGTCGAGATTTGATTAACACATGTGAACTAAAACCAATTTTTTTAACAAGGGATATGATGTTTGTTAAATTTCAGATGCGAGTCAAGAACGACGCCAGGAAATGTGGTCGTATCAGATGGATAAATTATGTGGTTATCTAGATTAAGACTCGGAACTAATGCGTTTGCTTGTGATGAGTATGAAAAATCATGAAGCATGTCCTTGTGGCGTTTATTTGCAGCGAATTCTCAAGACACCAAGACGCGATTTTTCTAAGGTCTTTGTTTAGTGGTGTTGTTGTGGTTGTTTAGTCGTGGTGTTTAGTCATGTTGTTTAGTCGTGTTTAGTGGTTAAATCAAAGAGAATAAAGTAAATAGAACATTCCCTTAACTATAATTCACCATTCTATTAACAGACCGAGGTAGGTTAGAGTTGCTTATGAGACCACATTACATGCTTGGGTTTTATGCGGGAAGTTAACTTCTGTTACGCAGAATATATAGAGGTGCCCATACTTGTTCAGAATACAAGGGTTATATCAGCCCGTTGGGGCGTAATTTCATTTGGCGCAATTATACCATTTGTTTATATATTCAGGAATATTTACGCCGAGATAGCGACTGACCAAACAGTATCCAGAAAGCCAAGCCAAATCCGGGGAAGTAAGCAAAGAAAGCTTCCTATAAATATCTGCATAGTGTAAATGGGAGGAAGTACATAGCAGTACCTGAATGTTATTTTCTTCTAGTTGTTCTTTATTGTTACGTATTATGTGTGTGCTCGTCTCGGAATAAATTAATTGTTGATTGATAGTTCATTGTGCATCTTCTGTTCGCCGTTGCCTTTTCTTGCTCCACTCTAGCTGTTCAAAGCAGAATCAAACCTTCTCAGAAGCAAACCTTCCCAAGGGGATAGAATTGTTCCAGTGGCCTTCTTTCAGGGTGTTTTTACAGCGAAGACGTATTTGGCTAGGGTTCCGGGCATTATTGTTCTCCGTGAACAAAAACTATCATCATCAATGGCTCATACCCCCGTAAGCATTCACGCTCCCATAAACAAGCAAAAAATGCAATGGCTCATAGCCCCGTAAGGCAGAGGCTACAAGCACTCAGCAAAGTGAAGCGAACAGTCTTTAAACGCTTTCTAATCACGCATACGACATACAGAACAGTGTGTCGAAAACTGTCATCATTGATGGCTCATACATCCGAGAACAAGCAAAATAATGCAATCACTCATAGTACCATAAGGTTCATGGCTACTAGCTTTGCGTGAATTAGGTGGGATGCCACTACCCCTGTTGTAGTTTTCGGTGATTTCAATGTGCTTGTGTCGGTGCCGAATAGGGAGCGGTTTATGCGTTCCGTGTTGCAGACACTTCCCTTGCGATGCCACATCGATCCGGCCCAACCGACCACCCAGCGGCGTACACTACGTGCATCGATTTGACATTATCAGAGAATGCGATTGCCATTGACAATAAATGAGTGTGCGTACCTTTCGTCACGATGACCACACATCAAGACAGTAGTTGAGTTCGTACCTTTGTTCAAAGTGTGTCACCTCTGTGTCGTGTGCTAAACAGTTTCGCTGGTCAACCACCTTCACAGAGTGAAATGACTTATGATTTCTTAAGTTAGAATGGGGCTGTCTGTGTCGCAGTTTAACGAACGTTTAACGAGCCTTCTACTCTATTGGGTGCAGCCTAACGCATTAACTTATGTGGTTCAAGATCCCGTATTTTTATTTCCACCTACGTGAATGTATCACTTAATTGATGCTAAAAGCCTATCAAATACTTTACTGTAATCCTTCAGCCATTGAACGATCACTATTTTGTTTATATGGTTTCAAGTTTATCGTCTCCGTGTGTGGTGTACAGGAGGCCCGCAATCTACAGTGGACCAGAGGACACACGTCTCTGCATACAACCTTTGATAAAATACTGCCGCGCATTTTATCCTGGTTCTATCCGAAAGAAAAACGTACTAGCAATTATCCCCGCCATTCTTTAGGCATCTAGCGTATGTAAACTTGAATGCTTGTCAATATTTCCAGAATATTAAGTCATGCATCGCGGTTCTACGATGTCTGCTGTAGCCCTCTAAGTCGAAATAAATATTCCACATTCGATAAAGTTATTCTTTATATGCTCACATCTGAGCGGAACATCACAGTCATCTACACAATATCATCAACATACAATGTACAAATAAACCACAATTACAAAATCTACGCCATTGCGTGAAAACCACGAAGACCCGACTGCCGCTCTGATGCAGCCGCGCGGTTTCCTTCGACGTCGCAGCGGCGGCACTATGGCTGATAGTGACTTGGCTCGCCGGGTCTTCGTCGTCTTGGGTCTCCGAGGCGACCAGCGAGGCTGATGCCGGTGGAGACACGGCACCTGTCGCCTTTGGTTTCTCGCGTCGATGCCGCGGGTGCGTGTCACTACCATTGCGTCTCACGTGGTGCACGACAGCTCGGCGCTGTTGGTGGCCGCCTGGGTAGTCTCTTGCTCCCCGCCGGTCGACATCGCGAGACGCAAAACGAGGAAGAACCGGACCAGGCCCATGAGCTTTCCCAAAGCAGCGATGAGTGCGCACAAGGCCAAGTAGCCCAAGCTGCGCTGCGGGGGCTCTAGGGGCGGCGCGTACGCAACCGCCTGCATCGGCGCCATCTCCAGGAGACCGGTGTACAGGTGCAACGGACCGACGTCTGGATCTTGCAGCGGGTGACCCGGCACCGCAGCTGGCACACCGGTCGACGCCGACGCCCGTGGTGCCCCAGCCACCATAGGCTGCTGAGGCGCAATGGTGGCGTGACCCCTGCCAAAATCTGCCACCGGCAGGTTCCATGCGGCTTGGATGTCTTCTTCCTGTACAGGAGCCGCGGCGTTCTTGCGAGCCGAAAGCCTTATCGCCCGTCTCGTTCTGCTGCGTCGTTCTTCCGTCACGCGCACGACACGCGGCGTGAGCCTGTGCACGAGCGAGTAGAATAGTCGTCGTCTTCCTGGCTGCTTCCCACTTAAAAGATTTGAAGTCAAAAGCATTTGAAGTCAAAAGAGGAGCTTCGCGGTCAACCTGAAGTCAGGTCTGATGGGCTGCTACGCAAGCATGAGGGTACTGAGGGCTGAGGACATGTTTGGACAGAAAAACAAAGGGTGGGGGTGGGCGCGGGCGAGCAGGTTGTCGCCTGTGTTTTCTTCATTGCTGCTATTAATTTTATTACAGGACTTTCAACAAGGCATATGTGCCAAAAATAACCAAAACGTCTAAAGATATGCATGCAAGCCTGTTTATTGCGGCGCTGCAATGCAGTTCTGAAGCATTGATGTAGCGAGCTTGTTGTCCGTTATCCAACGGTTAAATTCATCTACCAGGCTCGGATTTATAGTTTGGCCTCTCTGAGCATTTTGTGCCTAATATATGTATTTAGTACCAGGGCGCAGTCCTAAATAGTAGGGAATGTCCGCCATAGACACAGGTGCGGGATACTTGAACCACGCTGCATGCAGGGCTGTCTATTAGAGATACCCAGGCGCAGGTGACAGCAGATGTAAGGGCTACCCCAGCCCGATGCCTCCAAAAACATGCTTCCTCCACACGGGAAAGGTTGAAGGGAAGAAGCAGACACACTTTCTGGACTTCAAGGAGATCCTGGCGGTCAGAACGAAGTGAGGCTGGTGATCTGTGGCTTAGAAATGGTAAGTGAGCCATCGGGTCCGCTAAGTTAAACTTATTTCCACTGTGTCCCTGAATCCATGGAGTGCGCGGTAATGATGAAGTGGGACGACTTGTTTAAACGAAGCATTTGTAGGCCGATTTAGAATATCTTGGCGACTTTCTTCAGTTCCTTCAACACACCAAGTGAGTCAAGTTCTGTAACGCTTCCTAACGCGCTGACACACTCGACGGCACCGTCAATAGCTTGTATTTCTAATAATAAGTAATCCAGCGTTTGGGTGCTTAGATGCGTGCATACCACGTGGCTAGGGTTTACGGAGGAGACTAGTCCTCCTTGTGGAATGACCGCTGCCTTCATGTACAGTACGCAATAGACCTGATAACGGTAGACTGAGTTGTGCAAGTTGCTTTATTAAGTCGGCGAAGAGTGGTTGTTAATTCTGATAGCTTCATTTATTTCTGTGATCTCTGACAGTGACCTTGATTAGAGAAGTTCTTGCCGAGATCTCTGGCGCAAATGAAATGATGGTCACCTATAGAGAAAGTGAAGACAACGCTAGATTTAGGGAAAACGAGGAGTAAATAAATATTTTTCATTTTCCCCTCTTATCGGTGCAAGTCGAGGTAAGCAGCGATGACGTCAGGCCCACACGGAACTGAGGATGATGTAGCAGCTCATGGCCATCGACGAGCATCAGCTCTTTGAACGACTCAATCGCGAGTGGGTACACAACTTGTGTCTTGCGTTTTTCTTTCCCCCGAGTGCCGTTTCTAGCTGATCCTTTGTGAGCGTAATGTCAGTCATTTCTTCAACTTCCGAATTTTTATAGCGAGGCCTGTTGCTAGTTCAATCCGAGTGGTGTTGTAGAAAGCTGACGAATCATGTCCGAAAGTTCGCCACAAGGTCCAGTTGAATGCGATTTTTTCATAAATAATATTTGCATTTTCTTTCGAATAGCTGTCTTTGTCCTTTTTAAAAGTTTTCTATGTGTTGTAATCATTGAGAACAAGAACTGAAAAAACGTGGCCTGTGGACTAAAATGTCCTGGCTATTTACATTTTCTGGCTGTATTCACAACTCAGAAACATGTGTAGTGCACCCTCAAATGTCTAAGGCATTTCTAACATAGTCTGACATGTATTATACATCTCATAATCTGGCATGTATAAATGTATTCTCACATAATCACATGCCAATACATGCTGCTAAAGTTGCCGCACGCCCCGATGATAACGTTTCATTCCTGACAGAGAGTACATATTGATTTCTACACAGACAAAAAGATAGGTAAGTTACTAAGCGATTGCACATTCTCGACTACTTTCATGTCCTTCGATCTTCGTGTCCACTTTAATGAGTAGTCAAATTAAAAGACATTTGTAATGTTCGTGAAGCTCGAGACGAGGCGCTATAGACTGACCTGCCTACTTAAGCGAGTGGTGGCCTGCGATTTCGAAACATCCGATCGTTCGGTCGACGCGAGGACGATAGTCCGATGTGACCTTTCGCCGACGCGTTGCTCTGTCGGATTCGACGACCACGGTGAGCTTCGGTAGATGTCGCTTCATCGTCGTCTTCGGCAACAGCGAATCTGGCCGAACCGTAAGGACCGCCGCTGTCCACCAAGTCCATCTGCCTGCCGCGACGACTCGCGAGCGGTGGGGGCGACGGCGCAGTCACCCTCGGTCCGCTTCCGAGGGCCGCCTTGCGGGCGTATCGCGGGCGTGCGTCCATCGCAGCCAAGGCCAACGTCACTGCGGACATGGCGGCGATGACGAGCAACACTCCGAGGGCCAGACGCGCGCACGAAGCCGGATCGGGGTCGTCGTCGGTTTCACCGCCTTCGAGCTTGGCTCGCCCGAGGTCAGCGTCGACGCGGGCTGAAGGGACCGCGACCGGTGAGAAATCGGCGATCTGCATGTCCGTGCAGCTGGACGTCCACTGGACGTCCTGCAGAAACGCGTCGTCGGCCGAGTAGACGTCCCGGCGAGGCTGCGACGGTCCGGGCAAGCTGGTCATGCTGCTACGTTTGTGCGAACCCACGGTTTGTTTCGGACGTCAGGCGCATGCTGCTGCTACTGATGATGGTGATCCCAGTTGTTAGCGCGCACCCACAACGGGGGAATAGCCAAGAAACGTGCGATAAAATTATGACAAAGAAGGCGGTGCAAAATAGTTGTAATAGTAATCATATAGAATAATAAAGCTAGAAAATTGTTGATGATATCAGTATGTCACATGAATGTTTAGGAACAGAGGAATAAGAAGAAGAATGTGTTGTTGAGCAGACAGTCAACTACAGAAAAAAAACAATGAATTCATACCTGGAAAAAAAAGAGAGTAAAGTGGAAAGAAATAGGGATTAATCGAAAATGAATGAAATTAGAGCTCCTAACTTGCAATCTACATTCAAGGAAAGGGAAAATAATAAATAAATAAATAAATAAATAAATAACCACACGTCCAATTGGCACAGCAACTTTCTCTCTTTCTTTAATTGCCCATGGCCAGGCAAACACCTCTGTGGCTGAAGCTCAATGTCGAGGCCCTGACAGAAAGAATAATCGGTGAAGTCAAAGAAAATACAAGCTGACGACACGAAGTATCGAGATTTATCTGTGGATCATGAATAAACGGCAGAATCAGGGACTTGTCTTGGCCTGTAGGTTACACGTTTGGTACCATAAGCGAAATGGCTCACCCCATCATTTCTGGGTAACTAGGTCATGAGACGGCTCACTCTGACTCAGGCTGGCCCGTGAGTCTAACGCCGAGTGAGCTCTGCTCAGCAGTGTTTTGGTGAATCTGAATCCGAATAAGCCTTAAGCAAGAAATGTATTTTGTGAGTGAATTTGTGTGAGTTTTAATTATTTTGCTAACCTGTGCCATAGGTCGACAATCTCACTCATGAGTCGACTAACTCAGACTTACACCCTCAAAACAACCCGTGAGTCCGAGTCTGAGTGAGCCCGGCTGAGTACAATTTTGGTAAGTTTAAGCCTTAGTGAAGTGCGGCAGAGTAGAACTCTCGTGAGCTGTAGACCGAGGGAGCCCCACTGAGCAGAATTTTGGTCAGTTTAAGTCCAAGTGAGGTCCAGCTGATTGGAATTTCGGTGAGTCTGAGTCCGAGTGAGGCCTTAAGCATATTTTGTAACTGAGCCTAAGGGAGCTCTGTTTACTTTGTCCAGACCTAAGAAAAACATCGCTAAGATCGCGGCGACGGTGGCAACGCAATGCGGCACGCATCGTACATGATATGAGTACACAAATAAAAAACATCCTGGGACACCTAAGCACTTCTTACGAGTTGTGAATACGAAAACATTAATGTACAAATGAACGCCGATGAGCGGTCCTTCGAGTCATCAACTCCCCACGGGCAAGTGGACGCGTTGAGACGCTTGGCGTTAGAACGCAGGCAAGAGCTTGGGCGGACAAGGAACGCTCGGGTAGCACATGCTTTCGAGAGCGAGAGAGGGGGTGACGTGGCGTCGCAGCAATATTCTCTCCCCTCACGCAGCACCGGGCGCGGTAATGCGCTCTTCCGCCCGTTCTGCTCCGTTGAGGCGCGCTTGTGACGTGGCGTCGCAGCCAATAGGAATTTAGGTGCCGTTTTTCGCTAGTCCAGACGACAGACGCCGGTTTTTTCGTTCAATGGGCCATTTGGCACTTTCGCATAAAAAAAAAAGGTCGAGCATGGGATACGCTGGCCGTCAATCGCGCTGTCGTCCGGCTACGCACCGCGCCTGCAAACCCCGCAGCACCAATTTTACGTTTTACGCTTCGCAACCCCCCCCCCCCCCCTCTGTCATCGCTGCCTCTCCTCTGCTTCTCCTTTTTCTACTATTCACGCCTCTCCGCGGCACGCTGAAGGCAGCTATAGAAGGGAAGTGGGGGAAGGCTCACTGCGAAGTATACGGGCACGTGACAGAGTATGCTGTGTAAGCCTTCCCTTTAATTCACTCTTGCGGCCAAGGTCAAACAGGGCTAGACGCTACGGTGCTGGGGGATGCGGTGTTGGGAGAAGCAAGCGAGATCGACGCCAGCCGAGTTTCTCGAGCTTCGTAGATTTTGTCGGCTTAGTTAACGTTCCCGCTCGGCGCTCACTTTTCCCCTCTCCTGTTATGTACGGAGTGAGCGTCGACGCCCTTGCTTTCATGCGGAAGTGGTGCCGGCTGGCGAGTGTCACGAGAGACATCGTGACACTCGCAGTTTGCTGGTTGCGCTGTGCATATACGCATGTGGTAATCTCTATGTACTATTGAATGGTACTCCCGTTGCCTCAGCAGAGCGACCGGACTTTCCAAATGCTCACTGTCAGCGAAACCTTCAAGAAAGACGAGGCGAGCCGGACTTTTAGTAAGGCTCTCGTGAATCGTAGTTCGATTGAACGTCGGCGATGTAGTTTTCGCGCGGACACATTGGTGCCGTGGCTGTAGGGGGGGGGGGGGGGGGAGTTATAAGACAGAGCATGACTACAGGCAGCCAGCCTCGGCAAGCCAACCTCCTCTGACTACCTCCACGGCTGCCGGACTTTTTCAGTTTCAAGACACTGTTTAAGACGCGGTAGCTATGATACGCTCCTTCGTTACAATCCACCCTCGCCACGCGCTTTGCCCGCGTGCTGTCCCGCGTAATTCTCAGCGCGTTCAGCGGCTAGAAATTACCTCGTGCGCATTACGTGGTGAGGGCATATTTCTCTTGAGCTTTTACTTTATATTCTTATGACTAGGCTTCAAGATAGTCAGGTGACGCTCCCTCCTGGTCTTTTTCCTTCCTTCGTGCGTGCGTGGTGCTCGCGTTCAGTGCGGTTTACAGAAAGTATGGATGTCAGCAGTGTCACTGCTGCAACTGCGCATGTGCACACTTACGGCAAATGGTGTCATAGACAAAACTACTGTTGATTCCGTAGACCGATCAGGACTTACGACATTCTCAGTGCCTAGCGCGATGTCCGACAACTCGAAAAGCAAAACAGCAAGCCGGTACTCCTGCGGTGCCATCGTGAGTGAATCGGAGTGAAAAATTGGTATTACATAAAGCGAAATTTTCTTTGTGTACAATTTTATCAGCGTCCACATTTGTTTACGAGGTAGGCCTTTATATCACACAGTGCCAGAAAGAAAGAACCAAGTTCTATTCTGAGTTGCTAGAAACGAACGCCACTCAAACAAAAGCGCGCCGCAAGCACGCGCCCGCACATGCAGAAACACACAAATAAGAATTTTCATATTCTTTAAAAACGCTATTAGCACACGTTATGTTTAAGCGAAATACTTCCGGCGCTGCCAATATCGCGTGTAATACTCATGTGCTTCTGACAAGACATTGTGATGCACACGAAATAATAGGCTTCATTGCCATGTTTAGGACTCTTCTGCACACTTTCTATTAAATGTTTACCACTTGTAAATCCTCTGCGTGTGTTACATATTATCTCCTATGAAGATCTTTCAATAATTGATGTTTTCTATTCACGACAAAGCCTGAGTGAGGGAGTGCCTGTAGATCAAGTGGACCTCCTGGAGTCTGATTCTGGTGAGTGAGTCTGAGTGAGCCCTAAGCAAAAAAATATAATTTGTGAGCGGGCCTGAGTGAGTTCCGTTTATTTTGCTGACCTATGCACTCTACTACAGTACATAAACTAAGGAGAAAATTACATAACTTTATGGGAAAGCTTTTTTTCTAATTGAAATCAAAATATGATGGGATATTTACTCGCCGTATACGGTTGTAACGACTACTTTTTTTTTCTCTTAAGGATAAAGATAATACGAAAAGTTAAAAGCTACAGAATGATAAAATGAAGAAATAAATTAAACAATAAAAATACACGTGCACACAACGAACACACTTTAAAGTACACGAAGTTACTTGGTATCAACATATAGGTTTGAAATGTCAACGTCCAAGAAGCATAACTGCGGCGCGCTACAGAGATAAATACCAAACCATTCATGCGAAGCAATAATAAACAAACATGTACAAAACTATTAGTAAAATAAAATATATTAGATAATAAAAAGTGTTCCATTCCTGCGGCGCTTAAGTTGTTTACACTAACAGAAGCACACTCTCACAGCTGACACCAGCTTCTAAAAGGTAGCTTATTTGCAATGCACACAACATCGTCGTCATCCACTGCAGTGTTGCCTGTTCCTCGCCTTCGAAATAAGTGCACCGACGCCAACACTCTCAGAGTCCATGTGGGGCGCAAAGTTTTCAAGGAGGTTTTGGAAGCCTTTCACAAATTAAAACGACCAGCGCGTCTCCTCGTCGGCTCCTTGGTGTATGCCTTCGTCCTAAGTCACGCTGTTACATATTGAATCATTATTAGGCGTGGCGGCACATATTTATTTTTTTTTTTTCACACACTTCTGGAATATTTTATACACGTTCCGCCTTCTTATGTCAGCATGTCCTGCGCCGGCAGAAATGTCTTCCCTCCAATAAACTCTCTCCCGCCGGGCATATGGCACCTAGCAATGACTGATGCCACAAGAAGCCAACAAACAAAGACACCAGGGACAACGCAGGGGAAATTACTTGCATTTACTAATAGGACATAAAGAAATTATAAATGAATCGAATTGAAAGTGGATGAAAAAACAACTTGCCGTATGTGGGCAACGATCCCACGTCTTCGCATTACGCGTGCGTTGCTCTACCAATTGAGCTGCCGCGGCGCCGTCTTCTCATCCACTTTCCGGGGCATTTATGTGTTACTACTAGAACTAACCCTCGGAGTGTTAGCCAGCGCCACCAATCACAAACCTTAGCGGCGGATGTGCAACATCCTTTTTGCAGTAGGCGCAACGAGTACGTGTCACGAGAACGAGCAGGTGACCCTGCGAATTGTCCTTGGTGTCTTTGTTTATTGGCTTCTTATGGTATCATCAGTAAAAATCTGGCCCCCCGGTTAACCCCCTTTTCTTCTCGTTCTAGCAGTGAATGAGTAATACATCTCATGGTGGAAAACGCGAATTTCGTTCTAAGCCTCCTGGAAAAAAGAGGACAACCGGCTGAGTTCGAAACATAAGAATAGATGAAACCAACAACCAATCCTACGCGGGCAAATTTATGATTTAGCAGTAAAACTTCGCTAAGGGACGACGGCTGTGGTTGCCGCGACACTTATTAAAATATATACTTGTAGTGCGCTGTTTTGTTCTGGGAATCAAATATGCAAATTATCATTATTCTCTTAACGGAAACCGAGCTAATTGCCCATCGGCGCCTCTCTTCAGTCTTTTCTTGTTTTTTCCTTCACTGCGTATACATACACTTCGCTGCTTGTATTCTAGAAATTTCCCTGCTAACGTTTGAAGTATACCGCCGTTTAATGTTGAAGCAATGAAAAGAGCGCGTTAGTCCAGGCAGCTGCCGGATAGGACCTTATCTCACGCAGGTATGTGCCGAGGCATTTTGAAATGCTGTATTAGCGTGCACTGTACCTTTTGAACTGGTCTCTGGGTGAAACTTGTCAAAATTAGTACTGTAAAAGAGCTGGCTAAGGTAATGTCTCAATTAACTGCACAAATAAAAAATAACCACGAAGAATTAAAACGCGATGTCATCAAAGTGATTGAGGGCGAAATAGAGTCACTGAAATCAGCGATGAACTGTATTAATCAGAGTTATGAAGAATTCAAATTGGAGTCGCTGCAGTCAAGTCGGACAACATTGAAATAAGAAAGGAGAACAGCCACCTGTCAAAACAATTGAAGGATGTTAAACAAGAGCTAACTGCCGTTGCACAATACAGTCGTAATTGTAACCTGGAAATAAAAGGTGTTCAAATTAAAGCTGGAGAGAACATCGGTACCACAATGCAAGCCATCTCAACCTACTTGAACGTAGAAATTAAAAATTCTGACATTGATGTGATACACCACATTTCCACGAAAAAATAATACAACTGCACCATCATTGTCAAGCTTGCTTCTCGTAACGTTAGAAACAAAATTTTGAAGAAAGGCCAAAAAGAAACAAAGAATTAGCACGATTCACCTGGATTTTGACTCTGAAGTCACCCCGATCTTCATAAATGAACATTTGTGCCAAGCAAATAAAGCTCTTTTGGAGCTTTCACTGAAAGCAAAACGAGAAAAAGGCTGGAAATTCCCATGGTTATCAGACAGAAAAATTCTAATGAGGAAATCTGAAAACTCACGTGTGGTCCCTATCACAAGCACCGAAGATTTTGGTCACATTGTATAAACACTTGGAAATGGCACCACTGGTAACGAAGTTATTTGGTTTTAATGGCTCATAACCTTGACAGACTTGGACTTACATCGTAAGCAGTGACAGTGACAAGAACTTTATTAAGAGTGTCCTGAGGAACTCGACTGGGGGGACCGAAGGCTCCCCGATCAAGTTGGTGGCTCCGCCCACGACGGAACAGGGAGGTGGTGACTCTCCGCGACGTCGCGGGCCCTCTGGACGGCCTGTAGTTGGTTTGTGAAATCCGAGCTCTTCAGCAAGGCGTCCCACTTGGACTTGCTGGCTGTGCCCGTACAACGCGGGCTCCGACATCGTAAGCAAGATTTTTTTTTCTTTTGCACTGTAACTTACGCAGCATTGCAAAAAATGTGAAAGCCTATCATCATACTTATCGCAGCATACATTTACTTATGACATTATAGCTGTAACGGAAACATGGCTAAAAACAGGTGAAACAGTCCAGCTACCGGGATATGTTAGAGTGACGTAACCACAACTGGGGACAACCCGACGTGGAGGAGTGGCACTATTTATTAAAAGTGACATTAAATATGTTACTCTCCCCTGAAACCTCCATCTGTCAATCACAGTCTGAAATTATATTTGTTCAGTTGAAATGCGGTGTCACAGTAGGACTCGTGTACTGGCCTGCCTCTTCAAACATGCATAATTTCATTAGAAGTATCGAAAAAGTAATCGTACCCCTTATTTCCTCAGATGACACTACAGTCGCTTGCGGAGATTTCAATACTGACCTTTTGTAACATAATTGTTTTGATTACGTTTTCTTACTTGAATCACTCAATCTATAAAATGTCATTTCTTCTCCGACACGTATTACAAACCACTCCGAATCTCTTATTGATCACATCTTGTGTAATTCTGAATTTAGTGTATCTGCAGGTGTTTACGATGTTACCATTCCAGATCACAACCTCGCGTTCCTCCTTTTACCTCGTAAATACATGTCCTCCTTGCGTAATACACACGACAGAAGATCTGCTTGTACGCATTATGCAGAAGTACGACGATTGGTGCAATGCGTAGACTTTAAGAAAGTACTCGATTTGTGTGGGGTCCATACTCAGTGCGAAACACTTATTCAATGGATCTGCTGTGCCATTAAGCGATGTGCAAGGGTATCTGTGCACCACAATTGCGAGCGACCAGTGTGTCCTTGGATAAACAATACTATACTTTAAATATCAAAACAGAAAGACTATTTTTACCGTAAATGAAAACACAATAAATCAAATTCGTATTACAGGGAGAGCTTTAAGTAGTTTAGGAATAGCTCAGTTAGTATGATTAGAAGATCGAAAAAGCAACATAATATACCTTATTAAGAACGAGAGCGGTAATATGAAAAGGATATGGGAAATCGTAAAAGAAGTTGTAGGCAAAAGCAAAATACAGAGCATTCAATCTGATAAACTGTCGGCGCAAGTAGCTAATAATTTTAATTATCATTTTGGTAGCACAGGAATGAATTTAGCTAATCAGTTTTATCCTGTAAGCCCACGCCTCCTCACCTAGAAAAGTTGACAACGACTTTCACCTAGAAGAAATAACTCATGACGAACTTATAACGATGAATCAAGTGCGTCTAAAGAAAGCGGCTGGTCATGATGGTATACCCACTGGAATTTTAAAAGACAATATAGACATTCCCTGAAGCGCCATATGCCATGTACTCAATCTAGCGTTTGCTTCCAGCTCGTATCCAGATATATTAAAAACAGCCAAATTCGTTCGCATACAGTAGTCCGGAGATTCGAACCAACCAGAGAACTATAGGTCAATTTCTGTTCTGAGTGTGATAAACACAGTTTTTGCAAAACCAATTTGCAAGAAATTGAAGCAATTTCTAAACGAAAACAACGTAATTTGTCCGCAGTAGCATGGTTTTGTTCCCTCCAGAACGACATCAACTGCAGTCCTGACACTTTCGCAATTAATAAATTCTGCACTTCATCATAATAAACTAATTATAGGAATATTTTTGGATATAAAAAAGGCATTCGATAGCGTTTCTCACTTTATACTATTGCAAAGACTTGAAAGATGGCGTTACAAATTACTCCCTGGAGTCTTTTCCCAGCTACTTATCCTCCCGGAAACAAAGAGTAGTAACTGGTGATTATTATTCTACATACAGCACAGTCACCAGCGGAGTCCCACAAGGTTCTGTGCTCGGTCCCGTGTTATTCTCGTTGTACATTAATGACCTCCCTAATGCTCTTCAGAGCTCAAACGTTCTAATGTATGCAGATGACACAGCTTTATTATTTACAGGAGACATACTTCCTGCACTGCAAACACATGTGGTGGGCGAGTTATCAAGGATCTCCTCGTGGTTTCTAGAAAAGAAGCTAACTTTAAATAGCAATAAGACAAAATATGTAGTTTTTCGATCGAGCAGAAAATGTTGACACTAGTCAAATATTACGTTAAATAATAGCCCTATCCAAGAAGTTTCTTCGTTTAACTATCTGGGCGTCATATTTGACCAGCATATAGATTCGGAAGCACGTATTCATAATGTATGCAAAAAGGTCGCATACGGTTGTTATTCCCTAATTAAAGCAAAGCAATATTTCGCTCGCGAAGTACTCAAATCCCTTCACTATGCGTTTTGCCATAGCCATATTAGTCATTGTTTAGAATCATGGGGCGTGAATTACATGACATACTTACCACCTTTACAAAAACAACAGAAAAGGGCCCTGAAAATATTTAGCGCGTCAAATTATTCCAGTGACACATTAAATTATATTACCCAAACACGACATGTGTTATCCGTTAAAGCACCATGTAATCATAAGATCTCAATTTCAGTGAATAATATTTTGTGCACTAACTTTCCTATTCCTCGAATCGCCTTTTCTTTTCCAACTCGCAATACTAGACATGCGTTAAAAGGTACCTCAACTTACCAAAGTGTTACATTGTATACGGCGAAAGGTTAATTGAATTCAGTGGCACGAAAATCTGGAATATTTTACCCCTAGAGGTTAAAACCACACATAATTTCAAGCAGTGTAGCAAATTCTTTTAGAGCGCAGCTCTTTGGCGTCCGTTCCTGGGTTTCGCGTCGTCGTCGGCGTTGTCGTCGGCCTCGTAACCAGCTCCGCCCCCCTTTCATCCCCCCAGCGCTAGCAGCGACCGACTGATACCGCTGGATGCCGCTGACGCCGCTAGAGAGTCAAGATAACGTGACTGCATAGAACACCGTCGCCGCCATGCAGAAAGAGGAGGAAAGGGTCCCCCCCCCCCCCTGTTCTTGTGTGGCGGATAGGGTGCTCTTCAGTTGCCGACGCGCCGGTTATTTCACGTAGGCCCCGGCACGTCGACGAATACGTGACCACCTTCCCACGGCTAGACCTGGTTCTTAGCGCTGCGAAAGCGAGGGTATCATATTGTTTGTGTCGGCATCGGCGGCGTTGTCCCTGAAACCAACTCCGCAGCTGGGGTTGACTCACTATCGGCGTCAGCGGCATCAGTCAGTCGCTGCTATCTCTTCCCTCCTCCCCTTATCGTGTTGTCCGCTTGCTGCGCGCGCTTCTGCCCCCATCATTTGCCGCTGGGTGTACACGCCGCCCCCCTCCCCCCTCTTCCTGCGAGTCTCCGGTTGTCAAAGCGCCGGCTCGAACTTAATTCCTTTCTTCGCTCCTCCTCCAATGCAACCCCTGTGCGGTGGCAATCAGAGAGCCAGATCGGTGGCGGCGGGTCTGTATATGTGCACCGCCCGAGCCGAAATTGCCGCTGCCGTTCGCCCTGTGCGGTGGCAATCAGAGAGCCAGATTGGTGGCGGCGGATCTGTATATGTGCACCGCCCGAGCCGAAATTGCCGCTGCCGTTCGCCACTGCGAAATTATCTGCCAGTTCTTTCTGAGCCATGAGCGAGACAACCGATGGAAGTCCTCCGTCTGCTGCTGCTGCTGCTGCTGCTGCTGCTGCTAAACGAGCTGCCAGAGCAGAGGCCCAGCGCCGTCGCCGTCAGAATCCAGAGGTGCGTGCCGCCGAAGCAGAAGCTTACCGTCGCCGCCATCGAGATGATCCAGGAGTACGCGTCGCCGAAGCAGAGGCTAAGCGCCGCCGCCGAGAAGACCCTGCCGTTCGCGCCGCCGAAGCGGAGGCTCATCGCCGCCGTCGAGAGCAACCAGCAGTAAGCGAGGCTGAAGCAGAAGCTCATCGCCGCCGCCGAGAAGACCCTGCCGTTCGCGCCGCCGAAGCGGAGGCTCATCGCCGCCGTCGAGAGCAACCAGCAGTAAGCGAGGCTGAAGCAGAAGCTCATCGCCGCCGCCGAGAAGACCCTGCCGTTCGCACCGCCGAAGCGGAGGCTCATCGCCGCCGTCGAGAGCAACCAGCAGTAAGCGAGGCTGAAGCAGAAGCTCATCGCCGTCGCAGAGAAGACTCTACCGTTCGCGCGGCCGAGGCCGAGGCCAAACGCAAAGGCTCGCATTTGCTGCGCTCAAATTTCGCATTAGGAAGTAACGTAATCGTCGGTAATTTTTTTTCTTGATAACCAACACCTCTAACTTACTTGAATTGATTATACAGGAGCATTTTCAGAATGTTTCTTGTCTGTTATAAATCCTAATGTGTTCCGGAATACTGTGCTGTTAATATCTGCACCTGACCTGTCTGTTATAATTTGACACTGGACCGGAAATTAGCCTACCCTGGCTATCGGTCCAAATATCTGTATAATCATGATTATGTGAAGAAAATTAAAGCACTTGTACGTGCGAAAAATGCAATTAAATATAAATGAATAATTATTTGGCCAGAAATTTAGGTAATATCTCATTTTCAGCTTCTAACTCATTCGCGTTTAGACCATGGCAAATTCTGACCATGACGGTATAATTACCCAATATTAACATCACTGGCTTTAAACTCCCGTGCGTAATTATTCTCAATTCGCGGAGCCTAATGAACCCTTTTGGTATCACCGTTGCTTGGCCCTTTCGCAGGTTTAACAGCGTTTCGTGAGAGTGGTGAAATGTAGTTAATAGTCTTTTCTTGATTTTCTCATTTTCTTTTACTCTTCTCCTCTGCATTTACAAGGTGAGAGTGAGCTTCCGTTACATCAACGTTCGTGCAAGACTGTTTCCTCTCAACTGGAGCGAGACCTCTATATATTAGCCTCCCTAGTTAAGCGGAGCTCTATATATGCAGCCAGTTCAAACACACGTCATAAGCGGCGTGCGATATTCTCCAGGCTACACACAAAGAATGCTGACTTTAATGTCGCGTATAAGATGCTAAGAAGTCGGCAATCGTCCATCGAATGCGTTAAGCTGCTGCGCTCCGTTGCTCTCAGGGAGTGCGCCCATCGCGGAATAGTCTTTGGCCAGGGTGAAATGGATGGCATCACTGCCTTCCCGCGAGGCCTCCATTTGCATCGACGTATTCACATCAAAGTTGGACGACGGACGTTCCACGTCAGCGTCCCCTCTTCCGACGGCCCGCTTCGCACCGTCAGTCGACGAAGTGTCGGCGCGAGGATTCCCGGAAAGGGTAGGTCCGTGCTCTGCGTCCGCGGCCGTGACGTTGGGGCTAAAGGACTTGGTGCATCTGGTCGTGCTTGTGGTAGCGGTGTTTTCCTGGAGCAACAGAAACACCGCGTACAAACAGATCACTACCAAGACTAGGGTAATAAGTGCGAAGCTGGAAGCCAGCCTCCAGTCAAGTTCGTCTTCGAACAGATTGGAGTCTTCGTAGCTCTTGGCGTACTTTTCTGTGTGAACGGGAGATCCGACGGGAGCGATGACGCCCGTTCTGTATCGACAGTCGACTGCGAATACTTCGGGATCGACGGGTGTTTCGCTGGCCCAGCTCGGTAGGTTGTACCTGACTCGCCGACCGGCGCTGCGGGGGGACGGTCGGGTGCAGGGCCGTTGCCACGGACCGCCTTCGGTCGCCGGTCCAGGCGGCGCGGGGCCAGCACAGCGGGGCTCAAGCTTCGCGGGGACGTGAAGGATCGGCAACGGCTGCCTCGACGGTCCAGTAACCGCCATCATTCGTCGTCGTCTTCTTCGTTCGCATTTATTGTACTGTTGCAGTCACATTGAACTTATAGCCGCTGCGCTGTCAGCACAAGTCGCAGGTTAAAAATCATATGTATACGGTCGTCGGCCAGAACTCGATCGTTCCTTAGCCCGCGGCGGATTGCGGGATTTTGCAGCCGTGTTTTCTTTTCTTCTTTAAATTTACGGCCTTTATGCGATAAGTCCAATATTCTTATAGTTAAGTTTCCCCATTTCTTATTGCGATTACTTGGTGAAGAAGAAAAAAAGAACAGAAAGAACAAGACAAGAACAGTGGGTAGTTTTCGGTGGTTTCTTTCTATCTTACATATTAATGCGTGAGTGCCGGTCATGAAAGTATATAAAGAAGTAATGGTTCCGGTACGCTGTCATTAGAAATAAATTTTCTCTCTCTCTCTTTCTCTCTCCCTGAATCCAGAGGTGACAATAGGCGACAAAAAAAAAGAAAGGAAAAGAAACACGCTTACGTATTAAGCTTGCGTGTCGCATTTTTACCTATTTCCTGACATTACTTGACTTTTTATCAGCCAAATAATTTGTTTTTCTATTTCAGGTAAAACCGAAAGCGTGCATTTTGTAAATCGCCAAGCTCTAAATACGCGCACAGCACTCGGCATTAAATTATTGGTGATCATACACGGTCGTCTGCAACCGCTTTGGCGCCAATGCAACCGGAATCTCGTGCGTAGATGTGAAGAATCGGAGATTAATCATTCTTCAGAGAGTACCATTTTGGAATAGCTTTTAAGAATGGTAAACTTCATGAAAGCTGTATTTCCTAAATTGGGCGCGTGACTTCTTTACTAATCGGCAACCGGCAAGACACGCACAGGCAAGTGGCTTTTCAAGATCCCCATACATGGACCTCGCCATCAGACAAGCGACACAAAAGCAAGCAATGTGTCACTTGCACGCCGCAGACGACATATTCGCCATACAGAGACCATGCTAATTCCAAAAAAACAGTGCTACATCATCAGCTGTTGGAACCACATCAAAAAGATCGAAATTAGTCACTCCAAGGTCAACTTCAGCTTCCTCGACGATGACTTCGATGCAGACGACGACGGAGAGCGACGCCGAAAGCAAAGTTGCAACAAGAAATACGTCAGCGCACAAGCCAAATAATGCCACGGCGAATTCAATGAACACCACGTTATGCAAGAAAGAAACTTCGCCGAGCACACTTTCAGCACCACCTACTAAGACTGATCCCACCCCGCGGATTCCTATGA
Organism: Dermacentor albipictus; assembly: GCF_038994185.2. Classification (NCBI taxonomy): domain Eukaryota; kingdom Metazoa; phylum Arthropoda; class Arachnida; order Ixodida; family Ixodidae; genus Dermacentor; species Dermacentor albipictus. Next base: position 370,117,722 of record NC_091821.1, read on the forward strand.
CAACGCTGTGCGCAACGACACAAAGCACACGGGCACTTTCCCGGCATACCGGACTAACAGAGGCGTCGCCTCAACTACTCTTTCCACCGAACGTTCGAGCAGGAGACACCGGGTGTCTACAACTCGTGAGGAGTAAGCCGACACCTACATCCGAGTTCCCACGGCTGCAATGTGTCCGAACCTTCCTTCATCGTGGTATGCACATGTCTTCTGGAGTTGAACAGCCAGCGTCGGCCACCTGAGCCATGCTGGACGTCAACGGGGGATTGCCGTACTTTTCTCGGAAGTTGTGCCGAGTTTGCAGATAGAACAATGTATATGTACTAGCTCTACCTCCTCAAACTTCATTTATTGGCCTCTCCTTGCACCCTCTCATGTAACTTGTTGCGCGCGCTATCTTGGGGGGGGGGGGGGTTACTACGTAACGTTGGACGGAAGGACAGTGTTGTTGTGCCATTACCACAAGCCCGGATTCCGAATCTGCAAGATGCAGAATTTATCCTGCGAGCGCCCAAATTCTCCCTTGAAAAGGCAAGATGCTGAGCCGTCAGGCAGCGGTGTCCTGCGGGAGAAGCCTCGGCGAGCAGCGTGTTCGGACGTGTCAGCGTGTGCCAGACAGCCCGGCGCCGCACCTCCCTTTGCCTGGAGGTCACCGCGCGCGCGAACTTTGAACCGGGTGGCCAGCGCGGTCGCTGGTTGGACCCCTCGGACGACCGTCGTGTGCTGACTTTGTATTGGGCCGTTTGAGTGACAATGGTTCTCGGGGATTATAAAGCGGCGAGGAGGCCGCCTCGAAAACGGGATCCGCCGACCCACCGGGAGACAGTGTCGCTCCCGACTGGGGTGAGATGTGTCACGCGTTTTCGCCGGACGTCGTCGTGCGGGAACAGTCGCGTTTGTGTGAGCTCTCGGCCCCAGTGCCGATCCGATCTTGTCCTGTACAATGACCTGTATATAATGTATAAAATCCCTTTCGTTATTCTCATCGACGCCTGGCTCGGAGTCTTCGCTACCAACGCTCTGTCACGAAACGGGTGACGAGCGCTACGGGACCACAAAGTCGTAATCGTGGTGCAGCGGTGCAAAGTCGTAACAGTGTCTGAAAGGAGAGGAAGACGAAGATTAAATGCAATGTCAGGGTGACCATGTTTGTCTACGTCTGCAATCTCCCAGCGTCATCAAATATATATGCTCATGTTTAGATTTTCCATTGCTGTTTGTTTGGCATTCATTATTATTCATGTTTATTTCTTAGATCTTGTAGTTGCCGTTTCCTCCCCTTTACCTATATGATACTTGTTTCTATGTACAGAAAACTGTCTTAATTAAATGGCTACAAAAGAAACAGGGCTATTGATTTGGAACTTCAACCACCTGCAGTTCCCGAGGAATTATCAGTGGTGCCTATCACGTCAATATGAGGTAGCATTTACAAGATTGCGATGCCACATTCCACAATAAAATTTTTATTTGCACAGGGCTGGTCTGACACAATCCCCTCTCTTCCACTTCTGTAATCAGCTGGCGACAATTGATAAAATCTTATCAATTGTCGACAATTGATAAGAATTGGTCAATTACCACAAGAACGGCCAAAGAGTAGAGAAGTAGACAGAACACAAGAGTAGAGAAGTGAACAACACGAACGCCGGGCGTTCGTGTTGTCCACTTCTCTACTCTTGTGTCCTGTCTGCACGCCTCACCTCTTTTTTGCATAATGAATCCTTCCCAACTAGCTCAGCTTTCTGTCGTTCTAAAGATACTTTAATACATTTTTCACAGAAAACCGTAGCGAAAACGTAGTCAGTCGCCCGTAAGCCCGTGAGAACAGCAGAAGGGCTAGCAAAATGCTTAACTGTCGCTCTGGATGGAAGTGAGCACGAAAACGTTAGTGTCGTAATCAACCAGTTGTCGAAACAATAAGTGGCGGCATCTGGAATGAAAAAGAAAAAACGGGGGTTGTTGTTGCAGTTGCTTCAAGAAGGAAGTGGTAATCGAATTTAGTAGAAAGCTTATAAATGCGCATATCAAGCGTCTAAATCGAAGTTTGGTCAATAGTAGTATCACTAATAGCAAGCTTACCTAAACCCGCGGATGTCGACTGGACTTCGCCGATCCTTGCGCCGAACTCGGTGATCTGAAACGCTGCTCACGCTGACCTGTTCGGTGGACATGCGGAACAGGAACCGCTGCCACGGTTATGCCTTCTGCCCATGGCGTCGTCGAGTTATCCGTGGTATCGTCGGTAATGTCCACTGTCCATTCGCGAACGCCGTTCGCCTCATTGTCGTATTTGCGGACAGTACGGTATGCCGCTTGAACGTCCCCCGCTGTAGCCGTACCGCGCTTGCTTCGCGTGCTTGGCCGACCTCCTTCCTCATGCATGTTCCATCGACGGTTCCCAGTGCTGCCTTGGCCGCTGAGGTCATCCGACGACAAAGGAATGATCTTTTCTGGAAGCAGCACAGCTTCTGCAGCGTCCCTGGCAGCTTCCGAGTTGATGTCTTCGAGATTCCCTTGAATCGTCTCTACCGACCGAATCATGAGTACGACTGCGGCGCACAGTGCTCCCATAGCGACAAACAATACCAGGTTGACCGTGGCCCCCTCTTGGAAACTCTTGAAAAGGAAGGCTCTCGAGGTCATCGGCCGGTGCTCCTCATCAGGGCAGCCAACCTCGAGCCCAGTCATCGGCGTCACTGCTGCGGGACGCAGCGGAGGTGGTGCCGAGACCCACTGGCGCATAAAATGTCCGACCTCGAGTGCCGGGTCCTCGGGCAACATCAGAATTGTCGTTGGCGGCGCCGGTGCTTCACACCTGGCCAACACGTCTTTCTCTGCTGGTTTGACGTTGTACGCTCCTTGAAGGTAAGTCTTGACATCTGAAGTATATCGCTTGCTTTTAGAGTTGTCCATCGAACACCGCGTTATGGAGAGCAGAGAAGACGAATCTGCCTCTTGCTGTGCGGAAAGGCAGCGTCCTAGCGAGCGGCCAGCGGCTGCGCTGCTGTCGGCCTCAAGGGCAGTAGCTGCCCAGCAAACATGTAGCTCATATATCCCACTATAGGGTATTGGTCAAGAAATTATTATCGGTTTCTTCCAAGTTATAATCAGAAATAAATTTTCAGAACTGCTATAGAGTATCAACAGTAACAGGCGGCTGCATCAGAAATTTGGTTTGGTTTTGTTTTCATTCAAGGTACTACTGACGACGCATATACATGCCCACTATGGCGAATTCGCCAAGATTCGGATGGAATTACAACATAAAAGATATTTTTTTTAGATATAACAAGAAAACAACGGAAATATTCGGGAATACTGAAACGATTAGAAAATAATATAGTGTGAAAGAAATGTCAACAAGAAAATCACTTCGAAAAAAACAATGAGTATACTTCTGCTTCTTCTTTTGCGTTTCCTCAGTTGGGATGCGAGCGATGGCTAGAAGATGTTCAAAGCTACGGGGTATTGAACGCGCATGGGGTTGGCATCGACGTAATAATGCAGGTCATTTGGTTTTCTAAGGACGTTTAAGGCGGCACACGAAGAAATTAGAACAGGCGCTATTCATGGTGATGATGATAAACTGAAGGCATGGCGCAGACCCACAACGGGGACTGGCTAAGAATCAAGTGGCGCAGACAAAAATGCATTAATAGGCGTTTAACGCTGAATCAATTAGATAAAGAAGAGCACAAGAGGAGGGTGGTTGTACGGTGAGACGCGGGTGATATAATTTCTGTACTTTAATTAAACGAAACAAAAAATAAAGCTATCAAAGTTAAACAGTGAAAGCAATTGACAGGAGAACAACATCAACAGTTTATTCGGTGGGAATTACAGATGAAGTTTTGTATAGACCTCTTACAGCGCCGTTACATGGGCGCTGCCATCTTTGAACACGCGAGTGCACCGCCATTGCGCGCCTTCTGGCCTCTCCGTTTTCCCGTTGCGAAGTAAATACAGAAAAACGTTGGTCTCACTTCCACTTTCCACATGGCCTTATTTCAGCCTGGCGGCGGTGAGCGAATACTCCAAGTCGGCGCGCGTGCGCTCTCCGATGGAGCGATATACCTGATTACGCGTACTTCCTTTTCTTCTATCATATATCTCTCACCACTTCAGTACTGTGTAACACGTCATGTCGGTGGTTGTGTGCTAGCAATATATCGATAATATTGCTTTCAGTGCCATTAAAACATTATCTCCGTCGTTTTCACTGCCTCTTGCAACCGCCGATTCTTCTGAACAGTCCGCGGAGATGCATAAGCAGCGAGAACATGGATCCATTCGTAGCAATTGCTACAAAGGAAACCCATACGGGTTCCTCGAAAGAAAAGCCTCACAGTTGAAGAAAAATTCGTCCAAGGTCCGGGACTCGAACTCGGGACTACCGCCTTTCCGGGGCAGCCGCTCTATCTTGGCTAATCAGGCGGCAGATGGCAGGGCCAAGTCAAATTTGTCGACAACACGAAGCAAAGGCAAGTGTTTGACGTAGCAGTTCTGCGGAAACCCGCAAGGTGGAGAGAAGTAATTAATAAAGGGAAAATCAGACATGCACCCATTCGTAGTCTTAACTTATTAATCAACTTCTTAAATATTATAATTCGATGAAAAGTGTCAATGAGAAAATTGTAGAGCAACATTAAAAACTCCCTATACAGCTTTCTGTTGCTCAATACGTGCTACATAAAAGCGTTTTTCTTAGAGTGAAATAAGCCCGCGAATACACGCGAAGTGCCCCGAGAGGTTAGTCGCGCGGCAGTCTCCGACAGTGTTGTCTACTAGCCTGTCATCGACTTGAGGCGACAGATGTAGAGCAAGCGGATCGATAGTGAAAGGCCGAATGAGGACGTTCTTATATAGGCCGATGCCGGCGCACCTTGAGCTTGCTGTGCCCGACGAGTTCAAACCAGCTGATCGATGCAGCTTTGTACGTCGCTCCACGTTTCCGATAGCGCGAGGAGACCTGTCCCGGAAATGACCAAGTCTCCCTCGATGTCCTTAACGTGCGCATCGAGCGATAGCACGGTAATGGCCACAAGAATGACGTTCTTCTCGAAGTTGTGTTCGTCGACAAACTCCTGAGCCTGCTGCATTATCGTGCGCAGCCTGTGTTTGCAAGTCGTGTCATTCGGTCAACGAGATAGCGGTCGACGGAGCCTTCTGGGCGGTGGAATCTGAGGTCTCCGCTGGGATTATACCGATACAAGCAGTTAAAACTGGTAGCCCGCCGTAATGCCACGTACAACGAGCCTCGAGAGTTGCCTGCGGTCGTACTCGTACACGACCTATTTGTACGTGACACCCCGGACTTGTGAATCGCGATTGCGTTTGCCTGCACGATAGGAAAATGCGTTGTCCGTCAGGAGACTTTCTGGGTGGCAATGACAGCGGTCGTAATGGTGCGTTGTCCGATAGGCACACAATTTTGTGGGCGCGGAGAGTGTTCTGGAGGATATGCTGCGCCTTGACCCGTGCCACGATGCCGACGCGGGCAGTGACGGGAAATGTAGCCATAGTCGCACAGCAGAGTCGCTATCGTCACGTTCGACGTACTTGAGCATTGCCATGCTGTCTTTGACAGGGCCGTTGGTGACATCAATATTGGCCGTGAGCATGTAAGGTTTGATTCCAAAGCACAGCGATACGTGTTGAGGTCAATGCAGCATACGCCCGTGTCTTCCTTGTTCATCGATATCTTTAAAGCCGAGTGGACTGCGGTGTCACCGATGGCAGTAGCCGCCTTTCTGCTGGTGGCTGTGGTCACGTAGGCGCTCAAGGCATATCTGGGCGTCTTGTACAGCCGGTTGTGGGTGTCCTTCAGTGAGAAACCACGGTTGGTTTCGAACCCTGTTCCCTCAGACCAGACCAAATGGTACATACCCAGTGCTCCAATATGGCATCAGAGTTTCGTTGAACAGCGGTGCCTACCCAGTCCCGCATCTACAGTGATCCATGTTGTTTGTTGACGAAACAACGCTCAAGAGCGGTTTGTCTTGGTGCCAAGGCAGAAGGCGCCACTAAAAACCACCTGACTAGGCCTTTGGCACCAGACAGCACGCGCAGCAAACACGTCGTGAAGGAGGTTCGTTGAAGAGCGGCACGTATGTACAAATTTTCACATACTGCTTGACCAATATTGGTGCCTTGCATGGTTGTTTTCGAACTACGTTACCTCAGCACAGCCGCGCGATGACTACCTATTCGACCACGATCTGCCCAGTGACACAGGTAGGCGGGAAAACGGTTAGATACAAACATACATAGATATATACGTAGATAGCCCTAAAGATAGCAAACAGATAGCGTGTCCAGAGGGAAGCGTTAGAATGGAGCTCAGCTGCAACAAGCCTCATACATGACGCGTTTCGGCATGGCAACACGGTGTGTCGGCACCGTGTTATCTTTTTTATTATTAAGGGGTTTTAAGTGCCAAAACCACTTTCTGATTATGAGGCACGCCGCAGTGGAGAACTCCGGAAATTTTGACCATCTGGGGTTCTTTAACGTGCACCTAAATCTAAGTACAAGGGTGTTTTTGCATTTCGCCTCCATCGAAGTGCGGCCGCTGTGGCCGAGATTCGATCCCGAGACCTCGTGCTCTGCAGCCCAACACCATAGCCCCCGAGCAACCACGGCGGGTCTTCGGCACCGTGTTGTGCACACCAGCGTAGTACATAAGAGTGACCAATTAGACTTTGTTTACTTTGACCTAAGCAAAGCATTTCATGTAGTTTGACATCGGCCTCTTACAAAGCTCACGCAATGGGCATGCTTTCTTCCATCACCGCCATGTTGTATAATTACCTAAGCCATTGCTCTTGCTTCGTTAGCATTAATAAATAGAGCTCTGTTAGCTATGATGTCACAAGCGGAGTTATCAAAGACCCCCCTCGGAAAAGTAAGAAAGGGACCTGGATACGTGCCTGTGTCGCTTCAAAGCTAATCGCATCAACGTCGACATTCATCATGAGTTGAGTTCTGTCGGATTTTTTGTGCACGAGGATAGCTGGCATAAGATGACATGCACAACACCCGCCTGCCCCGATCATGCTATGCCTCCTTCCCTCCGAAAAAAACAAAAGAAATCACCGCCCCTCCCCAGTGAAAATCCTGAACTGGGAACTCAAGAGGTTTCATCTGGTAATCAACTGAAGCTTCCAATCCGTGAAGATGGTCGAACAGCGAAGCTGTGCTAGTTACACCGTGTTACACCATGCAAGTCAAACTTCGCAAGCAGTCTATATTGTAAATCTGTTGTTTCACCACTCTTTCCCCTCATTTTCGCTTTTGCGAACTTCGCGAGGTGCCCATGCTTTAGGACACTGTTTTTTGTTGCAATTCTCTTTCCTTTTTCGCGTGAGGTTTCTGTCTATGTTTTGCCGTGCTTTTTTTTTTCGCGTGCAAGTTGCTTCTCCCCTTTTTTGCGTGCCAGTAATGACAGAAAGGTTTGTCGAATCGGTTTGACGAGTGACGAGAATGCCAGCACTTCTTGCTGGCGCAGGAAGTGCCAGCAGCCATGCGCTCCTAGCAAAAAGAGAGGACACTCCCATAGTGTCCAGCGACCGAATCGACTGCGGCGCTAGGGTGGCCCCTTCTAGCCACCCTAGCAGCGCACCAAGCCGCCGACATTAATACCCGAGCCACACTTCCGATTTCGGTTTAGGGCGCGCGTGTTTTGAACGCTAGCTGGAACGCGTTACGCTGGCTGCGCTTATCACAGCGGCATTCGTTTGGCTTCTACTGCTCACTCGCGCGCGGTCTTGGTCCGGAATCGTTTTATTATTGAGTAAACATGATTGCGAACGATCTTTACAAGCCTCCATCGAATGTTTGCCAGGTGCAATTTCATAAAGAAGACGCCGGGCGCCTTGTGAAATGAGGAAATGTTTATTTGATTCTATATAAATGCTCGTTCCGGGCTTTTTGTGTATTCATCTAACGTTGTGGCACCAGATAAGCAGCAATAGTTCGCGTACGATGCTTCACCGGACAACGTCAGCTGAAAGAAGTTATATTACAGGCATGTGCCATTTTAGTATTTATTAACACCTTATACGAATAATGCTTATAGAAGCGAAACGTGCGAAAGTGGTGAATGAGCGGCATTACAAACAAGAGCAATTCACTTTAACATACATAGTGTAGAAAATACTCGACTCATTCCAAGCAGTACCGTATATATCACGAAAACATCCCGTTTCCAAGCATTTCCCCATTTCCGGACCTTACCTCCATGCACTTTAAGAGAACAAATAAACGGGCGACTGCGCGCTTCCAAAAGAACTTGGCTTCAACCGACGCGATAGCACGCTGCGTATACACAGAGGTGGCCACAACACACGCTCTCAACCAGACCATGCATGCTGGACGCTAGCGAGATTTCCTTCTACTCTCACTCAAGACAAATGCTTGGGTGCAAAGCCTGTTTTCAGTCGCTGAGAAGACGGAATTTTTACAAGTTCCTGGTGTTTAAACTCCTTGGCGTTATCTTGTGCGCATTCTGCTGGCGCAAGCAACACACTCCCGATGTTATCACTCTTGGCAATCGCTCATCGAGTTTTCGTCAAGGGTGAGTACCGAAAGAAGGTACATACGTTGTTGCGGGGCCATAAAAAGCGTGACAAACTTGTGCCACGAAGATTCAGTCAAATTTTAGGGAGTCGTAGCTCAGCGAGCCAGCGTAGACGTCACTGCGCATGTTGTACCGCGTATGCGCACTGGTGTCTACGCTGGCACGCTGAGCTGTAACTGCCTTTTGTCACTACGGCCAAGTTCCTTTTCGCTGCGTCCCGACAGGTGCGGCGAGTGTGCCTCAGAATTATCCCAATATGCAACGTAATTACAATCGTGTTGGGGGTCACAGAAAGCATCCCATACTTGTCCCAGTAAGACTCAGCGCACGCGAAAAAACTGCGTCACACGGCCGAGCTGCTCTTCGATAACTGCGTCACAACGCCAGGCGCGGCGAGCGTGCCTCAAAAGTATCCCATGAAGTAACGAAATTAATCACAATAAGGCTCCGAGTCAGAGAAAGTGTCACGAACTTGACCCAGTAAGGTTCTGTACACGCGAAACTGGTCCACGGCCTAAATGGTTTTCGCTAACTGCGTCACAACACCAGACGCGGCGAGAGCGCCCAAAAACTTCCGAAATTAGTTACAATAACGTGGGAATCGCAGAAAGCGTCGCAAACATCTCCCAGTACGAGCCATTAACTCAAATTAACTGCGGCAGGACCACTGAGCTGTTTTTCGCTAAGTGCGTCACAAGTTAGGTCCAGTGCCGCAAACTAAATGCGTCGCAGACTGTCAAACAAGATTTCTCACCTTGCCGTAGTCCAATAGCGCAGTGGTGCCATGTCGAAGTGCAAAAGGAACGCAAGAATACGCCGGAAGCCCCAAAAACCAGGCTAGATCCCAAAAAAGAAAAATTGGAGGACGCTTAAGCTTCGCCTTCAAGAGTGGGACGCGACAGCGTTCCCGTCGACCCGCCAAGGGGTATATGACAATGCGCTACGGCACAGCAATCACTTACGATGCGCCCCGCATCGGACTTAGCGCCCACCTATCACGCGGTGAGCGTCGAGCAACGCAGCGTTGGGCGCGGCAACGAAACGTGCGCCTGAGCGAACGAAACGAACCAAAGAACTCGGTGTCTCGGAGGGGAAACGATCTACGCCAGCCAAACGTCGTGATCGGCACGGGCAGAGAGATAGATAGTAATCTAAACCGGAAGCACGGCGAAGCGTCGTCAGGGGAGAGGGAGTCCCGCGACGCGCCTGGCAGCGGTCCCAATGCGCGCGCGGCGCGCCTCCTGTCGGGGCAGCGCCGTACATTGAGAGGAGGGGGTCTTCTGTGTTTGCCGCAAGATGGCTCTGCGTGTGCGGAAAGCGCAGAAGAAATGCAGCGGAAACGCACTTCGCAACTCGTGTAATTGTGACTTCTGTACGTTACATGTTCATAATTACCGATATACACCGCAGTATAACTTTCTACGGCTCGTTTCGAAGGCAACACCGCATTCACTAGAGGCGCGTTTGCACCGCTTGGAAGCAACGAACTCGTGGCTGAGTGGTAGCGTCTCCGTCTCACACTCCGGAGACCTGGGTTCGATTCCCACCGGGCCAATCTTGGAAGTTGCTTTTTATTTATGAAGCGCCTGCCGTGATTTATCGCTCACGGTCAACGCCGCCGACGCCGACACCGACGCCGACGACACCGGCTTTTCTGCGACACGAGCTCCTTAACGCTATCACGTTAAAAACGGGCAGACGGGTCACCGTACAGGCCAACGCTCACATGCGCTACCGGCCCCGCTCGCTTCGGCGCCATGTCCAAACATCACGCATGCATCTGCCGCGTCTTGACCTGTCACTAGGTAACGCAAGAAAAAGTAAGTGGCAAAATATAACGCAATTTAAACGCACATATTTTTATTTTCGCCGGGAAAGCATAAAAAAGGTAAAACAATGTTAACATCATTTCAATTTTCTTTTTCAGATGCTCGCGGCAGCATACGGTCGACATCAATACTAGCGTGACGTCTTTCCTGTTGCCTGTTTACTCCGAGTGCCCCCTCTTGCTGAAATTCTTTCTCTATGCTCCAAGCATCGCGTTTCAACCGCTGGGCACTGTCCGCTGGCCGCAAACCGCCAGCATCACATATGTTTCTTTCGCGGCAGGGTGGAGTCAATCGCCGATAAATTTGATGCCGATCAGGCTCAATCGCCGAAAAGGCACCGTGTGACAACCGCACAAAATTCGAATACAGCATTCTCACAGGGGTAAAGTGGTTACTCCTACCCCTTTCTCCCTGTTGAGCGCTTTTTAGCGAAGTCTGACAACGACGGCAGAAGGTCCGCACGAACAGCTTCGCTCAAAAATATTACTGGCTGCGCCACTGGCAGCAGTACTTCGTGAATATGGTTATGCCACACCACCTAGAAGTTTGTTGGGTTATGCCGTGCCGCAAAGACCCTCCCCATGCCTCCCCTCCCCTTGCCGTTGTGGAGAGGGATTATAATAAAGCAAAAAACAAAGAGCGCTAGAGTGAGGAGGTGCCGCGCGCCTACTGCTTTTGATGCCATGACAACGTAAACAATCGTGTTCGCCGCCATTTTGCCGAAGTATCGCCCTCATGCTAGGGCCGTAACTGAAGGGGACCTTGGCGCTAGCATCGAAAGAGCTTCTGCTCAAAAATGACAGTGGCTTAGCTCGGCTATGCCATGATATACGTAGCGAAAGCTAAGGCATAGCATGGTTAGCCTTGGTTAATCTTTATTGCAAGTCCAGGTTAGTCTGGTTGTCTAGCTAACTTGCGGCGTTTAGCCAGTCGTTCGGCGCGTTGTTCGTTTGTTTCCTGGGCGATTCGTTTCCTCTTCATCTCGTTCCGATGTCGATTCCAGGCCTCCTCCTGCTTATCAGAATTGTTGCCGTCCATACTGCCGCCTCAACTGTGGTTTCCTCCGACATGTTATCAGGCATGCGACGCAGCTGGCGAAGCGAGCGGAGGCGAGCGCAACGACGAGGAACGCGGTGTGACGTCATACCAAACGGCGGCGGACAAAAGGCGTTGCGTAGCGGCGGAACACCTGTGGCTCGGTGCTACTATTATAGTGGCGCATGCGCAGTAGTGACTAAGGAGCGAGCGAGAGAGAGAGAAATAGCCGCGGCGGGGCGCGCGTTGTGACGTCGTGTGTCTCACCCAACGTAGAGGAGGCCGGCGGCGTGCTCGGGGATACGGGTTGAGGGGATCGCGCCCTTACGTGCAACATTGACTGAAGCGCAGCTATAGCTTTTTAGGCATGCTTGAACAGATGACCCGCAGAGCACAGAGGGTGTTCCAAGATTTTATTTATGCAAAACTATTTACGCGCTCTATTATTAAAAAGCCCGATCACTAAAAAGTTATATGATTGAACTTTAGGATTGAGAACGAATTTCGGGCACATGGTGACAGGGGGCATATGGGCTTATAGTGAAAAGTCACAGTGCTGCCCTCTTCTTCGGAGTAGCTTCTCTGCCTTGATTTATCGTCGGCGTCAAGGAGTTTGCCGTTCATGAGACCACAAAAGTTACTCAACAAAATCTTAGCACTGCACCATAACACATACCTCATGACAACTTCACTGGTGTGTCCGTTCACATTCGGGACACGTGTATTTATTCCATTCTAGATTAGGGTTTAAACGAATAATTTCGCTTTCGAGGCATTATTACATACAGTACCACAGTCCACATATTTACAACACCTCAAATGAGTTTAGCAATGGAGATACAGAACATTCGCGCAACTATTTACAAAGAAACAGCTGCCTTATTCCGCAGTTTAAGCTTTTCTATTCTTTGCCTTAGCATTGGCATCCAATATTCTGTCATTGATCTTGCGGAAACATGAACGCATGAATTTTCGGCCACGATTTGCGATTGCTCCAGCAATTGGGCACGCAACACTTATTAGGCATATCCTGGCATGTACGTAATCCACACTCCACGGCAATGAAGCCTTGCCGGACACACAACCGCAATCGCTGCACAAGCGCAGACTACATGCGCGGTTCACGACCAGAAAAAAAGTGCGCTCGGAAGCATGTCGCAGCATGCCAGGACTTTTCTAACCCCGAAGCTATCCAAGGAGCGGCAGGGTTCCCGGAACTAATCGAATTTTTATCGCCGTCGTTGCCCACTCGGTCTTCAGCGCCTCATTTTTAACACAGGTGCGCCGCTCGTAGCTTCGTAGCACGCTGCACGGAACTTCTATGTGGGCCTCTATTGCGTGACGTAGCTCAGGGGTGGAAGAAACAGCCAGAAGGCCTTAAGTTATCTAGAGGGTGTTGGTTGTGCCATGAAGAGGGAAGAACGCCGCCGGAGTTGAGAGGGTGTATAGGCGCGTGAGGAGAGTTGGCAGGGCTTGAAACAACGATGATTGGTTCGAACACCACGCCGACGCTGCGTCGCGCCCCAAGATAATTCGATGCAAGGCAGACGCTCCCAGGCAGTCCCAGCGAACTCCAATGACACCCATATGGCGTCAGCCCCAACTCCATCCTATGCCCGCAAATTTGCTAATCGCATCAAACCACCTTCCACATCCTCGACTGCAATTCCCTTTCCTTGGCACTTAATTTATTACAAACCATCGATTATTTGCTCTATGCCATCACATAATCTGTACAACTCTACTTCCTCCTCTTAATCCCAAACAGAATATCGGAGCACCCGTCTCTTATCTGTGATGCTGTCATCTGATTTGCTTTCCATAACTCTTTCCATTATCCTATACAACCTCTTATTACATGCAACCTATAATCGACAGGGACATTCAAATAGCCAAACGAACTGACCGGTGCAACCTGATGTCTGTTATTGTGTACTTGATTCCATATGGTTCTCACATTTCTTTGATGACACTTAGGGGAGGTGGAGTAATGCGGTTGCAGATTGAGTCGGAGCTGTAAGAACTGCCAAAGTCTGCCGTTTCTTTCTTCCTTTAGTCACCAACAGGCGGCGAGAACAGTCTAGATCAATGGAGCAGCTCACTTGTGCATGTATTACAGTGGATTTTGTATTCTCTAGGCAAAACAGGCAAACAAAGATGCTGAGCATATTTTTATTAAGCTGTGATTGTTTTATAAAATTTAAGTGCAAACAAAGCAGCAGTGAGCACTTTTGTTATTGTTCTTCCTTGCTTGTAAAGCTTTCTTTGGGAACCCTCCCAGACTTTGCTGGCCCTGGCTGCATTTTCTGTATTCATCACATTCTGTATTTGCCAAATAGCTCACACAGAAAAAAAAATAATAATTACGTGCCTGATGGTGGGATCAAAGCTCAGTCTTCCAGCCCAAGAGCCTGATGCTTTAACCATTAGGCCACAAGTGCACACAAATTTCTCACAATACTAAATAGCTCTGAGATGATTGACAAGCGTGTCACGCTGCTTAGCACATTCCAGTTTTCATTAGGGAACAGGTGCAGGAATGAAATAGCTGAATAGCGAGCCTTAGTACACTCTTTTATGTCAAACCTCTTTGCATGCACCTCTGTTCACCATTCTCTCTTCAATAAACATCAAAAATTGCTCCTGTTCTTGCGAGGTCACTATGCCAACAACTCTCAGTGTGCATTCGCAGAAGGTGCTGTTAGCATTTTAGCATTACTTGTTAACAGTGTGGTACGTAAACATTGTGTGTGATTACATATTGCATACAATGAAAATAAAACAACTGTATGTATCACATTTTATAACATTTAGTTAATCGCTTCAGGAAAGCTTTGCTTCACATTGATTCCGACATCTTCGTTGCGTGAGCATAACCTTTCCTCCACAAAGTGATGGAGACTATCAGCATTCTGGTTCGCACCTTTCAACACAGGAATAGAAAAGTTATTGTGAACACGAAAGGAGTTCGCTAAATAAGCATAAAGAGTTGTGAACGTAAGAAGTTTAGTTATGAAATGCTCCTTTTTGTGCGATGCAATGAGGAAAGTAAGCCTAGCAATGGGAGTCTCCATATCTGCTCACAATTTGTCTCTTATGGTTGTTAGCTTTGTGTCATACTCTCAAGATATCCGCAAAAACAGTACACAGGTTTGCAAAATGCTCACAACATGGATAATCAGACACAATGTGCTTGCATCATGGTCTGCTAAAGGCAGGTAAGCAGCTGAGTGATGAGAGTTCTATGTTCCTTTTCGTACTTAGCAGGAAACACTATGGAAGCTATGAAAGTTGTTTGGTCATATAAGTCAGCTCTGTGCATTTTACAGAGCAGTTATCTTTGATCTGCAAACATTTTTACAGAATAACTACTTCATACGTCACAACTACAAGAGGTGAACTTAAGGTTATGTCAAATCACATATTATTTGTGCACGCTTGTGGTTCCTTGCATGTGCTTTGGTCATGAGAGCAAGCCATGCACTGCAGCCGCTGGCCACAGAAACTTGCCACTCTGCTCATTCGGTGATAAAGAAGCTTATATTTTCAAAGCCTCCCATGATATAAATATGTCAGATTTTGTTACATAAACGTAGGAGACTTAATGTGGCATTGAATTACATGACGCATATGTGTCATGTCGTGTGTCGTATCTTTCTTTCATATGGAACACACTAGTTTTTGCTCGCGAATGCGAGCAGGGGAAACAGTCTCTCTATTGTTACCTGCTATCTATGAAATTGAGTATATTGTCTCTGTGGCATCCTAGATTGCACTGGCAAAATGATCTCCAGCTGGTTTCATAAAAGTAATAGTAAAATTAGCATACCAGAAACTAACAACCACAGGTGACAAACCAGGCATGAAGGTACAAGGACCTGCACTGCAAGGCCTTTTTGGCAACTGGCTTAGGAGAAAAAAAGCCTTCAGCACTTTTACATATCTGTATTAGCTAACTCTTGATATCAAAATTTCTATTTATTTCATTTCAACTTATATTACTGCATATTGGCTAATGCTTAGCCAGTCAACAAGAGCAAGTTGCACTATTACACAAAGGAGCAACCAATCAACAAGCTTTCACGCCCTTTTGGTTGACCTATGTCATTCATGTCAAGTTGCCCATCTCTGAAAGCTCGGAACAAAACACTCCCTAATTTTTTTTTTCTCGAAGAATGTACAGTCCATATAATCCGTCAAGAATTGTCACTGCTGCATTTGACATGACTCACCAGTACACTGGCACTGAGCCTTTAGTCACTTTAGCTCACACAAATCTCCAGTTTTTCGCTCCTTTCAATATTATATTGAATCTACAGGTTATTGCGATAATGTTCCTCAACAAGAGCTCGATCTAATCAAACGGGAGCATAGAAATTCTAAGCATACAATAAAATTGCTTCCATAAGGCATAGGAAAACAGCCAGAAATTTTATTCACCTGACAAGCACACATGTACAAAAAATTATATTTGCACGAAAGCAGCGTGTAACACCAAGCGAAGCCATTAGTCATCCAAAGAGTAACTTGAAAATTATGACCACGCTGTTGAAGAAGATCAGCGGTACTGAAACAGAAAATGTATAGCGTGTTCTGCTTCAGTTTGCAGCGTGCAAGCAGATTGTACACTCAAGCAACGAATGAAACAAAAATACGGAACTATAGTAACGAATGAAAGATAAGTAAATAACTACCCTTAGCAATATCGCTGTCTACAGGATTAGCTGCAGGCACCACAATGCAATAAGCGTTTATCTTTAGTCTGAAACTCTCGCACAAAACAACCGCAAAACGAAATTAATACCTATAACGGTGAAGTTACACAGCATTAACTAGAGAAAGGACTCGCGATGAGAAACGTTGCTTCTTATTACTCTCCGTATAATCAATGCCTAATCTGGGCACTATTTTAAACGACGATATAATGTCCGGTACGTCAACGTTTGCCGAGCAGGGTTCAACACCTTCCTGCTAAAAAAAATGTGCGTATTATCGCAGCTGATAACTGCTCACAACAGCTCACAACTGCCTTACAGAGGGATCAAAACGCGGCTTTACACGCAAGCACGATACGGGATAGCCAGAGTAGTGAAGTTACTTACTCCTCATAACCGTCCGCACAGAATGGATCAAATTAATTATCTGCGACTTAGCACCAGGCTCGAACCCATGCGCGGCTTGCTCTCGGCCCCAGTTTACTGGAACAAAAGCAAATTCGCGTATGAACGACACAGCTTTGACGCCCTGCAGCTGACAACCAGCAGGACCAAGTGTAAAGTATCTTACTCTTTTCCAGAAATCGCTTCTCGTGCAGCACGGCAATGGCATTGACACATAACAGCGCTGCTTCGATCAAGCTGTACAGAGTGAACGCCATGAGGTAGTCTGACTGGAAGGCAGAAAACAAGACCTCAATTAGACAGAATTTTGCTCACACCTCAATGCATGGCACGAACAGCGACACGCAAAACAGCCCGACAAAACGCACGTGGCGACGCACAGCATCGACAATGAAAAGTATCGTAAGATTTAAAAGCGCCGTGTACGAAAAAAACGCTTTGGTTGTTGCGTGGGAAGTATATATCAATTATAAAATTTAATCGACAACGAACTATAGTATTCAACAACAAGTTCGTTCCTGTTCGTATTGTTCGTTCTTCAGGCCTGTCCCAACCTGTCCCGTTGCTCCTTCTCCAAACGTCCAACAAACGTCGTCGACATCGCGTAAATAATGGCGAAGTTTCCCGCAGTTTCTATGCCATTCATGATGCCATCGTTCGGTGTATAAACTGCTTCAAAACTGGGTAAATCCATCTTGTTAACTTATGGCCGTTTAGTAGTATTCGGTAGCGACTCTTGTTAAATTCATATGTCTGTGACTTCGCATAGTGAGTTTGCTGCCGACGAGCTTGATGCATGAGCGCCAAGCGCTAAGCGGAAACGTTGCGAGTCTAGAGTAAACGTTTATTATGTTCCCGCGTAGTGTTACTGCAGTAGCAATTAGCAATGAGTTCAACTGCAAGTTGTCAATACCGCTGCCACACGACCACTTTTGATCGCGACCAAGCCCGATCCGGATCGAAATTTAAGCGCCGCAAGTTTTAACGTGGAGTAACGTTCAGTTCCTTTACATCACTCGTAGTGCTCTCTCGCAACTCTACATAGTACGTATCCTTGAAATGAAATACCAACCTTGCGAACAAGGTCACGGTGAGCCTTCAATTCAGATAAAAAGAACAGCGTCATCATTGTGCCCAACGAGAGAGGGATTCGAGCTGGCTGAAACTTGCCATCCCCACCATCACGCACAGGTTGCGTTATGTATGGTTCCGTATCCCGAGAGTTGAAAATGTCACTCATGCTAAACCAAGTTTCTGGTTGAGAACGACATCCACACATTAATTCATTACCGCGCCTGTAGAAATCGGTGAATTCGATCAACAGTTTTTTTCTACGCGTTGTTGAACATTTATGTTGCAATTCCGTCTGAAATTACGACTGGTCTTTACCTATTTCTCAGATTTTAGAATTTTTGTCATATTGGGCAGTTTGGAAAAATTAAACTTCGACTGGACGTATTGAGACTAGCCTCCAGTGCATCTACAATAAAAAGGCGCAAAATTTGCGTTTTGGTGAACTTGGCATCATACTTTTCAAATGGAAGCAGTGAAGACCCAGAAACTTCTGTCAGGTTGTCTCAAACAGCGGCAGATGCTTATGAGTGTTTGTTATTTCGGTAATTGTTTTCGAATAATATCAAGTGCAACTTTATTTTCCCCACCATGGGTTGCTTTTATCTATCAGTCCTTTGACAGCTTATGTATAAATTATTACGAACAATCCTTCCTGTCATGTGGGGTTTTCACTCGCACAAGAGCACACAATTTATTATAGACCAACCTTCGACCAAAGCTTGACTAGCCCTGTAATCTCTTACATTTATAACGCTGTCTATGCAGGTGCCGTTATTCATTACTGTACAATATCATGCAACACTTCCCATTTCTGTACAGCATTGTACAGGTACTGATCAAACCATGTGGAGGCGCCAGTGCCAATTGAACACACACTAAACCACCTTGCTTGCATAGAAAAACTGATTGAATGCAATAATCAAGTATGAGAAGGCTTCTGCATGCTTCCAGACCTGGCAACCATTGCTTCGCAAGCCTGAAGAGTGCAATAAAAAATAAACCAGGTGTCTGCTGGTATGAGTAAAAACAAATGCTCCCTGTGCACTGGGAACTTATTAATTTTCGCAAAGCTGTTGCTTTCCCGCATAGCATGCGTGTCACAATAGCTAGCATTGATGTCAACTAAAGTTCATAACCTTATTTTGTGTGTGTGTGTGTGTGTGTGTGTGTGTGTGTGTGTGTGTGTGTGTGTGTGTGTGTGTGTGTGTGTGTGTGTGTGTGTGTGTGTGTGTGTGTGTGTGTGTGTGTGTGTGTGTGTGTGTGTGTGTGTGTGTGTGTGTGTGTGTGTGTGTGTGTGTGAGAGAGAGAGAGAGAGAGAGAGAGAGAGAGCTGACTTGCAAAATTTGGGAACTAGTAACCAAATGCACATTTTGTGTATTTTAATTTGTTTTACTCTCAGCACTTAAACTAAAATAGAAGTTTCATATAAGAATTCTAAAAAGTTGCCTGAGCAATTACTACCGATACGCATCCATTCGAAACAGCCGTGATCAAGCCATAAATTTATGTGTTGCAGTATATGTTGCAACTGCTGTCTTGAAATAAAATGTTACGATATAAAAGCATGAAAATGAGTACATTTCTAGCAGTAAAGAAAGAGTTAAGCTCGAAGACATGCCTACTGTTCATGCATAAAATAATGTACACATGGAAACAACTATTGGCAAGTTGATTGATAAACAGCTGTGCTTGCTAGCATGCAAGCACCATTTGGTCGGCTGAAGGTTCAGCTACAGGCTATTGCACATAGTGCTACAATGCATGCTGAATGCCATTGTGTTCACTGTGTTGCAGCTTTGTTTCAACATTATGTTCCATTTTCCTGCCGTTAAGCTCTGTGCTTTTGTGTCAAACTGTCGGGGGTGTAGTGACAGTGAATACGCAGGAGGGAGAACAACCCGATGACAAACAGGAAAGGTCTTTTCGGGCAAACTTGTGCCCTCAAGACTTACTGGCCACGATAGCAGTAAGCGCTTTCATTGGTAGCTGTCATGCTGTCCCCTATTTATAAAGCTGTCATCGCATGCTTTAGGTTATCTTGAGGTAATTGCTCATGTTTGAAAATGTGCTACAGTAATCGGCCATGTTGTGTACAGTCTGATAAGATGGGCCCGTCTTCATGTGGCTACAGCATTTGAGATGCAAAAATACACCCTAATAATTGCACTTTGTGCCACTGTACATGACAAATTGCATAACAACCTAAAAGTGACAATATTGCTTACCACTATTAGTTTTATTTCAGCCTCGTTATAGCGGCACTCACTATATGTTCTCCATTTTCTGCAGTTACTCATAGTTATGGTGTTCTTGATTGCACTGGTAAAGAAAAATGAAATGCAATATAGTACGAGCAGAAAACTGCACTAAACAAAATGACGAAGAGGGCACACACACCATAGCACTGACCCTAGTCACTGCTGTGGTCTGTGTCTAGTGAATGCTGTTTTCTACTCATAATCATGAACCAACCAAACCCAGTGCGTGCCCTTCTGCAATCTAGTGTTTTCTTGGACCACTAACTAAAGTGCTGATGACTGCAAGCTCAGAGCTGCAATAAAATATCAGGGCAGAACTCCTTTTTGAGGTGTATTATGTGGAGACGGGGAGATGCACTTTATTATAAATCCATGCTCAGAAAATTTTCGGAAAAGTAAGCCCCCAAGTCTATAGCATTTCAAACTTATTCTGTGTGTCCTAAGTTCTTCAAATTCTGATGCTTCGTTGACCTTGTTTGGAACAGTTTCACTTGCAGCCATGGATGAATTGGCTTGCCCACGATGCCGGACGACAAAGTATCGCAACCCCTCATTGCGGCTTATGGTGAATGTCTGCGGCCATGCCCTGTGTGACAACTGCGTTGAACTGCTCTTTGTTAAGGGTTCAGGGGCCTGTCCACAGTGTAATGTGCCTTTGAGAAGAGGTCAGTGTTTAACTTTCACATTTACCATTGTTGCTGTTGTGCGACATAACTATGCAAAATAGAAGAAATCCCAATACAAATTCTTTTATTTTATAATTTTGGCATTTAGCTATACATTCTTGTTGTTACCTAATAGGGAAATAATGTGCAAATACCAACATTTGATAAGCATAATGTAAATGTAGTCTACTTAACTTTTCTATGAGCATTAATTGGTGCATCATCATCACCATCTTAATCAAAAACTCACTCCATCGCTATCTTGTGGCGACAATGACATTGTCACTGATGGCAATCTGCTGCCAATGCCTTGAGCACACTTTTGGTTTCGTACGTAGCTAACATGGAGACAATTTTTGGACCAATT
Source organism: Dermacentor albipictus (assembly GCF_038994185.2). Classification (NCBI taxonomy): domain Eukaryota; kingdom Metazoa; phylum Arthropoda; class Arachnida; order Ixodida; family Ixodidae; genus Dermacentor; species Dermacentor albipictus. The sequence continues at coordinate 370,138,651 of NC_091821.1, forward strand.
TACTTGGAAAGAGGTGTGTGTTGGAAATTGGGAAATACATAGGTAGTTACTCATGGTGAGGTGCCATTTTCACTTGAAACTGTTTATAGGGCAAGCTGAAAATTTGCATTTTTCAGCGGGACATAAATTGCCTTCAAAATATTCACTGTCCCTCTTCGGACAGTATGTAAGTGATTGGTATTGCAGACGTGCACCCATTAAATTGTGATTCTAAATGGCAGTTCCTCTGAGCACAATTTCATCGGAAAATTCATGTGTAAAGCTTCATTTTCCAAACAATAGATAGGGACATACTGATGTATCATTGTGTCACACAAGTGTCAAAATGCAGCCTTTTCTGGCTAAGTGTGTTGTGCTGATTTAGGTTGGAATAATCAAGTACTAGTGAAATCGCAAAATGCAAGTGGAAGAATATAAGCAGCTTCTTTGTGGCATTTGAGGAAGGCTTATTTACTAATGTTAGATTAAGTCAGTTATGAATTCACTTCCAGTAAAAGCGTTGAACACTGTGTATGGGCTTGATGTTCATAAAACAACAGCTACAGTTTACAACTTATCTCCTTTCTTTTTTTACATACTGTTACAGTGGAGATCTCATTATAGGACATCTTCCAATTTGGCTTTTAATTTCAGTTGTATTGTGTTCATAAGTTACACATAATTCCGTCCCTTCCCAATTCTGTAATTTTATTCGAACTTAGGAAATTTGTGCCGCTCTGCATATTCTTTCAGGTGTGAATTGATGGAAGTGTCATGGTTAAACCAGTGCATATAAACATACTCGCGTCATGAGAAGGTACTTACTTAAGAGTATCCCATATGTGTCTTAATATGGACAGGTGTTTCCAGTGTCCCAAGGTTTCATATATGAAGCTGATTCAACCATAATACGGCAACTACTTGCTGAAAGCTACACATTATTTAATGAAAGTCGTCTGTATTAGTTCACTCCAAGGATATACAGAATAGCTTCTCGGTAGCTGTTTCTTTTTGTGTGCATGTGCGTATGTGTGTTTGTGTGGTTATGTACCTGCTAACACAACATCTTATGACAACCACTGAAAGCTCATACTTATTTTGTCTGCAACCGACATAAATTACTACTTGAACAATTTGCAGGCAATTTTCGGCTGCAAATTTTTGAAGATTCGAAAGTAGAGAAGGAGGTGGACATAAGACGGAAGATACTCAAGGTACACTGTTTTGTTTTTATTCTTGATTTTATTTTCCCAGATAGTATTGAACAGCATTTACTCAAGTCAGAGCTTGTATTTTTTCTTCAAGACCTCAAATATTGAACTCAGTAATTGGCCTATATTGAAGGATGTGATCCGACAGGAAAAATCTAGAGCTGCTGTTCCAAGATCCCAAGAGTAGCATAGAGCCACTTAGTGCACCCGTCAACAAGCTTTTTTAAATGACACAGAGACAAGGTGCCACTTAGCTAAGTGGCTAGAGCTCACTGCTTCTGGTAGCACCAATCATGTACTGCTAAGGCAGAAGGGACCTGAATATCAACTGTGCGATACAGCATTCCTGCTAAACTGGTCCCATGACCTTTTTGGGCAACGCTAAAATTCAACATGGCTGGGCAAAACCAAGTGCAATGGATTATAAGAGGAAAAACATGACAAGAAATTGACAAATGTCAGTTCAGAGCATGGTCATATGCACTTAGAACAACAGTGAGCATTTAATGTATCATACAGTAAATTTTTTTTCATTTATTTACCCTTAAAGGCCCTTGGATTAGGGCATTACATAAGGGGGGGGGGGGGAGCGGTCGTTACATATGCAATGGTCGGTAACAACAAAAAGCAATACAGAGTGCAGGATACATGTTCAACATTAACATCATTTAGTAGCATCAACAACTTGGATACAAACAACTTGGAAACGAAACAAAAAAGCAACTTGGAAAGAACAACTTGGAAACAAAACAAAACACGCATACACATTCAAAAACACGGCAAAATAACTCAGCTCTTGAAATGTGTTGTTAATAAGTGCCTGAATTTATTAGGTTCTATTTCAGTAACTATGGAATCGGGTAAGTCATTCCACAATGTAATGGAGCTAGGTAAAAAAGATTTATTAAATGAGTTTGTGGAGCCATGTATGCGCTGCAAACTTAAGGAGTTGAAAAGACGGCGTGAGGTGCGAAGCGGCGGGTGTAATACAGAATTTCTTAGCTGTGGGAAGGTATAGTATAATTTGTGAAATAGGCAAAGTTGTGAAATTTTACGCCGAAGTGCCAGGGGTTGAAGATCAAGGGATGCCTTGATAAGAGTTATACTGTGTCGTCTGTCATACTGCGATGTGATAAAACGGGCCGCGCGATTTTGGATGGCTTCAAGCTGATCGATTAGATAGTTCTGATGGGGATTCCAGATCGCCGAGGCATATTCGAGTTTCGAACGGATGAATGTTACGTAGGCGAGTTGACGGACAGAACGGGGTGAAAAAGCGAGGGATCGTCTGATAAACCCAAGTAACTTAGAAGCATCTGTACAAAGTTTTGAAATGTGTTCAGACCATGTTAGTTTGTTGTTCACGATGATTCCGAGATACCTGTATGATTCTGTTTCAGAGAGTGGTGTAGAATTTAATGAATACGGATAGCTGAGGTTATTTCGCTTTCTTGATACATGCATGAACTTACATTTGGAAATATTCAGTTGCATAAGCCATGTCGCACACCAGGTTTCTATGAGATTTAAGTCGCGTTGAAGCAGAGCCTGATCATCGGGAGTAGATATGCGGCGGTAAAGGACACAATCGTCTGCGAAGAGGCGGATACAAGATGATATGGCATTAGGAAGATCATTTATAAATATCAGAAAAAGGAGTGGTCCCAGCACTGATCCCTGGGGGACACCAGAGATGACTGTAGTATTTTGCGATCTGTGGTTCCCTATTACTGTATATTGTGAGCGTTCGCGGAGAAAGCAGTCAATCCATGACAAAATTAAAGGGTTAATGTGGAGGCAGGACAGTTTTGCCATTAAACGACGATGTGGAACGCGATCGAAGGCTTTGGAGAAGTCTAGGTAAATGACGTCAGTTTGAAAAGAAGAATCCAAGTTTAAGTGAAGGTCTGTGGTGAATTCGAAAAGCTGGGACTCGCATGAATGGCCTGATCTAAAACCGTGCTGTTTTTCATAGAAGAAAGCGTTATTGTCGAGGTGTGATGCGATCTGCGAATATAAAATGTGCTCCAGCAGCTTGCATGGAATAGATGTTAATGAAATTGGGCGGTAATTAGAAGGATGGGATCGATTGCCCGCCTTAAATACTGGGGTTACTTTACTAGTTTTCCAATCATTTGGTATTTCGCCGTTTGAAACAGATTGCTGAAAAATAATTTGCAAAATACGGCTAGAAATGCTCACGGTGCCCTTCAATATTTTGGCAGTTATGTTGTCTGGCCCAGGAGCGCTTGACAGCTTAAGGTTGTCGATGAGTTTAGCGATACCTTCATGGGTTATAAAAACTGGTGGCATTAGGGAAAAACTAGTGGCAGATATTGGGGGAGTACGAAGTGCAGGTTCGTGGGTGAACACGGAGGTAAAATATGAATTCATGACATCCGCGCGCTCAATATCAGGGACATGTAAGCCATCATGGTTAATCAAAGAAATGTTTTGAGTACGACTTTTGCACGGGGTGACCAGATTCCAGAATTTTTGGGGGTTAACGCGCATAATGTTTTCAAGATCTTCGTGAAAAAATTTCTTTTTAGAACGTCGTAGTATGCTAATGTCTAGCATCACATGTGAGAGAAAAGAGTGAAAAAATTTCTTTTTAGAACGTCGTAGTATGCTAATGTCTAGCATCACATGTGAGAGAAAAGGGTGTCCATTTTGGTGTTGCTGACATTTTAATTGTTTTTTAGCTGAGCAAGAGGTTATGATATAAGAGGAATGATATAAACATTTCTGTCATCATTCAAGTAGTGTCATCACGTTGGGTAGTGTGGAGCATGTGTTCCTCTGGTTAACAATTAGTCACATGAAAGAGCGTAGGTTAGGGCGTGTTGGTTCATAACTGAGGCTTTTTTTTTTTTAGCGCACGAAAAGGGACGAAGGACAGTGGCAAGACGCAGACACAGCGCGTCTTGCCACTGTCCTTTTCGTGCGCTAAAAAAAACCTCAATTAGTCACAGCTTGGCTACCTCCTGTGCCGTTTTTGTCTCCTGCAATCTAAGTAAGCTAGTTTTTGGCAATTTTAGATAATTTCTTGGCTACATTTTCTGAGCTCAGGACCTGGATACCTGGGGACGTATCACCCTAACTACTATGGTACACTACAGTATAGACATGTAGCTACATCATACTCCTTGCTGTCACAGTGAATGGATGACCTGAAAAATATAAAAATAATGTAATGCAAAATCCAATACTACACACAGGCCCTGTGCTCCTCGATCATTTGTGCCAGTGGACGGTGCCTAGTGCAGCAACAATGCAAGTGGAATTATTCTTGCACTCTGTTTGAAAGGCAAAAAAAAGAAAAAAGAAAGTAAATGTCTGGTCTATCTAATGTGTTTTGCATACATAAGATAAATAATAGCCCTTGTATGCTTTGTACAATGGTTGCATTCAGGTGTTTCGTGGAATGTGCTACACTTTTCTCATCTGTGTTTTGAAAGTTAGGTCAGTGAACGTATGTTTAATCAACATTAATTAATAATTAACCTTAACCTACACTCTACCTTTCCTGCTAAATCAAATTGCTCATACCTGCCGTGGTGGCTTAGTGGCCATGGCATTGCGCTTCTAAGTACAAGGTCGCGAGACCAGATTTCAACCATGGCGGCTGCGTTTTGATGGGGGCAAAAGGCAAAAATGCCTGTATACCATGCATTGGGTGCGCGTTAAAGAACGCCCAGGTGGACAAAATTAGTCTGGAGTCCCCCCACTATGGTGCACCTCATAATCACATTGTGGTTTTGGCAAGTTGGGTTCCAGAATTTACTTTCACTTTGTTTCGTTCACTTATACAAGCTTCAGTGCCTCCACGCACTAGCCCTTTATGTAACCTGATGAAAGAAATTGTGATAGTAAACTATGTTTGCAACATGCTTTTATCTTGAATCGAAGTTTTTTATGATTTAATCATTGATACTGTGCTGACATAATGCACAATAAACAAAGTGTGCTCTAGTAGACATAGCAATTATTTATGTCTGTGTTGTCCACTTCTCTTCTCTTGTGTCCATGTCTGCACGCCTTACCCCTTTTTTGCATTATGAATCCTTACCAACTAGCTCAGATTTCTAGCGTTATGTTTTTTAGTTTTTCCACTCAAACCAGTTGTGTCTAGCATTTAGCAAAATTCAGTCATTGAGTACATTTTTTACTTACCTTGCCTCTTGGCGTTTTGTCGTCAAAAGAGGCTAGAATTGTTATGTTGACTGCTTATGATGGCATTAATATATGGGACTCTAATTTGGCTTTCAGGACTACAACAAGCGTGAGGAGGACTTTGAAACGCTGCGGGCTTATAATGACTATCTCGAGGAAGTTGAAACCATAATTTACAACCTGGCCAATGAAATTGACGTCGAGGCAACACGGCGGAAAGTTGAGCAGTACAAGAGGGAAAATAAGTCCCAAATACAAAAAGGAAAGGTATGCAGTCACTGTTTATATTTTCTGGAACTCATTCAGCATGCTTTTTTGGGCAGCATTAATGGCTGGTAGATTTTGCTCGTGTGGCATGGTGCTGGAGAGATCTTATTAGTTTTCTTCATGGTGAATGCTGTGTTCAGTGAAACCTCACTACTGCGAACACCACATTAACAAACCTTTCAGAGTAACATATTTCTCTTAAATTCCTTGCTGACTGCCTATAGTATCAATGTAAAAACATATCAGTACTAGTACGAACTTCAGAATACTCTTCAGAATAACAACTCTTCAGACTAACTCTTCAGAATAACAATTTTTATTCAGTTTCCTTGTCATGTGGACAGCATCTCAGTGCAGTGAAATCTTGATATAATAAACTTCAGGGGATCGTGGTAATTTATTTGTTATTCTGAAAGATTGTTATAGTGAAAGCCCCAAAATTAACCTTTCCGCCCATCAGTTCATAAGTTTTCACCCAATGAGCTATCCACGAAAATGTCGCGCATGGCTTTCGGTATGTGCTGTTACTATTTTCCATAGATTCTGCTGCCGTACACCAATGAAGTACCGTATAATAAGAGTCGCACGCACAAAACAGACACTGATGCCGAGAAAACTACCAACAAAATGGTAGCTCCATTTCACCTACAAAGCACATTGTTTATAATTTTTGTTTGTTTTTCACATTTCTTGCCGTGGACACCACAACTGTCTCGCTGGAGGTGGACACCTGAACTATGTAAAAACGCAAGCGCACCTTAACACCGTCTGGAAAGTGCAACCATGTGACAACCATGTGACATCTCGCGAGTACGGAGGTTACATTTCACCGAGCGTAGCTGCAAAAAAAGTGCAAACGCACCTCTGTTGCTAGGCAGCACTTTTCCGGGTAGAGCATGCGCTGGCAAAACCTGATGAACCATCACTTCAGCTCGCCCGCATTCTTTCGTTCTTGGGCGCCATCTCAGGTTTTCCGATGATGCCTGTCTATGATGTCTGTTCTCTGTGCCTTGTCGTCTGCTAGCCTACTACTTCGGCTGCTGTAAAGGACGCTCGGAAGAGTATTAGTTCGTAGTACTGAGAAGTTGTTTATATCACAGGGAAACTGAATAACGATCGTTGTTCTGAAAAGTTCGGTATTCTGAAGTTCATAGTACTGAAATATTGCTACATTGAAACTATAAGTAAGCAGGGGATTTCTGAAAAGTTCGTCAATGTGGTGTTCGTAGTAACGAGGTTTCACTGTACTATGAAATAATGTTCAGAAATCTGGGGATTGTTAGATTGCCACCACAGCAACCAGGAGGCAGACGGAAAGATGCAGAAAGCGAGCGCTGCGGTGCATGGGTTCGGATAACCAAGGGTGGCGACGGTGGAGAAAAATGTGAGAGGGAGCTTTCTTTATTGCGGAGGCGATGACACATCAGGTTGTGCTAGCGCATCATCCGGTCAGACTAGCATCACCTAGCAACGGAGGGGCGTCTCTCCCTTCTTTCGCTGTTCTTTTTGCACATGCCTCTTATTTTTTATGCACTTCCTTCTGCATCTATACAGTAAAAGCTCAGTAATTTGAATTCCAAGGAGATGCTACGGAAATTCGAATTATACAAAAATTTGAACAAGAGAAAGTACGAAAAAAGTCGCTCGATCAAGGTGCATATATAGTCCGACATAGCGTGAGCGCTACGCACGACGCCACGTTGACAAGAACAATGTGACGTAGCATTGTTCTTGCGACAATAACTACGTGTATAGTTCAACGCACCGGTGCAGCAAACATAACCGAACACGGCCAACGTGGTGCAATGTGCCTGACGTCGGGATGGCTCTTGCCCTATCCGTGCGTTCATTGCACTGATTGAGCTGACCCACAATGCATGGCACGGGGAAAAAAGGATCCGACAGTCGAAGACAGCCATTCAGAGTGGCGTGCGGGGTGGGGATCATTCTGTGCGTGCTCTGAAGAGAGCAGCTGACGGCGCGTGTGTCGAAGGACGTCATTTTGGCTGGTGCAGTGCAAATTGAAGACTGGCCACAAGCAACGTGCACCAAAAGCATCTGTCTATAAATGCGCCTTTGCTCCACCAAGAGAGAAGTGGTTTGTGTTGAGAAAGAAAAGGGTAGCGCTATCTTCTGCAGCCCTTGAGGGAACACGGCTCAGCGCCAACAGGGAGGAGAAAGCAGGAGGAAAGGGGGTAGTAGAGGAGAAGTGCCGCCGACGCTCGCCGAAGGAACTAAAGCTGTGCTGTAAAATGCACTTATGAAACGCGCAGCTTGCTGTGTCGTCGGCCTGCATTGTACTCTTGTAGCTGCACCGGCTGCATGCTGATGACTATACAGTTGCCGACTGATTTTTTGGACTCCATAAATTCGGATGTGCTCAATTATTTGGTCTGCTTGGCGGCACTGCCATTCTCTCCATAGACCATAATGTATAACAACTGCCGAAAGTTCCGACACCTTGCAACCTCTCGTCTGATTTTTCAGACACTCCTTGAGACAACTCGATCGAGAGCACCATGCACCGACTCTGGCCGGTGCATGGTTTGACTTGCTGAACGCCATTTTCGTTTTGAACGGAGCCTCCTTGCTGCCCCACGAAGTGGCACTACTGCAAATCCCCACTCATCATCATCATTTCTGCCTGGTTTGATAGAGTGGCTACAACAGTTCCGGTCTCAGCTTAGTAAGCCATGTCAAGACAATCCAGCAGCAGATTTGTTTCTTTCTTCGTGCACGACGCTGCGAGTAGGCCACGTTTTTCGTTTGTGCGACTGGTGTTGGCGTGATGGTGTGGTGGTGTTTGCTTTGTGTGCTGTGTCATGGTTGCGGTGATCCAACGCGGCATACAGAAACATAGCGTCAAGTGTCTAATGGCACCAACAGTGCCCGCGTAGACTGCGCTGGGGAATGCCGCAAGTGGGTTCCGGTAGGCCTAGGATTTGTTGCCTTCCAATATGCTCCCTACTGATGCCGAAAATGTTCTGCGGAGACCTGCGCAGCGGTTGCATTGCGATTCCGGACACCGTCTCATTTTACAGTTTCACAGGTGCTGACACTGCTGTACTGACATGTGCAGAACTCGGCTACGGCGAGATCATTCGTCAGGTTTCTGTTGCACTGCCGGACGATGACTCCGAGTCGGAAGATGACACACCGTGTGCTACGCTGCCGTCGTATGCGGAGTGTGTACAAGCAGTGACTGTGCTTTCAGCCACCTATAGTGACTGTACGACCCTCTCCGAGATTCAGGCTTATCTGATTGCGCATAAATGGAACAGCATGCAATGGTGCATTCGCGATTTCTTCAACCCTACTGCCGAGTCCGAATAAGTACGTGGAAATAAAGGATTTCCTTTTTTTTTCTTAATCTGGTTTTTCGGACACCTGTTTATTCGGACATTTCCGTAGTCCCCGTGAGGTCCGAATAAACGGTCGGCGACTCTACATAGGTGGCATCCAAACACGCATCCCAGCAATGCTTTCCTTTAAGTAACAGCCACGAATCTCAAAGGCTATGCTTTTTGCTACTTCGAGTGCTGATAAGTGTCACGGCTGCCATGTTTTATACATTACCTGGTGCCGCTTCTCAGCAGGACACCTCGTAGAGAAAACGCATAACCTCCAATATGTAACATTTAAAAAAAAGAAAAGCAAGAAGAAGAAGAAAGAAACGCGCAGCGCCACGTCAACATTGTTATCTTGAAGGTTGTGAGGGAAAGAGAGAACCTACTTGCAACAGAGGCGTTGGCCGTGCCTGGCCAGGTGCAAACGCGTCTCTCTCCAGTCAGGCCTAAACAAAAGGCCACAGAAGAAAAGAGCAAAGCTGCATGGTCCACGCAGTGACACCAGCATTGCCAACGTACCTTTTTCAGTCATGAGATGATGAGAATTGCAGTTTCTGTGCTGATTTTGCGCAAGGTATAAACTACGGTTGCAGATTTCTTCAACAAGCAAAGGCATGTTAATGTAAGCATTTGCTGCCTTCTAGGTAAATTCAATAATTCGACATTATGTTATTCAGCCATATTTTCCAATTCCATGAGATCAGATTTAATTAGGTCTTACTGTACTATATTGAACAAAATTAGTGAGACCGGCAGGCATTATGTAAAGATATGCCACAGTGGTCGACGCTGCAAGAGTCTGCCTATGCAATCAGCTAGCTTCCTCAAGCCTGTAAATCCTCCAAAAGTTCACCTTGAGCTTGTTGGCATGGACTTACTTATTCTATTTCTGGTTTCTGCTGCCAACCAATGAACTACAGTCGCCACCAGATATCTTGCTCTATACTACAATAGCAAGGCTTGGGGAGATGGGTTCGCTCCAGGCTCACCCTACAAGCAACGGTCAAGAAAAGGCATGATGCTCCCCCACTCTGTAATACACAAAGGCGCTATGGCAGGGTTCGTCAACTCTCCAACGTGGCGCAGAGAAGGCTCCAGAATCAGATTGCCAAAAAAAAAAGTACAGATTTAGTAACCCAAAATACAAGACAGTGCAACAGTCACGACGCTTACGGACAAAGGCTCACCGCAAGACAAATCAGGTAAATGCACCCACCATGCTAGGTCTAACCGGGTAGTGGTACACCAAGCGTGAGAATGAGAAGTCGCAGGAGCAGAAGTCCCGTGTAACCGACTCCCACGCCAGTGAGCATCTGCCACGGCGATGAAGCGCTCAGCAGAAGAGAGCTCGGGTGGAAGGGTGCCTGGGGGCTGCCACTTGGGATGCCAGTCAGGGTGCGTCCCACTAACATATGCTCACGCAATGTCTCGACGCTGGGAGGGAGAAGCATGGTTTGTGTGGGAAATTAGCTGCGATGTGATAGCCATGTCCATAATGTTGCCACAGGGGCAGCGGTTCCCGTAGATCAATCTAAGTATTATGCACGAGCTAAGAGATGAGGTGGGGGAAGGTGCCGCAATCCCTAAAGGCTTGATTCATAACATTGTCCTCCGTCACTGTGTGCCAGCTGTAGCCGTCACAGATTGTTGCACCACCTTTACCACCTTTAGTATCGGCAAAACTATGATGCCTGCTGTTTAACCTCTGCCACAGAGAAGTAATTTAGAGCGCCTATCCGAAAAATTATTGTGCTGTTACTTTGGCCCTTATATGATTACGCAGTGCCTAAACGATATCAACCATGATGTCATTCCAGCAGATTCTTCATGGAGTTCACAGCATAAGCCTGTGCTCAAAGTCACGCATACCACTCATATGAAGCCTTACTTCCTTGTCCTGTCACCCATGTATATCGCATTTGATGCGCCAACTGCCGTATCTTGGCTGCTAGTTAGTGCAGGGTGTCTACCAACCGGGAAAACCGGGAACTCTCAGGGATTTTGAATATTCTGGAAATATTCAGAGAAAACCCTGGGAATTTATGCTTCCATCAGGGAAAATTAGCTGTAATTTTATTTAAAGGGAACAAAAGTCGCACTAATGCTGGCTCGAGTAACAGACAAGAATCGTAACAAATCGTCTTTGATGCCATGTCATCGGCTGGAGGAGTTTGCAGTGTATAGTCAACAACCGATTTTCCGGACATCCGATTTTTGGGCATGCCCGATAGTCCAGACAGCTTCGCAACGCCACCAGGTACCCAATAGAGTCAATGTATAAAGACGTATGAAATTTCGGACGCAAGAACCATTCGGCCGTCCGGTTTCCTGGACTTTTTGCCGTGACCACAGGTCCAAAACGACCTTAATCAAAGCCACTACTGCCACCATTTTGATTATCTCATTGCCTCGAACCGGCACTCTCACACGCAGATCCACTGGTAGCCATAGCCACCACCACGGCAACGCTAGGCCTAGCTACTTCGACGTTTGCCGCTGTTAGCAATGGCGCCGACTCAGCCTTTGTAATCCTCACCAGTGGCTTTGAAGCTCAGGAAGCACGATGCGTTGCATAATGCCAGTTTTCGAAAGTAAACTTCGCCTCAATACAGCAGTCTTATGCGGTGAAGAATACACAAAGTATTGTGGTCAAGCTTAGCAAGTGTGGGAAGAAGCAATTGTCACAGGGCCCAGTATGTATTCCTTAATTATACACGCATTCACCCGCCGTCTCCTGTCACAATGCGAGCACCGATATACCTAATAAATGTACTGGCATGCCTTCAGAGCTTTTTTAGATGTGTCTGTGGTGATTTGAGCCCTTAAGGGTAGTAAGAGACATATATTCATTTTTTCTGACTGGCCAATTTTTCGGACGTTTTCGCGGCCAGAAGGGCGTCTGAAAAAAATTGGACGTTAACTGTGCAACTGACCAAGAGGGTGCTACAAATTGTCCGTGGGGTGAACGCACGGCGGAAGAAGGATGAGAACAGAAAGGACCGACTCATTGAGGAAGGAATGGGAAAGAAGAGTGCCACCGCTTCTTTGAAGGAGCTTGAGCTCAATAAACAAGTGTTGGCTGACGCCGAGATGCCAGTACCCCTCATCCAACCAACTAAACTTTAAAACGTGAAACGCAACACTGAGGCGTTGTGCGCGGGTTGAGAGTAGGTCAGGACAGGTGAGGTTGACTTTCAAGCTACTGAGAGAGAATCTCACTTATGGCATTGTTAGGCCTCATACCAATGAGCTTGATATCAGTTGATAGAAATGGCTCATATTCGAAAATATTTGCTTTTGTATGCATCTCTTTTTATTCATAGTTGAAAATGTTCGACTTGATTAGCAATGGGCTTTACCACTTTTTTCGAAGATATTTTATTCGCTGTGCATTTTACTAACCCGTCCCTTCTGTTTTCTTTTTGAATAAAGTAAACACTAATCCTTACTGACATAATAGTTCTGCAGAGACCTGCAAGATGGAGAGAAGTAATTAATAAGGGAAAATGAGACATCCACCCAAACGTAGCTAAGTGCTACAAGGGAAACTCTTGTAGTACTTAACTACATTTGGGTGGACGTCTCATTTCCCCTTGTTAACAAATCCTTACTGTTCAAACTGGATTAATTTTTTTTTTTTTAAGCATGCTTATTAGAGAGTGACAGCATTGGGTGACATGATGTCAGCCCGTCTTGACCTAAAACAAAGTTCTGTATCACTCGGGGAAAACTGGAAATGCTCAGGGAATTTGGAAATGTCAACGTGGTAGGCGCCCTATTAGTGTGACCTAGTTAACAGTCACTAATACACTTCCACCCGCCGTGGTTGCTCAGCGGCTATAGTGTTATGCTGCTGAGCACGAGGTCGCGGGATCAAATCCCGGCCACGGCGGCCGCAATTCGATGGGGGCGAAATGCGAAAACACCCGTGTACTTAGATTTAGGTGCACGTTAAAGAACCACAGGTGGTCGAAATTTCCGGAGTCCTCCACTACGGCGTGCCTCATAATCAGAAAGTGGTTTTGGCACGTAAAACCCCATAATTTAATTTTTTAATACACTTCCCACCATGTGTGGGCACATGTTGACATCATGGCAGTGTGTCTGCACGGACATTTGTGGTCTCACTTTTGTTCAGCCTAATAAATAAATGAAAGCTCAAAGAAATAGTGACAGTCAGCATATTGAAGCGGGCACTGGTCCAGTGCTTCACTTTTGCTTGCACAATGTCTCACTGTGCTGTGGTTGCCCAGCTCTTACAGCTACATGCATGATTCATTGATATGAGCATAGGCACAACAGCAACAAGCTCTGAAAGAAACTGAAATTTTCCTCTTATTAGCAAAATACCCTATCGGATTCTGAATTAAGCAGTTCACCGTCCAGGACATTCAGCATGACTTTTCAAATTTGTAATGCTAGTGTTGCTGCCATGACCGTTCTGACCATTGACTTAACTTGAGACTGATACTTCTCTTGTGGCTACTGCTGGTCTTTTTTGCAAGTACTTCAGTTTTAATCCTGTCTTTATGTAGCTGGAATGAGATATAGAGAGGTTTTTATGAGGCTAGAACAGATTCTCACATAAGGGGAACTTGAGCCTTCCACAACAGAAAGGCTAGCAAGAAAAAAATAAGTGAATGTCATTAGTATAAAATGGCACATCCTTTTCTTCTTTCTTTTTGCAATGCATTGTAAGAATTTATACAATAAGTGTTTTTTATTACTTTCTGTATAAATAAATAAATAAATAAATAAATAAATAAATAAATTACTTTCATGCAGATCACACATATCTCCATTGGCCTAATTTTGACAAGATACACACCTCATTTATTGGTTTGTAGATTGTAGCACAAGCTTTATGCATAAGCAGTCCAAAGTCAAGCATCTGTGTAAATAAGCAGAAAATATTTTCACTGTATGTGAGTAACAGTCGAGGTCATGTTGCGCAAGTTTACTTGAGAGCATTCTAGGATGTGTGTTCTTCATTCTTCCCTGTAAATAATCAATGAACTTGGGGAAGAATATGCAAATGGTCATTAATGGCAGAGACACAATCCCTGCTATCCAGTTTGGATATCAGATCAGTCTTGTTGTAGAATTTGCTATGCCAGGCTACTTCACCGATCACAGCTATAATAGCAGTAACTTCGCTCTCAAAAGTGGCCCCCCGTGTCTATCACATTTGTAAGATGGAATGTGTCCAAGAGATTCAGCAGCCATTATATGCCATTGAGAATTTCAAACACAGCCACACATTGGCCCCACAAGAATGTACATTCTGTAACAAAGTCCGCATTATCAAGCAGGTATAAAACAATCAGATTGATCCCTGGTCCCAGACAAATCTTATTGTGGTAGAAATCATACTGTCATGTATCAGTGAACCATGTGACAATGCAGACTCTCGAGAGGGTGTGGAAGGTTGTAACGTTTGTGGAGACATGCAGTGTGTTTGTGTACAAAAGTTATGAAGCCAAGCAGACGCACCTTAACGCTCCGCTCATGGCTCTGCCGAATCCAGGATAGCATTCTGGTTCCTGCTGCCGGCATGAGCATTGCGCACATACAGATTAGCATTCCTGCTGATACCACACGGTGCATACATTGGTCTGAGTGTATCGGACAGTAAACGTCAGGATAAATCTTATCTCTTTCATTGGGGCACTGACAGATGCTGACAGTTTTCCATTGGTCTTATCTTGCACACAATCTATGTGCACTGCCGGTAATGCCACTGTCTGCGTTCCCCATCACACCAGCTCTGCTGGGGGGCTGTTGCTGCTAGGCAGCAGAAGTGGTCTCGCATGCTGCATTGCACCGCATTGTTCCCACATAGTGTTTGAACACTTTCTGAGGAGCTAAAACGCAATGCTAAACCTTGCTATCGCTTTCAGTGCTTCTCACCTCCCAGCAAAAATTGCTAATATTCTTTTTGATCTACAAAGCTTTCTTTTCAAAAAATTATACAGGCCTCCTTTGCAGTTTTGCGCTGCTGTCGTGTGGATGGCCATCTTTCCTTTCGTAGAACTTCCTTTGCCTTGTGGATTTCCACAGAACTGATTTGACACACACACAAGAAAACCTGTTTGACAGGTGTACATAAAGTGCATGTGCTTACATTGCATGTAATTTCTGCCCTTTTGTTCTTTCCACCTCACAGCTTAAAGCCTCAAAAGATGAGGAGTACTTGGAAGAACTTCTGGAGCAAGAACGACAGGAGTCTGAACTGAGGTGTGCCATACAAGTTGCATGTAGCGATACTGGCATCTGAATTACAGGAAACATTGTTTTCCACCTCCTGCTGTTACCTTCAGCACTACAAAATTTAATTTATCTATCATGAACAAATATTAAGGCATTCCTGCCAAGTTATGATTTCAACCCTAAAAAAAAGCTTTGCTTGTAGGGCTTAAGATTGTTGTCATGTCAGTGTTCATCATACTTGTCATGTTTATGGACCCACTTAGAGCTGACACAAGTGATTTCAAGAGAATAGAAATGTGTATGACACATGTAGCTAATTGTGTCATGTTTAGATTATGTCCTTAATTTTTATTTAATTTTTTCTGTAATTACCATCTTTTCCACAGCATGGATCTTCCCATTTGTAGTGTTGTTGCTGCATTGCAGTGATGGGACGCTGAAAAATTGGCATTATTTTCAAGTTTATTCACTCACTTACTGCACAGATTTATTGTGTGTTGACATGTCTCACAGGAGCGAGAAGTGTGTGATGTTTAGCATTTACCACTGTGTCATTGCCATGTTATACACTGCATAACGTGGCAATGCAAAGTTTCATTAATACACAGCTTTAGTTTAGCATACGCTGTACCATTGCGTAGGCCATAAAATAGCGGGTCGTCACTGCGCATGCGCAGAACGCTAAACGACCCATAGCGTATAGCATACGCACACTATTTCTCAGATCTAGCGTTAGCATCTTTGCGTGGTTTGCGGAGTTTGCATGGAACATGGCGGCGGTCCCGGCTGCCCGCTTCGAATTGAATTTAACGTTGCTTTTGTAAAATTATTTGTTCGTAGCAAATACTGTGTAAATGGGTTTTGCTTAGTCTCGGGCCGCTTCGATGACAGAGTGTTATGGATAACCTTGTGATGTTTTCGAGATCGCTTCTCGTTTCAAACGAGTCGAAGCCTAACGAAAGAAACATTCCAGAAGTCAGCACCACCTATCACTACAGTCGGGAGATAGCCACAACAACGGCATATGGCCTCTGAGATCCGAAGATCTCGCAGGCCAACTAAAACTAAAAAATGTGCGCTGCTTAGAGTACACTATACCATAGCATATAGAGTACACTATAGTTGCGTACGTTGAACTAAAACTGTCTAATAGTATTTCTGTTCATCTGTTGTGCATACCTACTGATCCTTACAAATTTAATGAACTTATGAATGAAAAAGCCAGCATTCTAGTGATGAAGCAGATTGTTTTTATATTTTGTTCAGATTTTGTGTATCTTTGTTTCAACAAAAAAAATTCTTACCCACCGCAGTAGATACATGATTTATACCATCCCTTTGTTTTTTGTTGTGGCTTAGTGGCTATGGCTTGCGCTTCTGAACACATGCTCACAAGCCAGATTCTTGGCCGCGGTGGCCGCATTTAGATGAGGGTGAAATGCAAAAATGCTTATGTACTTAGACTTAGGTGTTTGTTGAAGGACCTGATGTGGTCAAAAGCAATCTGGAGTCCACTACTGCAGCATGCCTCATAATCAGATTGTGGTTTTGGCATGTAATACCCAAAAATTTATTCTTTTTTTTTTCTTTTACATCTAAGTGAATGAAATACAAAACGGTACTGGTGTCTCTGGCTAAGTCAATTTCATGTATGTTTAAAGCAGCGAGTGATTTTTCAAATGTGGAAGTTTTCAAATTTTGGCTCGTTTGATGATTTCATGAATGTTGCATCGAGTTTTATGAAAAGTAAATTCTGTTTGTGAATAGGTTTCGTTTTTCAGTCTCCGAACCATCTGTTGGAAGTCTTTTGATAGTGAAAAAAATGCCAGATGTGGTACTTGCTTCAAGCCAGTTAGTGCGGACGAGTGCCTTAAGTGGAAGCTTTAGCTCAGGTGCTCCCATCTAATTACATGCAAAATGAAAATTCGTTTTTCTCAACAACCACTGCACCAAATTTGGCAAGGTTTGTTGCATTCAAGAGAAAAACTTAAAATCTGATGACTGTTGGTCTCGAACTTCTGATTAAGATCGTCAATATTTTATTAAAAATTGTCAAAAATCACAAATTTTCGGAAAGCAAAACTATCAAGTTTACAACTCTGTAACTCAGCAATGAAAAATGATATCACAATTGTGTGAATTGCATATAATAATACATCTAAAGTGGACAAAACTGATGTCACACATGATTCTAAAAAAATTTTGTAATATAGAAATATAACTTTTGCAGAAGCTTTGTACACAACTTAACGAATTCATGCAAGATAGAAATTGGCATATCAAGTTTGTCTGCTTTGAATGATCTAATAGATGCTGCTTACAGAACCGCGATGTCTGCTCTTGATACAGAGTTTTTAATTTGTAAACTTGGTGCTTCTATTTTTTTTTTCTAACTTCCGAATTTGCGAAAATTCTTGTAACAAAATTAAAGACCTAAGTCAAGATTCCGCTACCAATACTCACTATAATTTAATTTTCTCTTTCAAATACAACAAATTTCATTAAAATAATCGGCCCAGTGGTTATCTCAGAAAGCGTTTCTGCATTTTACATGTATTTGTGTAGGCCGCACCCGAGTTGGGCCCAAGCTAAAGCTTCCTCTTAAGCATGCAATATCAGCGACGCGAACATTCTAAAACGTTACTGTAATCTTAATACAATGCTATTGCTTGTCAGTATTTGCTGTGCCAAGTTTGTTGCTGGTTGTGTGTCACATCTGAAGGTAAATCAAATTAAAGTGCTTGCATATCTCTGCAAAGGCATGTGCTCAAGGCAGGCTGGCAATGACAATGCCAGCACAGATTCAGCATGCAAAATGAACATGACTGGTAGCGTAGGCTCAGTAATACAGTGAAACCTCATTAAACCATAGCTGGCCGGAGCTCGGAAAAAGTATGTACTAAATGGTAGTTTTGCTTAACCGAAATAGCTTAACCGAAATAACCGAGATCGCCCACTTACCTGTCAAAAACGGAACTCGGAGAGAGTGCGATGAAAGGAGAAAAATACATGCAGTATTTATTCACTTTGCGCGGCAGAAATGTTATTTTCGTTTGATGCCACGGCGGCCTAGCAGTGACGACAGCGGCCTCAAACTTACTGAAGCTGCGAGGCAGCTTTTCAGCCAGCCCCTTCTTCTCGCGAAAAATTCGCTTAGCAGATTTGTCGTTGGCATTGCATGTCCTCCGTGCAGAGGGGTGGCGCTGCAGAAGTCACAGGGTGCCTCATTGCGGGGTGCTGTTCTCATCGCGACAATTGAATTCACGAGGGTGACGTAACGCGTAGCTTCTGCCACTGTCGGGCTTGAATCGCCCATGCTGTCGCTTTCCGTGTCGTTCTCATCACTGTCGCTAGTCGACACTTCGGGAACAACAGAGGCAACGATGGCGGAAAGTTTAACCTAGTAGCTGACATCTCTTCATATCCCAAATGCCACTCACCGTAGTCAACAGCAGATCGCTGTCGCGTGCCAGAGCCGACTTCTTCGTGTCACGTTTGACAGCACGAACAATGTTCAATTTTTCTTCTATGCTGAGCACCCGACGTCTTTTTTATCCAAGCTTCGTCATGACGCGAGTCTATGACAACACTCTGGCATGGCGCCAAAATGATGTTGATGTTGATGTGGCTTCGTGCGCAAACACACAGGGCTCTTGGAGGCTGTTGTTCTGATCTATGGGGCTTTAGTTCAATTCAGTTTATTACCTTAAAAGTCCCCTGCTAGGGCATTACATAAGGGGTGGGTTTTTATAAAATAGACAAAACATTGTGAGAAATAATCATTTAACAAAATGGTCGGTTACAAGTTCTGTGAACGAAGATGGACAAGTGGTGGTAGCGATGTTGGTGGGAAGGCTGTTCCACTTGTTGTTCTGCCGGGCCGCCCGATGGAGACAACGCACCGCCGTGTTCGCGCGACGAAAAGTGGAAACACTACGTGTTAACTGATACGTACGCAATAAACTGGTACGGTTAATGCAGATACAAAACACATTATGTTAATGGCTGCTGAGTTGGGGGATTTGTCTTTACTGCTTTTAAAATGAAACTACTGTTTAAGCGGGTATGGTTTAATGAAGTTTTACTGTATATCAAAAAAAAAAAAAAGCACTGCTGTGCCACAGAATTTTAGTACATGCTTGCATGTCACCAAAAGTCTTTGAAAGCTCTGTGCATGCTGTGGTGAAGGTATTCACAGACTAGATGCTGCAAGCATGAGTAATGGTCAACATTTTATTGCATCACTTGTCTAGCTCAGTTGCCACTGCAGCTCTTAAAGAACTTCTGCCGCATACTGCACCTTAACACATGCCCAGTGATGCTACCGCTGCGCCAATTGCGCCAAACTGTGGCGAGAGGCGAACCCTGCCACGTGCTGCTGTGTTTCAGTAGTATATGAGAAATCTGCACAGAAAAGCTTGCTCCCACTTTCAAAACAGAACAGAGTCCTGAAGCGCCATTTTACCGTAGTGTCAAAAGTGACATGGCGTGGACCAGCGGCTCCATTAGCTCCACTGGGAATGGGCCGAGCCTCTCCATTAAACCTGTATTGTACTGCGATTTCTTCCATGGGATATTGTTTATATTCAATACTTTCCACAATGACGCATGTGAGTTGCTTAGGCAACGGGACAGCCTCGCTTTTCAGGCAGCAGCAAGCAATCATGCTGGCCAAAGTTGAGCGGTGACCGAAGTTTCAAAGGCTTTTCGCTCAATTTTTCGAACATAACGCTTACATTGGCGGATGTATGAAGGCTGTGAACAATTTTTCTGCTATTCAATTTATCGCGCATCCTCAACATTTCTTGGCGTGGCACTTAACGACGTACAGAAGCTGCTAAGCTTTTGGTCGACTCGGCACCAAACAGCAACTTTCGCCACTGGATACCAATGAAGTGCTGCTACCTAAGCCTTGCTGTATTGTACGGCCATGAAAAAATTTGAATGCCAGCTGATGTGGTGGCAGGCGACAGATCATTACAGCAAGGTAGCCTTCAATATGTTCACACCAGTAAACCACTTTCGTGAATGGGCATGAGATCATGGGCTAGACTGGTGGCCAGAATCCAAGTTTGGGTCTGTAGGCAATGTGCCAGCAGCTACCACAAACGCGTTCGTGAAGCTTGTTTTTCCACTTATTGGGCAGAATGATGAAAGCTCACT
This sequence comes from Dermacentor albipictus, assembly GCF_038994185.2. Lineage (NCBI taxonomy): Eukaryota > Metazoa > Arthropoda > Arachnida > Ixodida > Ixodidae > Dermacentor > Dermacentor albipictus. Next base: position 370,159,004 of record NC_091821.1, read on the forward strand.
CGTAGGCAGAAAGCTCCAAACTGAATTCACGCATCACAGCCTAATCTGACAGCGTTACAGAGTCAGAGGTCACGTACATATTGGTCACACACAATGTCGACCATAGCAGTATTTCAAGTAGACATTATATTGGTGAAGCACCAGCACAGGGCAAAATAAGCAAATTTTTAATACCACTGGTGTGCCTTTTTTTTTTGACAGAGTGCTTCGTCTTAAAGGATACATTTATATTAATGAGATGAGCTGAAGGTTCTCAAAATGCTTCTGAATTTCGCAGGTAGCACGTCCAAATGCTTCCGTGCTTTTCTAAGCCACTGAAGTGCTATTTAAGTACATATTAAGACACCACCACTTCATCCTTGTCCATAGCAATGACTGATAAAAGGGCGGAAAGTGGGGGGGGAGTCATTTTTGGTGTGAGTGAGTGAGCGAAACAACTTTATTCAGTCCACAATAGACACAAGTAAACTGAACGTCACCTGGCTAGGCCCACTCGGTAGACCACCAGGTGAAATCTGACGGCCCTCTTGCAGGCCCTCTGGACTGCCAGAATTTTAGAGGTCTGGTCCTGGGCCTTAATAAACTTCATCATTGCCTCTTGGGTGAAAGGTGCTTGGATTTAGTTGATGAACTAGTGACCACTTACTGTTTTCACATAGCTTGTCCAGTGTAAAAGCCCCATATAATATAGTTCACAATCGCTTTCATACACCTGCTCCAAAAGTCCATTTTACTGCTCTGAAATGCATTTTTGGCTGCTCCAAAAGATGCTCTGAAATGGCATGGCCCAGTGGCATCACATTGTGCCTCATGGCCATAAACTGAAAGCTGAAATTCTGGCCAATTTTGAGTTCTCTTTGACGCTGTTCTATCTGAAATACACCTAGTGCTCTCTTTTCTTGTATAGAACTTTCTTCAATAGCCAGCGTCTAGGTACCACATTTGAATAAGTATAATGCAGCACTCTGTATGTTTCTTTGTTACCCGCCTTGTCCCACCTTTTGAGCTGTTCTGTTCGAAGATACTGTACTCGTGAGCAACCTTCTGTGGCCATGCAAGCAAAGTTACGGGACTGAAGCGCACTTTTGAGACCTTTGCTGGATATGCAGTAGACCCCCATTAAGGGAAACCCGGCTAAGCTGAATTTTTGAATATAAAGAATAATATGTGAACATTTGGTTTTTTCCCCCATAGACTCGATGCAGAAATGAAACAAAAGTAAATAAAAAGTCAGTTTAACACAAACTACAAATTTGATTTAGCAGAACTTCCACAACTGTAGCCGGCACCTGCTACTCGGCTCAGTAGTAAGAGGCCTGTATTGAAGACCTGAGGAGACGACTCTGCTAGCTACACAAGAAACAAATGTTGTTTCTGTGGATATGAACAGCTAAGCCAGCATCAACGATGGCATGAAAACCTGCTGGATTGGCCCCATAGAAACAATAGTTTAGAAAGTCTTCAAGACTTCTGCAGGCTATTAGTAATGTCAGGTTTACTACCGAGAAGCCACAAACATAAGCGGTATTGACACATGATGCATACGGTGCAGTTTTCAATTTTAAGTGATGTACATGACGCAATTTCCCTAAGCTGAGAAAGTTTCATTGCGATGGAAACATCATGTAAGAAGAAAACAGAGGCGGGTATGTTCAAATATGTGTGCACATGTATTAATGTTTTTGTCAAGAACAAGTGATATCAAGGGAGTATTACGCAGTATATTGCACCTTGTCGTGTTTATAGTTTTCTTGTTACAATGAAAAAGAAGCAAAACATTTACGAAAATGTTTGCTGGAGGTTTTGCTTTCTGGCCACAGCGGCATGGTATATAGGGACACTGAAAGTGACCTGAAACTGGTCTCGATTCTTGATATTAAATACACATGCTAAAGCTCCGCCCTTGTAGCATTGCCTTTGCCGTGTAGCCACACAAATTTATCCATGGGTATAGTGTTTGCAACATTCTAGGGTTATTGTAAAATATGACACATAGCCACTTGGAACCACATGGTGTGCCTCAACCCATTATGCTACAAACCAAGCTGTTACGCTTCCAAGTGCCACAACTAGGGCTGAGCTCATGTACCACTTTTTAGGAGAAACTTATTCGCTGCCTGAAGTTTAAGAACATGGAAAGCACAAAAGGCAAAATATCCCGACTCCCAGCTTTCACTCAGAATTCAAGGTGCTCACTATGCACAGCCTGACACAGAACTGCAGGGTGACAAACAAATATATTTGAATCCAGGCTGCATGCCCATGCAGTGGGGCAGCACAATTTTGTTTTTTTCTTCCATGAATGCTGTGGTCTAACAACTTCTTTGAGCATATGTATTGCTTTGCAAATTCATGCATTATTTTGCATGGGTGTGTAACTGTTGACTTCGATGTCCACAGACGTGACCAGCTGGCTGAAGTGGAGAAAGCGGCGCAGCGCGAGAAGCTAAAGCAGAAGGAGTCGCTCATCGACGACCTCATGTTCTCGGATTTGCCAGCCAACAAGATCCTAGCCAGCCACGGAGACAAGCTGCGCCAGGTGGCAGGTCCAAAGCCACTACCTCCAAAGCCAGTCACTGCAGAGTTCTCCACTGGCATAAAGTTCCGGCATAAGGAGGCCTTCCTTCCCATACCAAAGGTTTCTTCTTTACTGTTTTCTTTTCCCTTTGATTTTTTACTGTAACCCTAACGTTTGTGTATTTGTGGCTTGCAACCCCAATTAGCTGCCACAAGCACCATAATATACCTGCACATTATGAAAGCTGTGTCGTGATACTGTGATGTTCATTATGATTGCTGCCACATGGCACCTTTCACTTTTGTTAAAGACTACTGTCATGTGAAATACTTGTGAGCTGTATGTTAGCGTGCCTGCACAACAGAGGCAAGGGTTGTTTAATGGTATATGTATGGCGAAAATCGTTTGAGGGTTAAGAAGGGAAAATATAGTGACAGCACATCAAAGGTTAGTTCCCCACTTGATGCTACAGTGCGAACCTGGAAACACATTTGTCACTTGATCCTACCTAGAATGTTGCATCGATGGCAGTGCCGCTGTCAGAGCTGGAGATCAATACTATTTGGTTGCTTACAAAGCTTGGAAACTTTCTTGGTGGGACCCAGCATAGTTTCCTACAAAATTAAATTAGGGAAGTCAGGCACTCTGATCGTTCTACTAACCTGAGAATGGTAGTCGTTAGTACAGAGATCTGTCTAATCTTTGTGCTTATGGCTTCAAGCGTTATTGTGACATTATTTACTAAGCTTTATCTTTCTAAATTTCCAAGCACTCGTAGTGTTTTAAACAGCAAAGCAATTAATCACTGTGCACATACATAATCAGAATTGTGGCAACTGTAACACAATATGTTGTTCAAAATCATAAGTTTGCGAAGTCACAAGGCCGCTTGAAGCCAGAAGGACAAAGTTTGTGCACATGCATGTACTAGCTACCATTCCCATGCTTGCTCAATCACCATGCTTGCAACTCCCTTTGACACTAGTGTCAGGGTTCCCTCTTGAAAGTTTTCTAGGAAACTGTGTGGGACCAAAGGTTCCTACGAAACTGTGCTCGAAAACGCTGCCATAGCTATAAGATGGTGACTAAATTGGACCACGCTATTTTTGTAGGTTGTTGAAGGCCCACTCTACAAGTACACTGCTCCCACGCTGGACCTGTGCGGACCGGCAGCCCCAAGCTTGGAGTCGCTTTCACCTTTAGGCTACACAAACCATGTGCGGGCCACAGTGGAAGCTGAGGAGGCTGGAGGATTCCTGGCAGGGCTAGCTTGCCAGCGGGCACTGCAAGATGCATTCTGTGGTCTCCATTTCAAGGTGGCTGAAGAAGTTTCATGACTGCTCGGTGTGCATCCAGCTGTCTTCATCTAGTATTCATGCACATTTTGTAAAGTAAGGAGCAATAAATTATTCCCCGTGATTAAAGCTTTGCTTGCACTGTGCATGTTTGCATAGGTAAATTTCATCTCGCTAGTTATGCATGCGCTTCATATCACTTCATTCTGATAAATAAAAAGGACTGCAGTTGTTATTGAAAGGGAAATAAATTATTCAGCTGCAAACTATCAGAGTGTATGTGCAGGTGGAAAGGTGCAAATGCACTGAGTAAGTAGGAAGGAATGTTGTACTTGTAAATGGTTGGCGATTTCATTCATTTCCTAACAAATTTTAGCATTAGCACAATCCAATTCATTCAAAGAAGCAGGCATTACTGGCATGAGAAATCTAAATCCGTAGCTAATTGACAAATGTTTGTAATTTCTGACTGGTCACATCTGGGCACATGGCAATCTGTGAATTGGAGCAGAAGAGTTTATAGGACATGTCCACTTGGAACAAATTTTGAAGTTAGCACCAGTTTCGGGATAAATGTCATTAAAATTGTGGCAAAATGTGCTGTTGTTGCATTTACGTTTAACAGAATGCCTTCTTAAGCTGTGTAGGACAAATTTAACTGGAACACTGATACGTTTCGTTGCCTAATTTGGGGATGCATATCATGGGAATTCAATCACTTTTAAGGATACAGTCATTTTTGTGATATTTAGAATGATTAACATCGGACATGTCACCTATGGGCAACAGCATTCGTGGCTCATTGCCAAGCACGCTGGCTTTCCGAACCGCAAGAAATCCATTGCCCATAGGCATTAACGAGCCCTCTTCTAGTTGTGTGGCATCTCACAAAAGTGATTGTACCCCCGAAATAAATGACAAAACAACAGCAAACATTGATTGAAAGAGTTTTTCTCGTATGAAGCCAACTTATGGTCATTCAAATTTGCATCAGTGGTGTAAATCTTATTTTTTTGCATATTTAATGCATACATAAGCCAATTAATTCAAACTAAATTTTCAGTTAATTAGAACTTTGCTGATTTCTGGGCAATGCAGACAAAAACAGCTGATGAGCAGACCTTTGTAAGGCATGAATAGTCAAGGCATACCCATGTTTGACAGCCCACCATGTACACAGACACCATTGATACGTTCACATATTCGCAGCTATAATATCTAGATGTATGCATGTGGACACACTCTTTTCTCTGCCATGGAACATGATGCTCAGTACTTGTTTCAGTATTGCTGGAAACATGACATGGGCAGAAGGCATAAAACTGTGTTTTAGAAGGATGGGTGGTGATGCAAGCAATGTGGAAGTGATTCATCGTAAGCAGCACACAAGTGGGCGAGGACAACTAAGGAACAACACAAAGGAGAAGCGATGCTGTCTTGTGTGTACGTGTTTTTATTATAACTTGCAATTATGCCTTGTACATTAATCAGCTTACCAGATGATTAGAACTGCATATGCAGCATGATGGCAAGGGGCACCTACCAGAAAAATGAAAATGAACCTAAAGTAGAAAATGTAGCACCTGCACCTGGACACATTTCTTAAACTGCTAGGTGATTATTACCGAATTATTGCGCGTGTAACCTGCCACTGCATATAACCCGCACCCGCAATCACAGCAGCCCGGAAAGGAAAAAAATATCCGCGAATATAATCCACAGAAATGACTGCTACAACAACGCTCAAATCTTTGCAAAAACAGTCTCCATTTACGGATGCACGACTTGTGCACATCCGATCTTTAGCGGCTCTGTACCCCCATTCTTGCCGATTAAGCTGGACTCGCACGATGGACGTTATCGTGGACGAATCAGTCATGTGATACGTGACGTGAATCTGGTTACATTGCAGTTAGCATTCACCCGGCAGTGGATGACAGCGTTTACGGAGCAGCCTTCACATGGGTAACGGCGATGGAGCAAGCGCGAACAAGCCGAAAATCCCAATGGTGATTTGGCTAGCCGACGTATTGTGAAACGCTTCGGGCGGACTGAGGGGGCACCGCAGGAACGGCTGATGTAAGATTTTGCCGGCGCAGCGTACGCTGCTCGCTTACTAAACACAAAATAGCGACCCTTAAAGAGGAGGAGAACGGGCGACCAAGAAAGAGAGGAGAAGGGAGCTTTAACACGCAGGCGTAGGGAAAGCGGGGGGGGTTCCTTAAGAGAGAACGGAACTTTGAATGGCGTAGAACCATGCCTTAAGGTGTGGATTCTAGGCAATGCGGCACGTGTTGCCGTGAAGCCCTACTTTGAAGGGGACACTAAAGGAAAATACTAAGGCGATGTGGGGTGTTTAAAAAACCTTCCAGAGACCTCCAAACATTTGTTTTATGCCAAGAAAAGACTTAGTTTATGAAGAAATTGCATCTGAAGGGTCCGAATACCTCTTTTGAAATTCAAATCTCCCGCCACACAAATGGGGGAGTGAGGACGTTGCATACGCCAACACCACCCTTTGCTGCCATCCATGCTGCCATTGGTGAGCAAAATGGCTCCCGACAGACGGCGGTACTGAGCCAAGACAGAGCGGTGGATTCACCGCTGTAGCTGCGTTTCGGTCAAGTGGCGTAGACCGTTCGGGCATCCCGCGACATCACATTTAAGTTTAATTCTCTTCTATTTGTAGTCTTTGCGAGTTTTGAGAGTCAGAAAAACCAGCGCAGCACTATGCGATAACGAAACTACTGAAACGTCAAACGGTAGAAAGTCGAGTGAAAACGAAACTTTTCGGTCGCCCGCATCGTTGTCGGAGGTAATTTCAACGGGTTATTTTTTTCTAAAAATGGAATAGAACTGGAGAAGTAGTATTTTATTTCATCTTATACAAGCATGTTTTCTGCAATGAGTGGTGGACTACTAGTGACAGAATTTAACTGAGCAATGCTTTCATCACCGGCCAAGTACTTGAATGTCCCGGGGGAGTCTCTAATTATGTCCTGCATTTACCTCAATTTATAGCCTTAGAAATTCTGGAGCACTAATCTATCACTTTAACTTGATTTAATGTTTGCCTTTAGTGTCCCTTAAACGCGAAATTCTCATATAACCTACAACCTGACTTTACTGTTAACTTTTTGAAATTTGGTGCTGGTTCCATGCGCAAAAATACAGTACACTTATTTTCATCAGTAATCAATGCAAGTTGTAGAGTACTTTTTTGCAGCTATGTACTGTGTCTCTTCGTGAAAATTGAGCATATAAGGCTTCCAAAAGTGGCATTACACCTTATACAATAAACCTTACGATATGTAATGAGAATAAAAGCGCGTATGTCATGAAGAAAAGGCACCCGGTTTGTACTCAGAATTATTCAAAAATTTAATGCTTGAAAATAAACATCAACAAACACACATTTTAGAAATCTGGATACATCATGCAACTATGCTAGAAAGTGCAGCGAGGAGGAGGAAATAACTTTATTGCATGTCCTGCGAGTTGGTGGGGAGGGGAAAAGGCCCCGCCTAGGTGACGGCCTGGAGTTCGTGGGTCCTGGCAGCATCCTCAGCCCGCTGGATGGCCCATAGTTGATCCTCGAGGGCGGGGCTGAGCAGCGCGGCTTCCCAGCGCGTGCGAAGGCTGTTGCTAGAGGCCGTGTTCTCGTTTTTATGTATCCCTCGGCATTCCCATAATATATGCTCCAGAGCGGCTCTGGATTCGCATGTGTTGCATTTGTCCATTTGATATATATCCAGATATATGATGTGCAAGAGCGCAGGATTCGGATACGTCCTAGTTTGTAACTGCCGCCATGCGACAGGCTGCTTTTTTGTCAATTTTGGGTGAGGTCGTAGGAATATGCGCCTCTGTAGCCTATAGTGTTTCGTAATGTTATATGTTGTCATTCTGTCCCCTCCTTCCCACTCATTTACTGCACTTTCGTGCAGTAAATGCAGCAAAAAATAAAGTGCAGCGAAAAAATAAATAGTAGACTTCCTTATGTTTTCCGGGCACTACATTTTTATCATTAAAGTAAATGACTTCCTTTTTTTTTTTTGCTTAAACACTGTATCTGACATTTCTCTTTACCACGACCACTGAACATGGGCCAGGGTTACCCTTGAGTGCTGCACGATTTTGAGGCTCGTGGATGCCCAACTTTCTGCAGCAGCTAAAACAGTTTAAGAAGTAGTCTTCAGGGTGTCTGCTATGTTGGCACTTTCAAATTCCATTTTTTCCAGAAATTCCCCAACTGTTCTCATGAAAATTTCTTGGCAGTCTGGCACTGATGGTGTCAATAAAAATATGTTGGTTAATCGCTTGCCAACATACAACAGGCCATAATTTTGTAATGCTACCAGTAATGGGTCAGTCAGTTGGCATGAACCATCAGATTCAAATGAATTGTGTTCAATGCATATTCAAACCACCTGGCCAGGCTCACACCACAATACAAGCAAGACACCATAATTTGCAGATTGTGTAGGTTCGGTTGAAACCATCACTATCTTCAGCCATAACTCTGTGTTTGCCATAAGTACCAACATACCCAATTTAAAGCAACCAAGGTGCAAATTTTGTTTTTTCCTTGTTTTCCAGACTTTACAAGTTCCCTGAAAATTCCAGGTTTTCCCCTGATAGCAGACACCCTAGACTTTTTTTCTCTATTAATTTTTTTTGTAGTGCAGAGGCGATTTTTAATGCACATGCTGAGATGCGCACTGGATGATTGCAAAGATGGCAGGCACCCCACCCCGTAACTGAGCCTTCATGAGAACAATGTTGGTCTAGTGCTTCTGCTGCATCCCAAGATGATTTTCTGGTTGCTCCTGTACCAGTGACTGTAAGGATGATGCCAGATCATGCGAGTTCAATACAGACAATAAAAACCCGCAATGCTAGCCTGGACTGTCAGCGTCTATTTGGTCGCGTGTTTCTGCCTGTCGACAGCTGACTGATTTCTTGTGCCGGCTGAGAGGTTTTAAGGTTGTTGGTGACATTAATGGTCTTGTTTACAATGTGTACTCATGCAACAACAAGTGGCCACATGTGGCAGATATCTTCTACCGAAGGCCCACCAGAGAACAATTGTTTTGAGCAATATTTGTGGCACCTGCTAAAAAGAGCCACTCCCCACTAGGTGTAACATTTCGGTAATGTAGTTAGACACAGTGCAGCACAGTTAGACACAATGTACACCCAGCAATTTCATAAAACTTTACTAGCAACTTTACATGCATTACAAGTGCTTCACGAAGACTGGGCAGGGGCATCATCTTTGGCTGTGCTTTCGTTGCCAGGATTGGCATGGCTTGCCAGAAGTTGGGATAACTTAGCCTGGTGGTGAGAAGTCATCTGGAGAGTCCTCGACGCCGCTGATGCGAGGATTGCACATGTCTGTCCTTGGAGGTACTCAATGTTTGGCACTGTGCTCAACCACTGCAGGTCTTCTCTACTGAGGAAACGTCCGTGCACTATGCCAGCTGCGTGTGTTTCAAAAGCAATTTCCAAAGCAACATTTAGGAATGCTGCTCACATTTTACACAGCAATATTTGCTTGCACTAACCTGATGATAAAATCACAGATGCTAAACAAGTGCATTTGCAGCAAAAATCATGTTTAAGGAAGGATTTAATTTTCTTTGATTTAAAAAGAATAATTAAGTAAACGACAGCTTGTCATGTGCTACTCCAATCTCCTCTAAAAAGACGCAAAAGAGAAAAATAAGCCACGATATCAAAATCCTATTCGTACAGTGTGAGGAAGCTTGATAAGTCAGAAAAGAGAATAAAATGAGAGAAGGGTGGCAACGTCAAGTAATATTCCCACACCAGCTCACCATGATGTTATGGATTTTGACGGCGTGTGCTTGGACCTAGTTAATTTCTTCTCTACAGAAATTGTAGTCTAACAGAGGCGAGGACTGAATTTAGCAACACATTTGCTGAGACACAACTGCCCAAGTATTAAGAAATTGTTTGAGAAAATACTTCGAAATCTGTGACGTCACACTGATGTACTGGCACTGGACTTCTGGCACAAAATTGAAAAATGAAGACTTACTTTCATTTCCGGTGATGTTGATCAACCTCGCATAGCGAAATTAAAGAATATAGAGTTTTTAAAAGAACACTTCATCAGTCTAAGCTAATTGTTTCTCTTTAGTATCCCTTTAAAAAGTATTCAGGACAGTTGCAGTTGCATGGGAACACCTGGTACAAAACTGTCTTTTGTTTTACTCGCAGTCACTGAAGGTAGCTCATAAATACTACTGCTAATTCAAGCAAGTGTGGAAGCTGTCAGTAGCCTGCTCCGCCTTTAATGGACATTGAATACCACATAGTTCAGATGAGCTTGAGTTAACCACTTGCTTCCTTGAGGAAAGCAGTAGCAAAATAATGCAAAAGAATCACTGCATCTATAAGCAGCTGAAGTTATTTATAAGGAAATACAGCAATCTAGCATGAAAAATTGCACACAATTCATCATCATCACAATCAGCCTATTTGTTTCCACTGAAGGACAAAGGCCTCTCTTAGTAATCTCCACCTTGCGCCAGCTGACCTTACATTATGCCTGCAAATTTCTTGGTTTCATCACACCACCAAATTTTCTGCCATCCTCAACTGTAATTTCCTTCTCTTAGCACTGACTGTTTAGCTGACTGTTTAGCTCACACAGAGTGCTGGTTATCTGCGCTGTGCATTGCATGTCCTACCCGGCCCCCAACTTCATTTCTTTTTCTCTTCTTAGTCTCAATAAGAATATTGACTACCGCCATTTGCTCCCTAATCCGCACAGCTGTCTTCCTGTCTCTTAAAGGGCCCCTCACCAGGTCTGGCCATTTTGAGCTGACAAGCGCCGAACATACAATGCGCGATAACGATTGTTTCTGCAAAGTATTATATCGCTACGCACCATGGAAAGATATTAAATTTCAAACCGAATGCCGTTTGCCCTTCTCTTCGCAGCCGTTGCACTCCAAGTCAGAGAGTGACATACATGTGCTAGTGTGCCTACGCACACAAGCTAATGCTGTGACGCTGCTCATGGTGACATATGACTACGAGAATTATTCAAGGCAACATCTGTTATTTGTGTAATATGTTGCTTGAATAGACAAATTAAAGCTGACAGAAATAATAAAACACACAAACCAAACGTCTGCCTGTTTTTGTTTTACTTCGCACCACAGAAAGAAAGACGTACTTCCGTTTCGTCTGCTTGTTCCCACGTTGTGCAGTCTCCAGTGCAAACACCGACACTATGTCATTTTCTACCGTGTTCCAGCGTGGGATAATGCTCTGTGATCAGCTTGTGTCTGCCTCAGCATTTGTGTAGCACTGACTTATACCACTAGTCAGGTGTCTTCATTCACAGCACGCAAAATCATGCACTGCGTAAATCCAGACAACCACAACAGCTCACACGCAACGCCGTCAGCGGAAGTGCGTTGCACTTCAAAAAAGCGAGGAGAAAAAAAAAAGTGAAGGCTGGGTCCGTGACGTATGCGTCACTCGATCCTAGAGCTCCGGTATGGGAGAATGCAGGCAAGGAATTTCGCTTGCGGAGGCTAGATGGGGTAAGTGGAGAGAGCATCTATGTTTGCAGTGAAGCTCGCCTCCTGAAATCATGGGTTCGCAGCACTGAAATATTTCTCATTTTTGTGGCAGAACACTCCCTAGAGGACACGTAAGAACTTCCAGCGTATAACCAAAGTTTGCTGTGTGGCCTCGTGAGGAACCCTTTAAAGTTACGCCTAACATATTTTGTTCCATCACTCACTACATGGTCCTTCACTTCTTCCGAAGCTTCTTTGTTAAGTTTGTGCCCCATATGTTAGTAGAGTGCCATGATTGTATTTTTTTCTTTCAAGGCTAGTGGTAAGCTGCCAGTCATGGCTTGGTGATGTCTGCCATATGCACTCCAACCCATTTTGATTTTTCTGTAAATTTCCTTCTCATGATCAGGGTCTTCCACAGATGACATGCTATTCATTCTACTTAAACGTCAGCCAAATTGAAAATAAGAATTTGTGGTCACCGAATGAGCCACACTACCTTGAATACCAATGGTGCACAATAAGCTAGCACATGGTCAACTACTCACCGAGGAGTATAAACTGCGGCATCTTCTTCATCAACTTGAAGAATGTTCGCACGTCTGCTTCTGGGCTAAGGACAAGGGCGTTTCGAGACAGCGTAAAAGGCATCGCAGACTCAAACTTGGTTCCAGTGATGGCGAGTCGTACTGTCTCATTGTTGTACGCTTTGAGGAAATAGTTCTGAAATGACAAAACGTGACTTTCATACCATGCTTACTGGTGGTGTTAACAGTGCAGTTCATACATACTAATTCACTAGGCACGAAAAAAGAAAGACAAGAAAAACCAGTACGTTCATGTAAGGGCATCTATTTTTCTCCATGTTTTGAGTAGAAGCAGCATAAAAAAATGGACCTTTTGGGACAGCTGAGTCCTCATTCTTATGCCTGCTTTGAAAAAAGAAAAAAAACCTACAAACGTAAAACTGATTATTTAGCTTTTAGGGAGTAAATAAAATTTGTGTCCCATGCTGAAGAACCTGAAGCAAGTACTTAACTGCACGGCAGATGGCACTGCGCAACATATAAACAGTTCAAATACAGCACTTGGAGCTGCTCAAAATTATGTACCAAACTGAAGGGTGGGCTTATGTGGCCGCCACATTGGTTACCTGACACAAGCCCTTGTTTGTGATGCTTAATTTTAAAGTATTTGACTGTCTTCTTCTACACCTAATTTTTTTTTTAGAAAAAGATTTGATCACTGTATCTAATGCATTGCAAAGACCGCTTTGTTTGGCAGTCAATTTTCTCACATGGTTGTTACAAGAGCTGATAACACAAAAGCAGCTGACTGCTATAAACAATGCGTTGTAAGTGTCATAAGAAGCCAACAAACAATGACACCAAGGACAACATAGGGGAAATTACTTGTACTTTACTAATTGAATTAAATAAATGATAAATTAATGGAAATCAAAGTGGATGAAAAAGCAACTTGCCGCAAGTAGGGCAAGTGGGTGGGGCCACGGTAACTCAATTGGTAGAGCATCGCATGCGTAATGTGAAGATGTGGGATCATTCTTCACCTGCGGCAAGTTGTTTTTTCATCCACTTTCATTTCCATTAATTTATCATTTCTTTAATTCAATTAGTAAAGTACAAGTAACTTCCCCTATGTTGTCCTTGGTGTCATTGTTTGTTGGCTTCTTATGATATGATTCATAAACATTTGGTCCCTTTCTTCTCGTCTTGTAAGTGTGCTACACAGCGTCAGCAGTGACCTGCCTTTCTACAAAGAGTTGCATTACAAATATCACATTTTCTTGATATTAAAGGGGCAGAGGAACACTTTTTGAACCCAGTAAAAAAACATTTCCAACCTCCAAATAATGCTGTCATGAACATGCAAGCTAAATGCTGCATTAACCAGAGAGCCCACAATCTTGCGTGAAGAATTGCTCGTTCTCCCCCGTAGCTCTCAAGGCTTCCTCTATTATCTTGGCTACTAGGCGCGAAAACACACACGACACAAGGAAGGAGACGGGACAGAGCGCCACTTACAACTGCTTTTATTCGGAGGCACACCACACACTTATATACCCGGCAAGGACACAATCACATCAAGATTGATATGGAAGCGCACTGGTTAAATATTTCTTTTCGGCCATATATAAAGATATTGACGGGTCGCTGACGCACATGCTTCCTTTCTTTTCGATAAAGAAAGCTTCAATCACTTCCCGAGCTTTTTGATCTTTACTTTTTGCCAGAATTCGCGCCCCTGCAAAATTCTGGCAAAAAGTAAAGATCAAAAAGCTTGGGAAGTGATTGAAGCTTTCTTTATCGAAAAGAAAGGAAGCATGTGCGTCAGCGACCCGTCAATATCTTTATATATGGCCGAAAAGAAATATTTAACCAGTGCGCTTCCATATCAATCTTGATGTGATTGTGTCCTTGCCGGGTATATAAGTGTGTGGTGTGCCTCCGAATAAAAGCAGTTGTAAGTGGCGCTCTGTCCCGTCTCCTTCCTTGTGTCGTGTGTGTTTTCGCGCCTAGTAGCCAAGATGAATAGTGACCAACTCGCCCAACAAGACGTCCATACCTCTATTATAGCCTCCTCATCATGTCACAGACCTACGTGACACCCCATAGATACCAGCCTTTGGGAGATTGTCCACAATCATGAGTTACCTCTCATGCGAACCTTGTGCATGCATGCACACCCCTCCAATTTTCTAGCAAACAAGGAAACAGTTATTGTTGATGTGTCGTCCCCATCCTGTTCCCCACTTCTTTTTTTGCTCGCTCAAATACTTTTGTCAAATGCCAACTTTGAAGGTTACCATGAGTGTGCTATGGAAAAAAAAAAAAGTAAGAAAGGCACAATAGGCAGGGCGTTGCTAATCTGCACTACCCCAGCCAAGAGGAAACATTGTGCTGAGGAGGAATGGGGAACATAAACATTGCACTCTTTAGATCTTTCTTATAATTAGGTCCTTTTAAGAAATTTTAGCGATAATCCACTCACGGAAAAGCATCACCCTCACTCCAGTGCATTCTCATCTTTAAAGAAAAGGTGCAGCATATCCCCTTTAATGACGTACATTTTTTGCCACAAAATTGTGTGAAACAAACTTTTTATAGCATGTATGATTTGCTGTAAGTTTAAGCAGAGTAAATGCTAGCCCCCTTATAGATATGAAGATGAAAAAAGAGGAAAATACCATTGCCACATTGAGAGAAACGAATTAAAGACAATATAGGGAAACAATCTTGTGCACATCCGAGCACTATAGGCAAAAACTTTTTTTTAAATATCATTTTGCTTGTTAGCATGACTGGCCATCGATTCTTCAGTAGCCCACAGAATTACGCATCATTAGACGTATAACTATTAAATTACTACCATAAGTGCTTCACATTTTACTGCGATTGCAATTATATGAACATTACAGGTGAACTTTTGGTGTGGCCATAGAGTTCTGCATATATTTAGGTATATGTATGCTATATTCTTATCCATGCCTTATATGCTGGTTATATTGCTACACTATTCAATCACTAAAGTTGCTACTGCCAGGTCTTTCGTTTCTCACTAAATCAATTTTTCAGAATTTTGAAAATGGCAGCCTGCAAACGAATGTCATGAGACATAACCTTTACAGTACATGCGTCTTCATCTTAAATCTTCTCAGACTATTAAATATTAAAAGTGCAAAGCAATATTACTGCTCAAACCTGAAAGTGATGTAATTTTACTGGTGCGGTTCTTTACACGCAGCGTGGTGTTATGTGTGCCTTTTTTGTCTGTGTTTTCTGTGATCTTGAACCAGTTCTTTTATTTATTTATTTATTTATTTATTTATTTATTTATTTATTTATTTATTTATACATACTGCAGCGCAATTTGCGCTATAGCAGGAGTGGGTTAAGAAAATGTACAGAAAATGCATTGGAGTATACAGCGGTACAAGTGAACACTATTAAAGAGCACAGATGAAAAGGAAAATACACAAAAATACAAGTGAACACTTTTACAAAAGAGCACTGGTGAAAGACTACACAAGTTATACAAATGCTGCCAGGCATACCCATGCCTGATTATGCCCATACCCATACCCATGATTATGCATCTAGGATAGCGGTTGCAAAAATTAAGGATGAGCATGAGCGAATGGATCCAGGTAATGAATTCCAGTCTTCGATAAAACCTGAATACCAATGTGCCCAGACTTCTACATTGCCGAGTGTAGTGGCAGCCGTGCGACGTTATTACAGGCCCTACACGACGCGCTAACACCGTCCGAGCAATTTAAGTGCCACGCTTAACCTTGCTATAGCAGTCAGTGTTGCGAAACTGCCAATTTTTTTAATTGTTACAACGCTGCCAGATGGGCTAAATGCAATAATTCAAGTGGCAGCTATCGTTGGAGATTTAAATGATACTAATGCTTTAATTCATAACATTCAGAATTATTTATGCCGCAGTCTTATGCAAGTTCTACGACACTTTATCAAAGGTGAATTTGAAGGTTTCCAGCGTATCAAAGGAACGGATTACGCTGGGGAAACCGCTTTCATATTTGCTACTGGCTACGTTTTGCATGATTTCAATGTTCTCATGACAATGCTTGAAACATTCACGAAAAACAGAATAATACTCACCTTTTTGAACAGCATGTTGTGTACTTTTATCCTGTCCTCTCTAGTGGACGCATTTTCATGCATGAAGCAAATGAGCTTAGCT
Organism: Dermacentor albipictus; assembly: GCF_038994185.2. Taxonomy (NCBI): domain Eukaryota; kingdom Metazoa; phylum Arthropoda; class Arachnida; order Ixodida; family Ixodidae; genus Dermacentor; species Dermacentor albipictus. The sequence goes on from NC_091821.1 coordinate 370,175,110, forward strand.
TCGTGCAGCTCATTTCGAAGAATGTTTGCTCTTATTCTATTGTACGGGTGCGGCTGAAAACGAAGGAAAAATAACACAGTCGTAAATTTCTCCCTGCAGGACGATGTGTTACATGCTAGTCTAAGGTGCTATAGGATCAAAATTGAGCAAAGTTTTGACTGGTGTAGTAGAAGTTGCGGGTGCCCTCCTGGAGCAGTACTAGCAAAAACTTCAATATATTGTCGCGACGAGAAAAGCACCCAGCAAAAAAAAAAAAGCGTCGCGCGACTTCTACAACACCAGTCACAACTTTACCCGAGATTGGGGCTCCGATTGAATTACGAAAGTACTGCGAGGCAGCGTATTTTTCTCTAGCAAACAGTACGCAATACAATAAATGTTAGCGTCATGAAAAATTTACCAGGTTAGCGTCAGTGCAAGCGCTGCATTTCACGAGAAAAGAAGTGAGACAACTTATTTTTGCCAAAAAGGAGAGCTCGCTGTTAAGAACTAACCTCTCTTTCCACGTCAATGCGCTTGGCCAGGTAACAACTCTCCCAATCCGGCTCGGTGCGTCGCGGTATAATAGGCTTGCATGCTTCCAAAATCGCCTTCTTTTCAAAGTGGGGTTCCCTTGGATTTCGTCCACGAATGCGCCGGTACCTTACTTGACTTACCAGAGGGCACGCGATCCCTGCAAGAAAATCGTAGTCTGCATACAGAAATTCGTCGTCACAAACGGCATCAGTGTTCACTTTATACATAAATACTAGATGAGAGTGTGCGAATTATTTGCCCGTAATTTCGCACGCAACAAGAGTGTGCTTGCGATTTTAGTGAAAAGTTTTTACTTGGATTGAGCTTCACAACTGCTCTGAGCGCGGCCATTTTATCCTTGATGTTTATGCCGATGTGATGGACACACCTCGCATAAATGAAATCGAAACCGCACATCTTAGTTTTTGCCTGACATATAATCACATACTGTAGTAATCATGCTACTTCATTAGTATTGCAAGGACAATTTGTAGCGTTTATTATTTGTGATTGATACGTTTAAATGAGCTCATTTGATGTTCAATTCTGCATGCTAGATCTACTTTGTCATTTTGGTCATTACTATGTTTTGCTTTACCGCGCCCTGCTGTTTTAATAATAAGAAAGAAACTAGCCGTAACTTACTAGAAAGCACTTTATCACTTTATTAGTGCCGCTAGTTGGAATGTCTGCTGATTTTGTTTGGTTTTACCAAAGCCGTGTTGTGTTTCAACCATGCCACCGCAGCTTCTGTGACTTGAGCGTTTTAAACAACTACCACATTTGTGAAAAAGACAACCGAGCCATTCTATTCTGAAATACGCCTGAAATAAATACCGTGAATGCGCAAGAGGCTGATTCAGTCATAGTAGTAAGTGACGTAATAAATTGCGTCAGTACCGCGCGTGGCCCCAGCGGCGGCGCCACCGTCGATATCAACAACTGGGGGGAGCCCCGGCGCCCCATTCCTCGCTGGCTGTCGGCGGCCGGGAGCGGGCAGTGGGCGACTCACTCATCGGCCGTCGCAGTCAACTGCAGGACCGACACACGCAACGCCCTATGCCCCGACAACGGCCAAGTCCAGGAACAAGCCCACTTTCCCACAGAACCGGCATGCCAAATTCCACGTGAAACTCGGGCATTTGCACCAAATTCCCCCGGAGAGTTGTCCGCACAGCAGCAAAATCAAAGGAAGTCGCCCCCGAGGCAGGAGCTAGCTAGGTGCTTCGGCAAAGCAAGCGGAGCTTTGCGTGTGTCCGCGCGAGTGACAGGCCGCTTTTACATGTGCTTCGTGTGTGGCGTCCCGTGCACTGCGACGTCAACATGACTCGGATACTACTTGTCGCCGTTGCCGCTTTGATCTCCGTGGGTCCGATTAACAGCGCGGAAGTTTACACCGACCAATTTGTGGTTCACGTCGAAGGAGGCGCTGAGCTGGCTAGGGAGCTCGCGAGCAAGCACGGCTTCGAGTACTTGGGACAGGTAAGAGCAAAGTTTGGCCTCCTAAGCGTGCCCTAGCTCTTTTGTAGACAACCAGTTACGTTTGCCGCGGTGCTTGTCACAAGTTATGCCGCGACAAAACACGCCCATAACTCGGAAGCTTTTTAGTATAGTCATATTAGAACATGATTTCTCGGCTCTAGGAAGCGCATGCCTAAGCCGATCGCCGTCGTGTCTTACGGCTCATCTTCTCTTTGGCGATTTTTTTTTCCTTTAATTCCGGAACCGGTTCTCCCGTACTTTACGCCCCGCTGCGTGACGTCTTCTTTTTGATGTTTATTTAACCGTTGTTTCTCATGAACTTGTTGTCTTTGCCACGCATTTGTGTATTTAGTTTTCTCTACGATACGCGAGTTTTACGGCGTGTCACGAAGAGCTCTCCAGGGAACACGAACGCATCGTCACGGAGCATACTTACGCACGTCTCGCGAGCCCTAAAAGCGAGCTAAGCTATCTTCCGAGCAGGTTTCCTTTCATGCGAAGGCGATCCGTGTTGCATTAGTTTGTCTCGGACGGGAACCCGACTTACTTAACTTCCGAAGAAAACTTTCCTGCGGGACTCTCCCGGACTAACTTTGCCGGCGGCACGCCAAGCGCAGCTGTACTGTTATCGATCATCACGAACAAAGCCGTCTGCTTTCGCTTTGTGCGCTTCGCTCATCGTAGCTTGAGCTGGAATCAGCCTTTGTGATGTTTTTTTTTTTTGTTTGTTCTTGTTTAATAGAGAGTACAAATGTCGTTACGAGTTGCGACATTCATTCATTCACGACTGTAAAGAGATCTGTGCGGAACTTAAATCCTGCATTTGCGACACAACGTGTTTTTCTTTTTTCTTTCAGTGATATGTAAACGTATTTCACTTTGTTATATTACAACGAGCAGATTTAATTTTATTATGTCCTGTTTTGTTTGTTCTGTTTCTCAATTTTAGTGTCTCGTTCCTATCTTACTAGAGAAGTCTTTACGAGATCAGAATTGGAGGTTTCAAAACGGTATTATTCACGCTGTCTGCAATTACTAGAGCGTCGACGGGGTGAAGTGAAAGCCAGATACAGTTAAAGTGCCAAGTCATCAGTGCATCTTACGATTCAGACATTTAGATGCGAACAGCACCGTGCCATGATGACCGTGCAGTATCAAGCTAACCAATTATACCGAAGCGATATACATTTTGCTGGCTTATCATATATACCGTGTGTCCCAACGTTAGCCAAGCTGTTTAAAGAAAATAAACCTTTAAAAATCACGATACAAAATACTATCACAAGACTTGCAATGTTGTCAGAGGTCTGACGACCGAACACTGTTGGTCTTAAAGTCGTATCATTTACTATGTTTTTTATTCTTTTTTTCAACAGTTTGACGAACGTTAGCTGGGACGCCCTATATATGCCAGGAATTTGGAATCGAAGTCGCGCCCTATAGCGGTCGTTAGGGGCGTACAGATAGTGATTTTGAAACCGAATCGAATAGTAAATAGCTGTTATCCCAAATAATATAAAGCGATGTTTACATACCTGTATTCTTAAGGGTCGCAAGTTTTTGTCATTACATAGTACGTTCTAGAGTGTTTCTCTTTTTTTTTTTGTGTACAAATGGGGCATTTGGAGCAAACAAGTAGTTTCTTCGCGTGCACATTCAGAGAGTGCAAATGTCGGCTTTTCAGTCTGTGAAGTGTAGATACCCAAGTGACGTAGTAAGTAAAAGAACTTCACTACGCAAGTTCTCTTATGTCTCTACTATGGATGAAAATTGCGGTACTTTTGCCCCAATTTCATGTTCTTTTTTCTTTCGGCGCAGTTGACGTTCGGAAATATTCGAAAAATATTCGCATTTGCGAATAGTGACTAGTCGATTCGTTATTCGAAACTCGAATATTCGCACACCTCTAGCGGTCATCATTAGTTGTAAGAAAAATTGAACGTTTTAATAGTTGCAGTAGACCTATTCATGGCGGAAAAAGTTTGTAATTGGTTTTCGCATATGAGGGACGAAATTAGTTGAAAGTTCGGTAACGCAATGGGGGCACCGACCCACCGCCCTCGGTTTCCTATCCTTCAGGCCCAAGTGCGTTCTTTCAGACTAACTCCCGCACTAAATCAAAATTTGCTTTCCCTGCAAACCTCGGTTAACTTTTCGCTTCGATAGCTCCATCATTTTAATGTCACGACTTCATTTTATACGTAGTACTGTTCTACCTGTAGAACTCTCTAATCCGCAACTTTTGGACCAGTTAATTCTAAGTGTGCGTTCTTTTTCTTTTTCCGGGCGGATGTTTAAAGGAACACTAAAGCAAAACAATAAATCAGCTTAGTCTAATCAAGCATTGTTTGAGAACCCTGCAAGCAGTCATTTAAGAGAGAGAGAGAGAATGAAGAGGAAAGGCAGGGAGGTTAACCGGATATGAGTATCCGGTTTGCTACCCTACACTGGGGATGGGGGATAGGGGTTATAAAGATGACAGAGAGGAAAACGCTAAAAAAAGGAAAAAAACGAAAAAAAAACACGCACACATGGAGGTACACACACAAAAGGCGTTCCAGTTAAAGTCGTTCACACAGGCCGGTAGAACGCAAAAAGCGCAATAGCGCTTGCACGGCCTTCTTCTGTGACGGTAGGTCGTTTCGATGTTGCAGAATTCTTTTTTCGGATAGCGGTTGGTTGTCCAGTTGGTCAAGTTCCTGGCTGAGGCATGCCCTCTGTGGACTGTACTGCGGGCAGGTGCACAAAATATGGCCAATTGATTCATCATGGCCGCAGTGGTCACAGGTTGGGCTGTCGGTCATCCCTATGCGGAATGCATAGGCTTTAGTAAAGGCAACGCCCAACCAAAGTCGATATAAAAGCGTGGCGTCTCTACGGCGAAGCTGTGATGGCGCTCGAAGACTTAGTGTTGGATCAAGTGAGTACAGTCGCGTGTTTCTTAAATGTGGCTCATTCCATTGCGACGCGGTGCACTGCCGAGCAAGTAGGCGGAGCTTCCGTGCTGCGTCGGTTCTAGAAAGAGGAATTGGGACGTGGCGCTCCTCAGTATGGGCTGAGCGGGCAGCGTGATCCGCCCGTTCATTGCCGATAATCCCGCAGTGACTTGGAAGCCACTGAAAAGTGATCTCATGGCCTGCTTCACTTATATGTTGCAACGTCTCTGTAATACCTGGGGAATGTCGCCAAGTGCGAAGCAGTCATTTAAAAAAAGATAGTTTGATTATTAGATAAGAAAATGAAGGTCCAAGTATCAGTATTTGAATTTCGCGCCGATACCCCGGCGCCAGTACGTCAGCGTGACGTCGGGATTCCAAAGTATGTTTTCTCATTTGGACCGCGTTGGTTGAGTAAAGGTTCCCGAAACTTGCCATGTTTAATATTTGGTTCCTTTAGAACACAATTTAGTCAATCTGTACCGCTATATATAATTAGTAGGCGCTAGAAGACGCCATCAAAATCCAAGACGTCACAGCCACCAGGTGCGGGAACTGAAGTAGGAGTGGCCATCCGTATTTCATTCTTGCGCTTTTTCTCGCTCACCAAACGTCTCATCGTTGTAAGAGTGGTGTTTTTGGTGTTGTAGAAAGGTAATTTACTGGTGCATAAGTCATTTTTCACTTTAGTGTTCCTTTAACAACTCGTACCAAGAGGCCTCTGTACATGAGCTCTACTGTAAAGCACCTCACGTAAAGGTATACCGCATGGTAACCGCGAGGGCGCGTCGGAAAGCTTAATTGGGTCAGTTTCTCTACGAAATAAGAAGTTTTCGCCTACTGCACTTCCGTTACTCACATGCTACATGACAAAAACTTCTTGTAGTGTGTCCCGTAATCACCGTTACATTATAGGAGTGCATCAGTTGCAGATAACCCTGGAACGGGTGTCTTCTATTCGTGGGGAGGGGAGACGCGGAGCAGGCGCTGAGTGTCGGGAAGTGTTTACGCTTCTCCATTCGGTAGCGCTGGCTGCACCTTAGCGATAAAGGACGCGAGAGCCCTGCCTCCTTGCGAGTGTTTGCGCACGGCCACGCCTAATCGGCAGCGATACGCAACGCAGAGCGTCACAGCATGCAGCCGTGCGCCTTGTTCCTGCAGTGTCTCCCCCGTTTTGCGGTGTGCGCTGTAAGCCCGCTCTGGGGCGCTGATGGCAGCTTGCTAGCCGATGTCGCTTGCCCCTGGAGGGGGATTCTGAAAGAAAATACTATTAGTTGCACATTAAAGAGTAATAAGAATAGGTTATAGACTGTTTGACTACGCTTCTGTAAAATTGCGAACGAGCTATTCTTACACTTTGCAATCTTAGCAAGTCCGGAGCAGTTGCTAAACTAAGGTTAGTAACTCATTGCATGGCACGTATCTATCAGTATAAGTTTATAAGACTTCGTAACTTATACCAGTATAAGATAATAATATTTTAGAAACAGTTCCAAACACGCAACACGGAGAAGACTATTTAGACAATGCGTTGACGTAGTTCTTAGTCAATATTAGTAACCAGCAGTGACTATGGTGTTGTAGAAGTTGGGGGGCCCGAAGTTGGGCTACGCTAACGGCCAGGCTTGCAAGCGGCGTACATGTGAGTTTGGGTTTTGGGCTATGCAATGCGACTTGGGGACGCTGCACTTTTAAAACACGATATTAGCAACGCTATAAGCTTGTAACAAGGTCGGCAAGATAGCTGCATAAACAAGGATCTACTTCCTTAAAAGCTCGTAGCATGTACTAAGTGGTTACATAAAGTTTCATACAGTATAGTAGGGAACTCTATGAGTGGTGGTACGTTGAGAAATTTTTCGCAACACTGCCACCGACCGACGCGTGAGCAGGCGACATGCGTCGTCGCATGTGATCACAGCAGGGTCGCCACATCGTGGGACAGTGCGGGCAACACATTTATTTTCGTAACGTCACTGACGTGTCGGAAAGAACACTTAATTAAGTGTTTTTCACAAATACAACGTGTTGTGTTACGTATTTATCGTATAATTTGTCTACAATTATGTGTTCCGGAAAGCGGCGCAAGATTGGTAACTCGGCGTGAACGTAGCACTAACGCTTTGATCACACCGCCGGTTCCATGACGTTTCATACCATAATTGGCCGTTTGGACGGGTATTTGCGTTTCAGAACATACACATAAGTAACGTGTACTAACGAGTGCATAAGTAACCTGAAGAAAGCATTGGCGTTCTTTTTATTGTGGGCGAAGTTTGGTACGCCAGAAACTTCTTAAAAACGAAAGAGCCGGCTTCGAAATTTCCGCCCCAGCTATCTATGACGTCATAAATTTGAATAATGTCTGGCCAAGGTTAGTTGTTCAGGGTAATGACAGTGATAAAGAGGTGGGAGCGACGCAAGATTGTTGTGCGTTCCCACCTAATTCTGTTTATTCTTTTATTTACATTTCATGCTTGAGGAAAGAGAAACTCCACTTAGAGGAGTTTTGCGAACATTTACCGCACAAGAAGGCACAAATCTGCGAAAATACCGCGATTCCTGTAGTCTGCCAAAGGGTCAAATCAATCAAGCAACGTAAGCTAGCTGATGCATGTCTTGAGAGTATGCCGCGTATTCGTGCAGTGGTTTGAGCGCCAGAAAAATTGAAAGCGATTTGCAGTTAATTTGCGATTTTCTGTACGGCGTCCTTTTATTTTATTTTCTAAAGAATCCCAGGTACCGATTGTAATATTTAATTGATTAAATAAGTCTGGGGACTTAACCCCCATGGCGTGCATTGTAATTGAGCGCAGTGCAACGTGCGTGGTTCGAGCAGTCAGCTCTGAACTTTTCGCTATGTCTTTGGAGTCGAGTGAGGTTTCGCTTCTGTTGCTTGACATTTTCTTCTGTTAGCGCACAACGAGGTTTTAACTATTTACGCGCAGTTTGTGATGTCGCCGGTGCCAGGCCATTCGCTTCTGTTGAGTCCACTGCCACAAAGCCTTTCATGGCCTTACAAGAGTACCCATGGCCAAGTACACTTGATGATTTGGTTTCATTATTCATTATCGCGAATCAACTCGGCCAACAATACGTATTGTTAAGACATTTCGTAAATATGTTTTCTGAGCGTTATGCGCTTAAAGGTGATGACACTGTAAAATTTGTTCATCCTTGCTAATAGTTTGCATGTACAATTTGCGAGCTTCGAATGAGCGGTACACTGCACGCTATAGTGGTTAGTGCAGAGTTGGAGTCCCCCCCTCTTGTCATCCGCGGTACATCCTAAAGCTAGCACCCTCATGCTTCAGTGTTAATTGCATTGGACAGTGCCGTTTTTCCATACATCAATAGCGAAGCTTTTGGTGTCGCATCCCTCTCACCCCGTTTACGTTGTGGGACCACATGTGCACCTACGTACGCGTGCCCGCGTGAGCTCATGTATGCCGTGCGCAAATGTGGCTGACCATCCGTCGTTGGTTCACCGCTTTCGTATTTGAAACTGACGGGCTTCTAAGTCCCAGCGATTTTCCTCCGTCCTTATGGCAACCCCAGTCCTTACGGAAATGCCATTCACGTGAGATGTCGGCCGCTCCATTGACATATCCGCGACGAGATTTTGCTCTGCGTGTAGAGATAACAGTGCCACGCTGGCAGCGGCCGTACACTTGCGCGGCATCACGTACTACAGATTGTGAAGGTCTTGTAAAGATAATTAGGGCGGCAGCAGGAAGAAATCGCGCTGTAATCGAGGAGGGGAGGAACCTTTTTGTCAGTTTGCTTAGCCGCCGATTTCGCCCTGTCGGACGGCGGCAGCCGACTGACCCTTCTGCGCCGCCGTTGTCTCAACCTTATCGCTTGTTCTGCGGGGCTGGTAATTTGAGACTCCAGATAAAAAAAACGCCGTCTTTAACGCTTGGATGCAGCTCTAATCGGCGGCCAATTGGCGAGCGGAAGTTCAGCGTTGAATCTGCCGGCGATTAACTATACAATAGCCTCAGCGATCGCTCCCGATAACATTTGAGTAGGTTAGCAGTTCGCTCGTTTGAAAGGTATGCCGATCCAAACACGTGAGTGTCATGTGGCAATAATGTCTCCGCGAAATCTCCGCTGATCGCAAGTGTCGTCGTGCTTTGATAAGACCTTACCGCTGGCCCTGTTGTCTTGGCAATGCGACCGCGCGATGATGGAAGCTTGTTTGCCGGGGCAAGCGCGGCCGCCTCGATAGCGAGCGCTTTTATCGTGCTTGTGTCGAAAACAACCGTTCGTGATCCCCTCCCCCCCCCCCTTCCTGATGTAGTCTGAAACGATAGTATGTAAGCTTGTAGATTCGCAACGTCTGTTCAAACTAGTGCCCCGCTTTTCTTTTTTGAAACCTGCGTGAGCGGCCGACCTCCATGCTGCCTAGTGAAAAAAAAAGACTCGTTGTTTTGAGAAGGTAGCAAATGCTTACCGCGAAGTTTTTGCGCGTCAGACGAAATCTCTTGAAACCAGCTGAAACAATTAGGGAAGCGTCCTGGTGTCTTTCTTTCTTCTCTTCGTTCATTTGTTCCAGACATATTGTCAGACGTCTTGTCAGATTCAAACGAACGCATGCCGACTAACACAACTGTTAGCCCCTTTCGAAAGTGTATACATTTAAGATGCAAAGTAAAGTCGTCAGCTGTTTGGTCATAACAGGTGTACGTCACTTCGGAGAAGATGCACCGCAAATAAGGCTAGTGGTGAGCACTTTAGTTTAATCTATTTTTTCCTGTGTCGTTTCTAAAGCTGAGCAGTAGCGGCGGCGGCGGCAACAGCATTATACGCAGTCGGGAAATGGCGGGCAACGTGCCTGCGTGCAAGAAAATACAAACGAAGAAACAAAGAACGAAGGGCTGGAGTCAATGCAGATTCATTTGTGAGGCTGTCCTACCAACGAAGCGATGGCAGCTGTTTCATCACCGCTCTTCGCCCACTTCAATATGTAGATTTGACGTTTGTCATAGCCGAGTACAAGCAGTTCTCCCGCTTTCCCGCAGCAGACCACTGCTCTCTTTCGGGTAATCTCGCGTCCAAAAAAATATTCCAGGTATTCTAATGTCTCGATGTTCCACTCTGATAAGCTTTCTGAATGTCTGCTAGAGGAAAAGTAAACTTATTTGCGACGTAAGCCAGAATCGTCACTCACAGCTGTACGTTACATCCGAAATTTCGCGCCGTCGTAAAGTCCCTATTTACATTTGAGACCATCGTGCTTTCGTGGATTAAAAATAGTAGGACGGGAGAAGGGGAGAAGGGGCGGGGACAGGGAGGGTCGTGAAGCTTCGTGATACATTGCGTTATTTTCATTGATTGCTCCACAGTTGCAATGTACGTAATGAGTTCACGGGGTTCCTTCGTCAGTTTTTGTTAGCTCACAGCATTCTTGCTCCGTGACTTAAGTCATATCCACGTAAACTCGCCTATGAGTTAATATCTCCTGTGTGTGGCCTGTGTGCTTGCTGTCGTGTAAGGCGAAACGCCATAAAAACACAGAGAAACCGCCGTTCAGCGAAAGTTAATTGACGTGCTCAGAAACCCGCTGCTCGTATTTCGTCCTTGCGACTGCCCTGCGTGCTTTTCAGCAGCGCACGTAATCCTCTCCGGGTGCATCGAGCTTTCTAGAACCGAAACCGGAGAGGCGCTTCTGTATCCACGGTGGGGCTGCTCGCTGCTGGCGTTAACTCTGCAGAGGTCGCGTATCAGGAAAGTGCGCCTGTATGTTGCTTCGCGCGTCCGCATCTCGAGAACGTACCCACTCCAGTGCGTGTTTATCGAGCCCCTTGCTGCCCTCTCCTCCAGGCTCTGGGATTTGAAGGGGGGTGGTCGTTTTCCGACCTTCGACACAAAAGGGCGCTCCTTTATATATATATATATTTCTTTTTTCGCCACAGATGCCTATATCGCAGCACTTCGCATTGTGCTCCTTGCCGTCACATTCTTGACGTGTCTTTGCCTGGCGGGCACATTTAAATGTCGTTTTGGTCGACCAAGAAGCCACCGTCGTTAAGCGACGTGTGAAAGCTACATCTGACGCGAAGGAGCTGCGACGCAATGGGTCACCGTCACAGGGGCTGCGCTTTGATTATACAGATTGGTTTCACTCGTTCGGCTGAAATGACCTCTAACCGCGGTGATATCTGAACTCTCAAATCCCGCGATGACCCGCCGTTGTAGCTGTCTGCGGTCGCGGGATCTACCCGGGCCGCGGCGGCCGCATTCCCACAGGGGCTGAGGGCAGAAGCGCTTGTCCACCGTACATTGGGTGCATGTTGAAGATTCCCAGATGGCCAGAATTATTCCATTGAACCCCGCGCTGCGGCGTGTCTCGCGTAATCGGATGGCATTTCACGCAAAACCATAGAATCTCTCTCTCTCTGTCTATATATATATATATATATATATATATATATATATATATATATATATATATATATATATATATATATATATATATATATATATATATATATATATATATATATATATTCGACCATGTCACGAAATTTTCCATGTTGACGCCTTTATTCGCCCCAAGGATGATTACGCCCTCTGTTGATTGGCTCGAAACTCCGGCATGACGGAATATTCGAGGGACCAGAGTATATAGCCACCCCTCTGACTCCTGCGACACAGGCCCCCTCCGTATTTATATGGCACAGTGGACGGGAACCCGCGGCGGACGCCGGCGACCCCTTTGGTTTTCGCTGTTCCGCCGCAGCCTTTGGCCGCGCACCTCGGGCTGTAAAAACGAGGCGCCTTCGAACGTCCATTTCCGGTGAGCACAAGCGCGCTATCGGCCCCGCGCTCCGCTGTCAAGTGCGGAAAAAGCTTTTTCTCGAGTGTCAACGTTTTTCGCGCCTGGCCTTTACGGCCACTTCACAGGAACCCGCGCCAGACACGCTGTAAAGCGCCGCTGTGTGCGTGTGTGCCCCGGCTATGCTAGCCACCATACCCCGGCTACAGCCTGCAGCGTTCTCCCGCACCCGGCATACTGTGGCCCGCTTGCTTGTCTTTTGTCCATTCTCTCCTCTGGGCGCAATTCCTGCAACAGAGGGGCAGTGCTTTGGTTGTTGGCAAGTTGAGAGGTGTACATATTTAATGCTACATCGTTTCGCTTTGGAACGGCACTGCAGGTGGGATCTCAAACGTTATACTGAGATGTTCTTTACAGTTTGGCGTAAAAGTGGCGTCCGCAACATGCGTCGGCCGTTACGGCGTTATGTAACACGCCATCTGAAAGCGACGGCCATTCTTTCCTACTGCAATTTACTGCATACGGGAGTTGCACGTGTGGTGCGGTTCAGACAGAAATAATGATGGGTTGCACATGCATTTGCCGGAACTTCGCCCGAAATGATTTCAAACGACTGTGTGACTTTGCTGCCGATGGATCATTTTCACTGGAATATTGTGCTGCAAATGCGAAATTCCCACTAGTTAGGCATGTGGCGACTGAAACTTGTTGCCTTTATGCGCTTAGAAAAATGCGATTTCTTGGAAATTTCAGAGGTGTAAAGCGTCGTAAGGTTGCGCCACAGGACCGTGTGAAGCCACGAGCACGAACGTTGGACAAGTACACTTGACACCCACGATTCCTACAGTATATACCTGAATGGGGGCAGCGAGCTTCCTCTGGTAATTTCTGTAGGAAATTCAGTGGCGGTGACCACGTGAAGTGTATACAGTCGACGCCTTCGCGGTGCTATATGTCACCCGGCGTATCCGTCTCATGCCAAGCAATAACTGTATGTGCCGTCATCATGGCTGGAAAGCGTGATTTGGTGTATCCGGTTTAGTCTTTACCGAGATGACATACATTTTCAATTGCAGTAAACACGTGCGCGGTCATGGCGCGGCATAGAAGTAAACTGTATGTCGAAAATGTGTCTGATATACGTTTGGTGTGGTCGCCACTTATGAAAAAGCAGCGGCATCAGAAAACGACGATTTAAGAAAATATGGAGAGACGCTCGCCATTTGCGTGTAGGCAAGAAAGACTGTGGCAGCAGTTGACTATACCTTATGCACAGCCGCTCAGGATGGGTGGATGTATGGATGGAAAACTTTATTTGGTCCTGCAAGTAGCGGTAATTAACCACTAAGCGGGCCGCTCCCACGTCGGGACCGTAAGGCCAAGCCTCACGGCCACGTCGTGAGACTGCTGGACAGGCCAGAATAGTTCATCCAGGTCCGGGCTGCGAAGGAACGAATTCATTCGGCTTCTCGAGAGCGTACAGCGCTGTTATCTACGGGGCTGAACGCCTACACTGTGTACCGCGCCATGTTTGCTGCCGATCGGCGCACGCGCTGCGAAGACGTTTACGACGTCGCATGCCGATGCTTTCGCTACGGCTTCCTGCGCGGGCATACGCAGCTGTTCGGGAGTGTGTGAAGGGGGGGGGGGGGGGGGGGGCGACATGTGACGGCCGTTAACCTTCCTCCGGTGGATTCGCCGCGTGCCCTTGATACTCGCCCAGTCGTTTCGGCGGCGCTGCATGCACTGCGCGCTGGTTCCTTTTTCTTTGTTTTTTTTTTTTCTTTCTCCGGGTCGTTTAACTTGCAGCGGCCTTCTCTAAGAAACTAATTGGCCGCGTGTGGGCGCTGCGGTTCCCTTAATGTTATTTTAATAGCGCGGCGGGCTCCGGGTCCGTGCTCTACAACTGCAGGAACTTAATTTTGATGCGCGTGTGTTAGTTGGCGGTTGCTGTTTCTGATAGCGCCTGTCGGAGGCCGCGGCCTTGCGAAGCCTTCGCGTGCCCCGCTACTGCATGGCACAGAGCATTCTTACGGAGTCAGGTTGGTTTAAGTAATGCACTAACCGCGCCTGTAATCTTTCCAGGACAGGGCGTTCTATAAGGGAACCTGCTGCGGTAGCTTATAGTGGAGTTCGCGTGTTCGATTCCGGATGGCGGCGAGATGCAAAGACGCTCGCGCCCGTTTATTCAAGTGGTGAAAATTAATTCGGAGACCCCCACTACAGCCGCTCCCATGAACAGATCGCGGTTTTGAGACGTAAAACCCCCGATTTCTTCTTCTTTCGGAAATAATGACACAAAAATGGCACCAAGGACAGCATCTATAGGGGAAATTATAAATAATTATAATTATAAGAATTATAAATAAATGAATGAAAATAAAGTGTATGAAAAGAAACTGGCCGCAGATGGGATACGAACTCATGTCTTCACATTACGCGTGCGGTGCTCTTACCAATTGAGCTACCGCGGCGCCGTTTTCCCATCCACTTTCTGTGATGTTTACGTTTATCTACTAATATATACATTAAAAATTAAAATGATGGGGTTTTACGTGCCAAAACCACTTTCTGATTATGAGGCACGCCGTAGTGGAGGACTCCGGAAATTTCGAGTATACCTGGGGTTCTTTAACGTGCACCTAAATCTAAGTACACGGGTGTTTAATATATACATCAGCAGCGCCAATTGGGCGTGGTTGATATAAACTCCATCTCGCATCACAAGTTGGGCGATATGTATGACCTATCTCACCGGGTAGGTCGTCTCTCGACTCTGCGAATCGCATTTTGCAGATATGATTCTCTGTCACGTGAAGCCGGTGGTAGGATTTCTTTCTTTTTCTTTCTTTCTTTTTTTTTTCTTTGTTCGTGACCGGAGGACGACCTTTATCTCATTCACGCCTGCGGCCGCGCGTGAGAAGTGAGACGCGAGCCGACGCAAACCCGTCCGTCCTTCGCGCTTTCTCTTCGCTCTGCACTCGATGTCACTGCGGGAAGAGCGGCGCACGGGCACTTCACCGGGTGCCGCGCGAATCGCCGCGCCGTTTAATGGTCCCGCCGAACCGACTCTCCGCTAAAGGTGAGAGCGACAGGGCATATCGTGCCAGAAGCCGGCACGACCTCGCGGCCGCCATGCAGGACCGGTGCGCAGCGTCAAACCTGTTTCCGCCGTGGAGTGCGCGCGCTCGTAAAGCTCGCCGACGGCGATTAAGCTCGGTGACAGTCCGCCACGTAACGCAACGTATACGGCAACAACAAAAACAAACCCGGAAGAGGAATCTACCTCGACCCATGCAGAGAGAGAGTGTGTGTGTGTGTGTAACAAAAAATTAAAGAAAAACGAACATTTCCTGCGTTCCGCAGCGCGACCTCCGTACACACAACTGCGTGCATGCCGTCGGTCGGTAGGTCGTGAACGCGCAGCTCCGTGACGCCGCCGTACCGTCTCGGCGAAAGCTCCGCGCGGGTTTGCTGCTTTTTGAAACCGCGGCGTCTCTACCCGTCGCCTCGTGGGACTCGTGATCGCCGTTGGGCGCGAAACCCGGGACCGCGTGGCACGGTTAACGCCTTGGCTCTGCGGGCGTGACACGTAGTACGCTCTCGCCGAGGCGCCGGACGGGTTGTGCGCCTCGCGCGCAATTAGGACCGCGCGGCGGTTGCCCGGTGAGCCAGTTACCGTAGAACCGGAAATAATTAATCTGCTACCTGACGTAACCCCGTTGCTGATTCTCGAACGTGCTAGTGGGTGGATGGGTAACGGTTACGCGAGTGAATTCTGCGATGACTTGGCCGCCTTGGTTCTTGCGGTGAGCGAGCATATAATGAAGAAAGAAATGGTGTCAAGGCATTCATTTCGGTATCTAGATCGTCCAAGTGCATAATTGGAAGTCGTTAGGTTAAGAACACTTATCCCTACCATTGCAAGTGTCTATGCACGTACCATCGCTATTATTATTATTATTATTATTATTATTATTATTATTATTATTATTATTATTATTATTATTATTATTATTATTATTATTATTTATTACTTTGCAGCGTCAGCGTACCTCATTCTCTAAATATATTAGTGAAGAATATATGGGCAGCTTCAATTTCCCTCCAATTTCGTTGTTGTGTTAGCCATTTTAGAATTTTGCATACATTTTCCCGCTGCCATATGCTTTCGGTGTCTCTTTCCACTGCAACAAGATATCGTATACAAGAAATTCAAGTAGCTAAGAATACCGTGTCATCATTCATGAAGAGCTGTAAGATGCCCACGAAATTCACACCCAATACCGGCAGCGTAGCGCGTTCGAAGTCTGAACGCAGCCCACTGCTTCAAGATATATTTTTTCGCTTTCAAAACGCAGTGGCAGTTATTCGCTGGAGCAATTTCGAAGTTTGTTACAAGCGCACTGATTGGCGCGATTTCTTTGGTAGGATTACTACACTTCACCGACGCGAGTTTTGTGCGCTGCCTGCGAGGGACCGCTGGTCTAGACAGCTTGCACAGTGAAACCCCTCCATGTAGAGGCTTCGTAAGACATCCCCTCATCGAATGATTCAGTGCCCGTAGGCACAAAGTGTGGTTCAGTTGTTCCAAGGAGATTCGTTGCAGAGTCGTATCATCGTTGTCGATCCGTTTCGATTATTCGCTCTTGTAGGCTTCCCCTTATTGTTTTTAGCGAACTTGCTATATATTTCTTCGCTTCACTAAAACATACCCATTTTCATTTTTTCTTTCTTTTCACGTTGTTCTCCGCGCTTTAAACTTTTTCGAGGTACTCGCTCGAGAAAGTACCACGTCCTCGCGCGAGCGAATCGCATGGTGGGCTTCCCTGCGTTCTCCCTATCGCACGCCTGCTCCCTCCCGCAGCGAGGCTGCGCGTTATGTACGACGTCATGGCGGCGAAGCAAAACAAGAAAATGGCGTCGACGGCGCTGGTAATATCATCGCGGCTCATTTATGGTCGTCACACTGCTTGCTGCCAGCCGCGTTGCCGCGATCGTTTCGGCTCTCTTATCGCTTTCCTCGTGCCTGTCCTCTCTCCTGGCTTTCCTGGACGGCGCTCCGTCACCGCCTGCCGCACACCTTCACGAACTTGGAAGCGTGGGTTGCTCGGTTGCTTGCTTTCAGCTTTTGTCTTTTGGCTTCAGCCTCGGTGTGACTGACACGCGACTTGAGCTTCCTCTCCTTCCTTCGGCTGCCACACAGCGGACTCCTCCTCCTCGGCCTTCGCTTGTATAGTAGCGACCCCGGGGGCGATATTTATACTCGCGGCGATGGAGGCCAGCCGCGGCTGCTGCTTTCTTTTGCACGCCCGTTGTGCACCCCCCCACCCCCCCCTTTCTTACTGATCCGCGCCCCGGAATCTGATTTGTTCGCATTGTTTCGTTCGTGGCGCTCAGTCATCGTCTGCGCGATGCAGTATCCACTCTCCGGAGAGTAGAGCGCGAACGTGGGAGATGGCTCAGGGGCTAGGAAGTGTGTCAAGGATCGCGGGCGTCAGGTTGCGCTCATCGGAGCGTGAGCTGCGGCCGATTCTTCCGGTTTGCTCTCTCTCTCTCTCTTTCTCTCTCTCAGTGTGTGTGTGTGTGTGTGTGTGTGTGTGTGTGTTCCTGATAGCATCGTGTCAAGACTGCCCGTTGTCTGCACCAGCGGTCAGACCGCACTGTTACTCGCGCTCATCCGTACAATGTGGCGCCGTACGCGTTCCTGCGAAGCCCTCGGCAGTTTACTCTTTGTTGAGCTCATTCCTCGTACTACTACTACTTCTACTGGCCGTGTCCCTTTCTAAAGTCTTCGCTTCACATATCTCCTGCTCTTTCTTCCTTTCTTTCTTTCTTTCTTCATTCATTTTGTCTACTTTCTAGCTGTTGCGATAGACGCCGTTGCTCTTCACAACCAAGCGTCGTCAGGTAGCGATGCCCTTGCCTCGAAGGTTATCAGCTCGGCTGCACTCGACATTGTTCCGCATTTTTGTGCTCCTTTCGTGGGACGTCTGTCCGCAGATTGGCTGTCGACATTTTCGTCGCAGTCATTTCAGTTCAACATGTTTCTTTGACTTTACGTAATAGTTACTACACAGATCTCGGTGTTGTGTAATTTCTTCGTGCTGCTTTAGCGTTCTGAGAATATCACGATGAAAGGGAACCCGCCGTATTGACTTAACAGCTGTGGCGTTGTGCTTTTTGAACTGCAGTCTCGGCGTTCGATTACCGGCCAGGCCTATGCAACGCCCTTACGGCCAATAAGAGATACGCGTCGCCTTTGTCGCACTCATGCGGATGGTAATAGGTCTGACAGCGGCTTCTAAAAACCACGGTTTACATCTGTTTGACAGCTTTAAACAGTGGCTACAGCACCTGAGCTATACCGCGGTACAAGGAAAACCATCAGCAGTCGGGCCTTCCCGTGCAAGTGTATCACTCCCGAGTATTGGCCCAAGATCAAGGCTGTTCAGCTTCGGTAATCGGACGAGCCCTTGCATGCTCAGCTATTCGGTACGACACGGCCGATGACCGTCGTTTTAAAAGATGCTGCCGGCGAAGCACAAGGCATTTTCAAACACGCACTGCTTCTTATGTTAAGCAGATCTGGCAGGCATATATGCTCTTGAGTGCGCGCGAATACGCAATGGCAGGCATACCTCTTGTCGTGGTTGTCTAGATTCCTGGATATATTTAAACCTAATCTGTATGAAACCAAGGACTGTATCAGCAAATATCTGGTATCCTCCTAGGCGAGTATTTTCGCCCAGAGGCTGGCGATATGTGGCAATACCACATTAGCGTCATTCCTCTTAATACTTTGTACAGAAAGGCAGGGCCAATGACATGCATAAGCTGCTTCTTCCTGCCAAAGACTGAGCTAGCAACCCGTTTGCTATGCCGTGCGAGGACCTTCTTATGTAGGCGTATACCTTTTTGCGGGGGTCAAGCGAAGCCTTTTCCTCCACTTTGCTTTTACGTGCGCGTATTTTCCTCTTAAATGAGTGGCATTCGCGGTGCCATTTGCAATGCCGATGATCTGGTGCTGCTTGCGTTCCCGCTGCACGGCGTTCGACCACTTGCAATGCGCTGAGCGTTCGATGTCTCTGGTCTCTCCAGATTCCTACACGTGTATAGCCTGACGTGTAGTAATTTCAGTTCGTGCTCGGTGCTTCGGAAAGTGTTTCGCGAAGCCTGGTCCAAATGACGACTGTGCTCACTAGACTTCTCGCCTGTGGTGTGTGCGGTAACTGAACACCGCGCAGCAACCAACCACTGCAAAAAAACCTTCCGGCGCTTCAGCTGCGCTGCAGTTCCTTGTAACACAGTACTCGCAGCGAAGATATAACGGTGCTATCTCGGCGAGGTCGTTCGCGTCGAGATAAATTTTTGTGCCTCCCGCACTCGGGTATACAGGTTGCATATACGCGAAACACGACGCTTCAGAGCGAAGAGACCCCCTACCCAGCAATGCGTGTACCTATACTCCGTTTCATACATCAGGTGCAACGCTCTGGAAGCTGCGCAGGAAGTGCGGTCAAGAAAAGTTATCACTCTGTTCCGTCTACGCTTCGCAGCGCGCCAGCGGCGGCGTCTCCGCGCGAGCTTGCACGTGAGGCTGCCGCGACTGGCTGCAAATAAAAAACAAAAAGCAAATTGGTATAAAATAACTAGTTAGCAGCCGAATGAGCGCGTGCTTTGTTTGCTTCTGAGGGCAAATTCTTATTTACGTTCAGAACTGACCTTATATAAAGAACATTTTCACAAAAATCTACCAAAAGACACCGAATTGTTTCTATGTGCGAACTCAGCCACCGCACAAAGTATCTCTAGCCTCCACAGCGTTGCATCTGGTGTATGAAACGGAGTATATGTGACAGTAAATTCTCTTGGCGACTCGTGCAGCGCGTATACGGCACGATACGGCGTTGTTCCGTGCGTGGAGACGTCTATTTTCGGCCCACCTGTAACGGGAGGTCCCGGTGGGAGGGGGTTGCGGCGATCAACCGATGAAGATGGCCCGCTGTCCTGCGATGCGCGTCCCGTCGTGGTGGAACGCGTGTTGCGCGTGCCGAGAGAGCGTGCATGTATAAATACAGCCCCGCTGGCGAACAACCTCCGGCGACGCAGGCAGCGTGTCGGAGGACTTCGCTCCGGTGCTAATGACCCGCGTCCGTTCGAAGTTCTCCTTTGCCGTAAGAGCACATTTCTATAAGTTCCTACGTACGTCCCTACTTTGCGCGCTCTGTTTCTAATGAAAAACCGCAGCCGCTGCAAGCCGGAGCTCGGGTTTGTAGCTGAGCTGCGAGTTATGATAGCACCCAAAATTTTGGCGCTGGTTATCGAGGCTGCGGCTGCATAAATTCGCTGAGACGTCGGAGTGCCATCGTCACTGGCTGTAACGCCACCGGTGATGAATTTGTAAGCAATAGAATAGTCGTGCATAAGCGCTTGCCTGGCGTAAAGAAGGAAAATACACCCTCCGCGGTGTCTCAGTGACTATATACGGCGTTATGCCGCTGAGCGCGAAGACGCGGTTCAGCCCTCGGCCGCGGCGGCCGCATTCCGATAGGAGGGAAATGCAAAAACGCTTGTGTATTCTGCTTTGTGTGCTTAGAAAACGTAAACCCCAGGGGGTCAAAATTAATCCGGAGCCCTCCATTTTGCGTCCCCCACAACCCATTGTGCAGCCTTCCCTGTACATCTTAAAGCCACCGATATCCACTGCAGACTTAAGATGTTCTTGTCTTTCTTTATTTTTTAAGCAATTGGATTGTTTGGTGAACAGAGTTGCGATTTTTCTGTTGTAATGACCCTTAGCACTACACAGCCATGGGTACCTCTTTCAGTGTAATAGCGATGTATCTTTGTTCACTGTACCAGGATGCGCAAACAGAGGGCAGTAAACAGTAGCCCAGCACTTCACGCCCACCGCGAGTTGCGACGCGTTTTCTTGTCGCAGTTCATATAGAGCGCCGTCCGTGATTTCGAGTGTCGCGCTCAGGAGGGGTGGCGACACGACATGTGACTGATCATGTTGCAGTCACGCGACGTGGATAGGAGCTTATATGCGCGTGTCATGCGATTCCGGCGTCGGCGAGCGCGCGCGCTGTGGACGCCAAGCGCGTAACCCGAGCCCGCCATGCTTTTTATCTCTTCGAAGCAGCACCGTCAAATGCTGTGCAGAGCCGAGCGCGATACTCTCGTCGTCGTCGCGTATTTCGTTGCCTGCTGGCCGCCAAGCAACCGCGTGTTGTGATGCCCGTAAAGTAACCGCCATCTTCGGCACTTACGTAGACGTACATGTTTTGGTCCATCCTGCGAGGAACCAGCGCTGGCCAGGAGGAGCTACGGCAGTTTGTGTGCAACTAGAAACTGCGGACACCGTTCTGCAGAGTCCACGAAAATGGCGCGACATATCCAATAAGAGACGCACGCCTGTATCAACGTTTGCTTTATTTAGCCCGATGTGTCCAGCCGCGCTCTGGATATGGCGTTGTGAGAAGCGCATTCGTTTTTGCTTTCTAGCCTGTACAGGCGCCCATCAGGTCAGAAGCTGGACGTTTGTGTTGGATTTGCTGACACTTAATCACAGCATGTGCTGCAAAGAAATGTTTCCTCCTGCCGATAGGCTGTGGTGCTGGTGGCGAAATATGTTACTTAAATACACCTCCACCCTTGTCCGAGGACATCAGTTAGGCCATGTGTTGCGGCGCTGCCGTTGGCATGCGAAATTAGACTCCGTAGACTCCGCCTATGCTTTCCGTACTGACAGCGGCGCCAGGCAACATATAGCCTAGCGAAAGGAGGAAGTATATCTTGTAGTCGTTACGCGTCCAAGGTGCCCTCTACCATGCCTCTAGCCATCGTTTATCTTGAGGTAGGGGTTTCCACGTTCTGCAGAAAGAGTACGGACAACTGCGCCTGGGGCCGTGCCTGACAACGCGTGGCGAAGGCGCATGAATTGGGGAAACTTGAAGCAGCGTGAAGGACGACGAGGACAGGAACCGAAAACAAACACTTGAAAGCACAACCACCTTTTATAACATGTCAAAAGCACCAACAATAACCAAAAAGGTTATGAATTATGCATGAAGTATGCGTTGTAACGCTGTGATAGATCGGGGCAAGACTACTTTTATCAAGTGCTCGAGCAAGCCATGAAAAGGGCGCGTGTGTGTTGCTATCCACAGGGACGTCTCGTCTCGTCTTACACAGTCCAAACGGCTGCCGTTGGCAACACTTGTAGGCAAGCCGAAACAGCCGCAATGCTATCTGGCCAGTGCGCAGTGCACATAACTATACAAGTGCCGTGGCTCCAGCTGTTGTTTCGCTACTTTTAACGTTAATATGGGATTTCGCATTAGTACTCTAAAACAACAAAAAACATGGAAGCTCGTATGAACAATCATGTTTTGCACCACAGAAATAACCATGTCCATGACTGCATTACGTATTTTGCTCCTTTTGTCAATATGTGGGGCGCGTGTCATATATATATATATATATATATATATATATATATATATATATATATAATATATATTCAAAAGAACCTTACAGGCCCTATGGAAGGGCATAAAGTAAGGGGGGCACATTAAACAGTAAAAGGTATAAAAGTACAAATTTCGAATAGGAACAGTGCTATCAAAAGATTAACATGTTACACAATATTGAAGGCAATGGGAATACAAAGCAATATATGAAGGCACACGAGCACATGTTACTGTTAACAGAGCAAAGGAATACCGTTTATGAAAATGATATACAACATGGCAAAAAATGTACGATAACTTACACTAGATTGGTCACTCGTGAACGGTATTAGATGGGAAAAGCGTGAGTAACTGAGAGCGGAACGTGTCGAGATTAGATATGGAGGCTATGTTATATATATATATATATATATATATATATATATATATATATATATATATATATATATATATATATATATATACATATATACACACGACATTTGGCCTCATTGCGTGTTCTGTCCCGAGGTTTAAAACCTGGAAACTTCGGTTCATGTTATGGCTTTGCTGATTGTCCGCGTGCGTGCCAACAAAAGTGTAGCTGAGTCACGCGATTTCGTTCAAGAACTTCATTGTTATCCGTCAGGTGCGATTACGAGGCCTCTCCAATTCACGTGAACGGTGTTTAGAATAAGGTAGACTCGCTTAAAAGTACGTTTTAGAGATACTAATAATGATCGTTACTGCCAACACATCTATCATGTAGGAATGAAAGGTCGCAGTTAATAGATGCTGCTGCATGCAGCCACCGCGTTGCATGTTTCAACTAACGCGCAGCTTATACAGACTCGTATAAGAGGACCGCCACTATGGTCCTACCTAAAACGCGCTATGTTGGAAAAACGTCACGTCAGATTTCAAGAAATATGTGGTATTCTAGCCTAATATATCCCCCGAAACGAGTAATTCCAGGAAAGAAGAAATGGGCAATACAGGCACGTAGCTTCGCCGTTTCGCCTCCATCGAAATGATAACGCCGCAGCCGGGAACCGAACCAGCGACCTTGTGCTCAGCCGCAACACGCCCGAGCAACATGTAGTACAGCCTCTTTGCCAGTAGGACCATTTCTCTATGGTCGAACCTTCTTTGTCGCTAGAAATCTCGCGAGATCGTACACAGGCGTGGCTTATACGCAGGCTCGAATGACGAAGCGGCGAGCGCGCGTGCGTGCATGCATGCATGCTCGGATGCCGACGTGCAAATACGTGTCCTGCTGCGTGCCTTTCGCGCATCTCCTTTGCATGAAAACACCGGCCCGGTGACGTAAAGCGCGTTCCTTGAACTGCGCGTCGTGGCGTTTCCGGCGACGAGCGCGCGTGGAGGTGACGCGAGCGTTTGTCAGCGTGTGGGGGGGAACTTGGCCCAGATACAAAACGCGATGTCTGGCTCGTTCCGATACGCAGCCTCGCTTGGATTGCGCGCGCCCGGTTCGGCGTTCAAGCGGCCGCGAGGCAGCTGCGCCTTTACGAGATTGGTATCTCGACGCAAATTACGTAACCCCCTTTTCTTTGTTGCTCCGTTGCTCACCGGTGTATACGTCACGTGCGATAGCACGCTGCCGCTTTTTGTCTTTGTTTGCCGCCCTTTATTTCGTCCCGGACGCTGCTTAAGTGTTCCACCCAACATTGTTTTTTTTTTTTTACCGCGATCATTGTCACATCATTTGTTCGTAACGCTTAGCCGCTGATCTCCTTACAATGCTGGGAACTGATCGAAACAGTGTTCGATAGTGCATAACCTACATGCATGTATGCATGTGTACATGCCCCTGTGAAACAAAGGGAGCGTAGGTCAAGTCGCGCTATCTTGAGCACCTTTCTTGTTAGCATATTTTGTCGAGTTCACTTGTTGCTGATAGTGGAGAGTGAACGTATCGTCGCTTGAGACATGGTTGTTAGATAAATGCGCGGATTCATGGAGTTATCTTACACTCGGGGGAAACTCCTTTTAGGCCTGTTCACTGTTTTCGTGATGTTTTCATTTCATTGAGACTTTGAGCAGCATCCCCCCCTCCCCCCCTACACACACATATTCAAGACTGTCACTTTAACCGACTGAACTCGAAACGGTTCATACGTGACCAATTTCTGACGTTTCGCTTCGTAGGGCTACATTGGACTGGGGCGCAGTTTTGCCCACGCGTGATTCTTATAAACGTATGCGAATTTGGCAGATACTACCGGGAATCTGAACCGCGGCGTCGTAACTCACACTGAGCTGCATAGTAGATAGGTGACGTTAGCTACAGCGTCCGGTAACTTCGCGCGAGACCGTAGATCGCGACTTTCTATTGTCCTTGCCTTTCCATATACTATAGCCCTCGAGTGTGTATATGCGCGGCTTTCAGGAGTATACCTCTCGTTAAAGCCCGTCGTGTTGTCAGACAAACCTCGCAGCTGACCCCTGGCTTTCCCGTGCCTGCCATTCTGTCCCGACTTGGTGCGCATTCGCCGTTTCTTGGTCCGTTTTGGCGTCATGCTCGCGTATGATGTGCGTGCGTGTGCGAGTGTGCTTGCAGAGAGCTGTACGTTGACCTTGGCGGCACCCTGCTTCGCTAGGCTGGGCGCCGCACCTCCTTTCCTCTGCGCGAAACTCCACCCTTCCTTATCCCGTGTACGTGGATGCTTCTCGCTGGCGTGTGGAGCGTTTGGCAATACCTTGTGCTTTTTTGGACACGTGTAACGACGCATCGTGTAAAGTGGTCACGAAGCGATTCGAAATATAGGGACCACCACCAGTCTGCTCTTGAGAGGGCACCGTTCCAAATTGGCACTTTCGTTCTTGGGTCTTGTATATTATTTGTGCGCCGGTCGAGCTACATACACAAGCAACGAAATTGCGGCCATCACGGCGGGGATTCTGTTCTACGCCTGAATTTGCTCGCACTCCGATATGGCTTTCACGTATGTCGGGTAATCTTCGTGTTCTGATATCCTTTCGGGGCACCAAGAGAGCGCCTCGCAATCGCTAAGCCGTGGATCGAGCCATCAGTTTCTTGCGGATAAATATTTATCCGCTCTTTATCTTTGCTCGTGTTGGCCTCCGTATCAATTCGCGGAATGTGTTTGTGTGTGGCTTAATTCAGCGTTATGGTATAGCCAGATAATTTAATTGCAGCTTTTTGATCAGGCAATCGAGAAATATCAAAGCATGTCCGTTGCGTACACACTGCCATAAAACGCGTCGTGCGGCCGTGCTTTCCTGCACCATGCTTCTTCGGAGGGCCCTGCGTTCAGGAGTCGTTTGTTCGTTGAAAACTTGCAGGCCTGTGTACAAAAAACAAAACGAAACGAATTAATTGGTACGTTGAGGCATTTACATAACATTTATTCACGCGCATGCGCAGTTAGGCACAGTGAAAAGTATATATATTTGTACGTACAGGGTGTCTCAGCGAACATTTTAGAAAATTCTTAAAGGTTGTCTGTGTTTCTGCGTAATTCTATAGTTCACGAGCTGGTCTATTAGCAGCGGCGGACATTACTTACACTGAAAATTGAAATGCACAATTGACTAGTTAAGAAACATTCAATAATTAACTTTTATCTCACTACCTTATGGCCCATATTGCAGTTTACAAATTATAACCGTGAAGTTCGCGAGCCGGATCCACTCGGAACGGATTGTCAGGATGACACCAGTTTCAAGATATTAATTTCCGAACTTTGCGAAGAAATGCATTGGCGTTCCAGTTACTTTTGCGTTTGAATGCAGAAAACGTTTTGTTAAAACAAGTAACTAGAACGCTTACTTTTGAGTTATTTTTGTGCTTGAATGCGCAAAACAACGTTTTGTTAAGAAAGTAACTAAAGCGCCAATCCATTTCTCCGCAAAGTTCGGGAATTAATATCTCTAAACTGGTGTCATCCTGAGAATCCGTTCCAATTGTATCCGCCTTGCTAACTCCACGGCTATATCTTGTACAAGAGGGAAAGGTAGGGAGGTTAACCAAGGACGTGCTCGGTGGGCCATAACGTAATTAGTTAAAAACCTAACGACTTTTCTTAATCAGTCGATTATGCATTTCAATCTTTTGTGAGACTGGTGTCCTCCTCTTCGAGTAGACCAGCTCATGAACTAGAATTGTGCTATGTGCCACAGGCAACCTTCAAAACATTGCGAAAGTGTTCGCTGAAACAACCGGTATATATATATATAACACAGACGCGATTCGCTTGCCAACCGCGTGCAAAGCCGCTGCCGCGTCCGGTGTTTTCCAGCCCTGAGCTTGGTGTTAGAGGCTGCTTGTGGCCTCACCTGCTGTAAACTGTGGGTCTGCTGTGCGACCCGCATTTGCTCCCAGAAAAAAAAAAAGACGGCGCAGCTGGGGGCCAGGGTGCGGTGCGCTGAATGGCCACTGACTCCTTATATATATATATATATATATATATATATATTTTTTTTTTTTTCTGGGATCTGCGTTGTGTATAGGCTACAACGTGTGATATTAGACGTGTATTTGTTTATATTGTGTGTGTGGGGCGGCGGGGGGGGGGGGTGTAAGGGGGGTTATTCTTTAGTTGCAGTTTTTCGTGATTTTTGTCGACTAGTGCTCTCGTTCGCATGCTCACAGACAACGCGAATGGGATCGATGACTTGAGCTACATGTTTCAGTGTTAGTGGTATAAAGGAGTGGATGCACCTGCCGGATGCGTCGGTTGAGGTTTCCATATTGGGGTGCACGCCCCCCTGAAACTGCCTTTCCTCGCTCTTCTTGAGGCTCAAAGACAGCTCAGTGATGCAACGATTTTCAAGCCGGTTCTTATCAGGCTCGTACGTTACGAAAGTGAAACACATTCAACTACACCAGCTAGTTTAACTACACCAGCTACACCAGATTGCGGTCGCGCGAGTTTACATCGGTAAAGCCGGTGGGCTTTCATGTACGTTGCGGCCAGATCCTCGCGTCAGCGAGCCAGAACGCTTCGTGCACGGAACGGGTGGATTACTTGTCCCTGCCTCGCCTGCGGCCTCGGTGGCACTCCCTGTAGCCGGTTGCATGCATCCGTGTGGGGGCACCCCGCAGTGATTGTCATTCCGGAGACGATCGCGAACGTCCGACCTTGTTCTGCGGCACACACAACCGCGGTGACACGAAGGCTTGCCTGTCTGTTCACTATAGCTGACTGCCGTTGGGCAGGTTCTCATTGCGACATAGCTGTACGCGGACGCCTGTCTTTGGCTCTCTTTTTTTCTTCGCTGAAGTGCGATGGCTTGTATGGCCGTAATGGGGGTCCAGCGTTTTTTTCGCAGCAGACGAGTCGTTAGGTCGTCCTCGACGCTGCGTGCGCACGGCCTTTGCAAAAATTGAAGAGCGAGGGCGAAAGTCACGTTCTGGCCAGCATATCTGTCATGCGACCATACGTGATTGATTCGAGCGTCGTGTGAATGAATGCTTCTCGCGAGGCAGGGTCGATCGCTTCTACATGTCAAACTATGCAGAGATGATTCATATGCATTGGCGTGACAGCCAATGTCGAGGGATCTATAGTTCTCTGGTGGAACAAAAAGACGAGAGAAAAAGCTGCAAATGTGGTTGTGGGAGCTTTGCCCGTTTCTGGGTATAATGATTCGACATCTAACCACTGCCGGCGTTTACGATACATACATAAGCCACGGGGCTTGCGTGTCGTTAACACGTATCGTAAGTGCTCGTAGGGTGGGATGATGGATGGGTGGGGCCATTTACTTTCACGGGAGTGGCCGGCCATAGAGTGTAGAGACACTAATTTCACAGACCACAAGTATATGGGAAGCGAAGGACTTACCCCTCCCCCCCCCCCCCCCCTCAGTCTCGACGCCAGTGCATTAGCACGACCTTTATACAAGGAGGTTATAGATTTAGTATTTAGTACCATTGGGTTCGAAAGACCAGGTATCACACCCCGTCGTCGTAAAGGATCCACAATTGGTCGTTTCGGGTGAACGGAGTGCCGTTTTTTTGCTTTCACAAGCTGTTACTTATACATGGCCGTCGAGGCCGGCCGAACTCGTGCGCCGGACTAAATACGCGAGCACTTCGTCGCGTTTGTTGTTCCCCACCGCGTCAGCTCTTCGCAGCTGGCTGAGTGTGCCGCTACACGTACGGGGCAGCAGATACACACACGTGCGCGCGCGGCCGCAAATGAAATATGCGTCCGGTGAAACCGTTGCCGTGGCCTTCGTCGATTCAAAGGCGAGCTATAGCTGCGCGTTCGCTAGCGGCGCCATTCATGCAGTTGGCGGTTTGTCGGACGTGGACTCGGCGCCGTGAATACACTGCGCCGTTGTATGCGCGTTTCCGTAAATGCTGCCTTCGTGTGCCTCCACCTTTTCATCGGTTTCCGGTGGCCGGCTCGCAATCAGTGATGCGAGCTCCACGTCCAACGCGTTTGCTCTTGGTCGTGGCGCGGACTTAGCCCAGTGCGACGCGGCATCGAAACCTAAAGCACCTTAAACCTTTAAGGGGCTTTAGCAAAACCATCTCTCTCTCTCTATCTCTCTGCGTGTGTGTGTGGGCGTGTGCGTGCTTCCTTTTGCTATGTCGAAGCGCATATACTAGCACGCCATGCATTCCGGGTACTGGGCACGTTACTGTTCTCGCTAACTTCTCTGAGTAGTCACTCATAGACACTGAATGAGGCATCTGCACCGAGCTCCCCCAATCGCTGTAGTAATTAGCCCCGTAATAGTGTTCTTGTTGTGTGACTATATATGCCCTCTGATGGGTTCAAGACATTCGGAATCAATGCTGACAGAGGCATCTTTCGGCCGTTCTGACAGGAATAAGATTATCTATCGTCTTCTTTGTTCGTGGCAACTTCTGCTCTTCTCATTCGCAATTGTATCACTAGTCGAACAAGCCAGCGATCTAGCACCTCTGGAAAAAAAAGAAAGAAAAAAGAAAAGGCTGATTCACGTTCTGTTTACTGTTTTGTCGTCTTTTCGTCTCGGCAAAATTTATCGTCTATCTATGCGTCGGCTACACTCGCAATTATCGCGTTTAATTTTTCTACCGATTAAATTTAGTTTGTTGCATTGTTCGTTCATTGTGTCTACAACTGTAAGGTATTCCGCGGTATTTCTTTTGTCTCCGGCGCAGCTGTCATTGTGCTGAGCGGCCTATTGTAAGTATGCGGTCGGTCTCCTTTCCGGGCGCCCTTTTCTCTTCTGCGCCGCGTGATGGATGGAATCTTGCGACATTTCCCCCGCACGTGCATCGTAGCTGTCGTGCGGTCTGTATATTACGGGCTTTGGAGCACGTTTGCTGTTGCTCGCAGAGGTGGCTGAGAAGGGACAAGCTTGGATTACAGCTGTGCCAGGTTGCACTGCCTCTTCAGAGGACACTGAAGTGAAAAATGGCTTGAGCTGTGA